>NC_139962.1:3308038-3668038 GCF_963454915.1 Gymnoscopelus microlampas
TTAAAGACGTTCGCTTTAAAAAACATATATATTCAAAGATTCACGATTTTTCAAAAACAATAGCAGATCTACAAGCTCGTAGCCCGTGGAAATTTTGCAACAAAGGAAAATAAACAAGACCTAGTTCATAATAGAAGTAGTTAAAAACGGGGATAACCCACGCGTAGCGACCAGCACGGCCTTCTACAGGATATGCAGGACTATTTGAGTCTAAAGTGTTGTCGGCACTAGAGTTTAGCGCTAAAGTGTACGCCTCCCCCATACTCCCCCTGGGGGAATACAGGCTGCACCCACCACCCACCCACCCTGTCCTAGTCCCCACCCACCACCCACCCACCCTGTCCTAGTCCCCACCCACCCACCCTGTCCCCACCCAGCCTGCCTGACCCTTGGTTTGATGTGTCTCTTCCTTCCTGTCCTCCATCTTTCAGGGTGTGATCCTCCCCATGGGACCTTTGTCTTGTACCTAACGCAGCAATACTATTCTAACACTCAATTTATGTTGTTTGTGTTCAAGACCGAATTTACACACTGTGTGCAATCAACACACAAGTGTGTCCACACATGCTTGTGTGTGGGTGTGTGTTTATATTTCCTGTGTGTGTGTGTGCATGGTTTGGAGTGTGTTTTCCGGGTTGTTGCTGTGTGTTTGTTGCGTCTTTACTAATGTCTTTACTCTCTGCTCTCTCTCCTGCCATGCGTTCAGCCTAGTGACCTGCGGAAACACCGCAGGAAGGTAATCTAGAGATCTGCTTTTTAGTCTGTCTGCTGCCTGTCATCCCATCTAGTCTCCATCCTCTACCCCCCCTCTACCCCCCCCCATCGCTCAAACACAGTGGTGGAAAGTAACTCAGTACATGTTTTACTCAAGTACTGTACCTAAGTACAATTTTGGTACTTTTACTCCACTACATCTCAGAGGCAAATATTGTACTTTTACTCACACTACAATGATTTGAAAACTTTATTTACTTTGCAGATATAAATTATTTCATTATAAAACCTACATTAACCACTTTAGCCCTATTTTATACCTAGGATATTTGAAAATAGCAGATCTACAAGCTCACAACGCGTCGCATCGCGACGCGTTGTGAGCTTGTTGATCTGCCATTTTCAAACATTTTTAGTACTTTTACTTTGGTACTTTAAGTACCAATACTTTTGTACTTTTACTCAAGTCAATTTTGAATTCCGGCCTTCTAACAGAGTACTTCTACATTGCAGTATTGATACTTTTACTTAAGTAAAACATTTGAGTACTTTTTCCACCATCGCTCAAACCCCCTCCATCTCAACCCATCCACTGTGTGTACCGTGTTTATAGATCTACATTCAGCCCATCCACTGTGTGTACCGTGTTTATAGATCTACATTCAGCCCATCCACTGTGTGTACCGTGTTTATAGATCTACATTCAGCCCAGCTGTAGTCTCACCAGCCAGACTTCAGACAGTTTCTAGGGCTGGTTAATTAATATTCGAATATTCCTCGAATATGGGGAAAATATGTATATTCAAATATTAATTTTCATATTCGAATATACATATTTTCCCCATATTCGATATATATATATATATTTATATATATATTTATGTTTATTTGACAGGGACAATACAAAGAACAATGTATCAAGTTATAAAAACAAACAAAAGATATGTTTTATTGGATCAGAGCACTTGATACATTCAAACACAACTTAGGAATGATCCTAGGACCCTTTTAAAAGGGACTGGACGGATGTGACGTCATCGTTGTGGCGTCTACAGCTATAAAAAGATCACCAATAAACGGTAAAAAAAAACGCTGCCACTGGCTGTACCCTCTTTTAAAAGCTTTGTCATCTTCAGTTTTTGGGAGTTCTGAGACTTATGTTAATTATTTAATTATTACTACCAACTCATCTTTAAAGAATATTCTCCACATTGAGGTCTTTGGACCGAAAAGCCATGTTATGAACTATGAGGTCAGGAGGAACTGTTTTTTTGTGCTCCTGGTAGATGGTTGATGTTCCTACGTTCCACAGCCCTGTGTGTGAGGACAATACTCTTCATCTCCTCAAGTCCTCTTCCTCCACATGTCCACCAGAAAAGACCATGTCCACTAAATGTCTGTCCTCCACGTCTGTCCCTCCAGTCTGCCCTCTAAACGTCTGTCATGTCTGTCTGTCTGTCTGTCCCTCCAGTCTAACCAGGATGATAAGGCCACCATCCACTGTGAGACGTCCCCCCCCACCACCCCGCGCTCCATGAGGCTCACCAGAGGGGCGGGGCACGCCGCCAGTCACGAGGACATCCGGGACATCCGTGGGTAAGCAGGAAAAATAGCACAAGCTTGTAGATCTGTCTATTTTTGAAAAATCTTGAACATTTGTGCAAATCTTATGAATCTATATTCTACAGATGCCTTCAAAACAGTAAAAAAAAACAAGATATGTGTTTGGCCGAGGACCCCCATCTCAAAATATGTTGTTCCAGGGACCCCCCCCAGAAGCACAGATCGGAGTTAAAAATGTTCGCTTTAAAACATATATATATATTAAAAGATTTGCACCGATTTTCAAGATTTTTCTAAAAATAACAGATCTACAAGCTCATAGCGCAGCACTCATGAGCTTGTATATCTGCTATTTTTAGCGGTGCCAACCGCTCTACACTTGACTTTGTCCGTATGAGCGTCCGTATGTTATTTCCACTAGACCATACCCGGTGAAGGGCGCCCTTCACCATACCCGGTGAAGGGCGCGCGTCCCCTCGTATATATATAAAAATTTGCTATATAAAAGAGCAAAATAGGCTTGCTATTTTCTGTTGCCCTGCAGCAGGCTTGAGTATATTTTTGATGGCATTTTACACCACTAACAACATTAATCAGAGAATCGCACGTCTTTGTCACAACTCGTGTTTTGTCTTTTTTAACCAACACAGTACAAAGTACTGGACACACAGATGACACACAGGTCATAGATGACTCAGGTCATAAACCTGGAAATACAGGAAAATAAACATTGTATTACCATATATTCATAGCATATATGATTCACAATTAAACAGCAGGTAATGTAGCACAGTCTATCACAGTAGAACCGAAATAGCAGAAAATGACTACAATACCCATGAGGCATTCTGAACCATGAGCCAACAACGCGTCGCCCCAGCTACCATTAAGTTACAGTGTCCAAGTTACAATACACAAAATACACCAAAATAATACTTTTCAATGGACTACTTGGGTAGCACTGATAATATTAACCACAGTAAGGTTCATAAAGTGTGTTGATGAAACGTTTACATTGTTGATTAAGTCACGATGACGACGTTAGCATTAGCGTTAGCCGCATGCTAGCGCCAAACGTCCGTTAGCTTAGCATCACGCTAACGGCTCATAGTAACTTGGTTTGGCTAATAAACATTAATCCCAACTAACGCCAACACAGTAATGGATGTAAACATACACAGACATGCTTTGGACATTATTATCAGGTTGCATGTTGGTGGTATGGGGTTCGTTTGGTTTGGCCTCGTTTTCATAGACCTCGTTGCTTGTTTCTCTCGCGAAACCTGTGGCCATGTTTCCCATTGAACCCGGAAAAAAACCCTACGTCCGCTGCCACTACTGCTCCCGGTTTGGCTCCAATGGGAAACATGGCCACAGGCTGACTAAATAAGCGATTTAAACGGGTAGTTTCGCTGGCGACCTAAAATATTATGCAGCCGACCAAAACCTTAAACATCCGTGCGGTTTAGAATCTACCATTAGTTTTGGGATACGATGTATACAAAAGGGTAAACAGCGGAGCCTTGGCGGACGTTCGCCCGATCCTGGAAGAGAACGACATAGAACCGTTCTTTATGGAGCTAATGTGCATCGTGTGTGGGGGAAAAAATCTGGAGTGTTGACTTTCCGCAGTAGAGAGTGGGCGGGGTCTATGGTGTAGCGTCGGCGTCGGTGTTGCCATGTCCGCCGATTGCAAGCGCTTTAGGGCCAATGTTGGTGTTATAGGGTTCGTTTGGTTTGGTCTCGTTTTCATAGACCTCGCTGCTTGTTTCTCTCGCGAAACCTGGCAACGACGCATGCGCAGTTTGATCGGAGACCCAGGACTCCATCCACCCACCCACCCACCGTCAGGTTACTAGAATTATAGTAGGATGAGCACGGGATGAGCACGGCAAAGAAGCAACACATACAAACACACGCACACGGACTTGGAGATTGCCTATGCCATCTCTCCTCTCATTGGCCACACGTGCCACTGCTTATCAAAGAGGGGTCCAGGGACCCCCAGCGTATGTTATGTCCGTCCGCCCGTTTAAGCACGGGATGAGCACGGGATTTTAAACAGCTATAACTCCAGTTTGCAGCATGCCACCAAGTCCAAATTTGGTATGTGGACTTAGACCACCAATAGGGACGAGCATGAATTGCTGAAGTTATCAAAGAGGGGTCCAGGGACCCCCAGCGTATGTTATGTCCGTCCGCCCGTTTAAGCACGGGATGAGCACGGGATTTTAAACGGCTAACAGTAACATTGTGTGTGTGTGTGTGTGTGTGTGTGTGTGTGTGTGTGTGTGTGTGTGTGTGTGTGTGTGTGTGTGTGTGTGTGTGTGTGTGTGTGTGTGTGTGTGTGTGTGTGTCAGGCTATCAGACGGACAGGGCAGTAACCCCAGCAGCAGTAACAGCAGTCAGGACTCCCTCAACAAAGCGGCCAAGAAGAAGAGCATCAAGTCCTCCATCGGACGTCTGTTTGGGAAGAAGGAGAAGGGCCGTCCCAGCCCGCCCGGCAAGGAGCCCCCCAGCCAAGGTCTGACCCTCATCCTGAGGTCCTACAAATGGACCCAGAGAGACAACGGGGGCAAATGGGGATCAAACGTCTATTGCATACTGTGCCATTTTAGATGTTTATCTATAACCATTATTTTATACTTAGCTATTCAAAAATAGCAGATATTGTAGATCTGCTATTTATTTTGAAAAAATGTGTGCAAGTCTTTGAATATATATGTTTTTTAAAGCAAAGATTTTTAAAACTTTGCTTCTGGGGAATTCTACAAATGTCTTCTAAATCCGTATGTATATATGTGCTGCAATACCAGTGGTTCTTAAACGTTTTTCATGTCAAGGACCACCGCAATTATGTTTTTAATCGGCGGCCTGCCCCATCTCAAAATATTTTGTTCCAGGGACCCCCCCCAGAATCAAAGATTTTAGTTAAAAATGTATGTATACATTCAAAAATGTGCACACATTTTAACGATTCCCCCCCCCCCCCCCCCAAAATACTAGATCTACAAGCTCATAGCGCAGCACTTGGTGCTGCGCTATGAGCTTGTAGATCTGCTATTTTTGAATAGGCAAAGAAATGTTAAAATGACACAGATGCGTTCCCGGTCTTAATGGGTTAAAATAAAATGTATAAAGGTTTAGAATCACTGATATGATGTTTCTACAAATGAGTACAAAACCTGTATATCCAGTCATTCTGTGCATAAACAAGAAGTTGAAGGGTAAATGCAGGTCTGATAACACGTTCACAACATGTATACTTTACATCATTTCACACTATTTTCCAAAGCATACATTTATTCTGTTATGATTTGTTTTGTTTTACATTTTGGAAGAAAACAGCCAATATAACATCATAGCTCCACAATGGAAACACATCCCCAGGACTTGTGTTTTGTGTGTTTGTTATCCATTTAGCCCAAGTGTGTTACTCTACTTCCATGCCGTTCACATTTTCATCTTAACCCATTCAATTCGGGAACACATCTCTGTCATTTTTTAGATTTCTTTGGCTATTCAAAAATAGCAGATATGAGCTTGTAGATCTGCTATTTTTTTAGTGAACATTTGTAACTCAAATCTTTGCTTCTGGGGGGTCCCTGGAACGAAGTATTTTACAAATGTTCACTTTAAAAATATTTATCTATTCAAAGATTTGCACAGCTTTTCACGATTTTTCAAAAATAGCAGATCTACAAGCTGCCGCGCTATGAGCTTGTAGATCTGCTATTTTTGAATAGGCAAAGAAATCTAAAATGACTGAGACACGTTCCCGAATTCAATGGGTTTATACAGTATTCAATCAACACAAGGTTCAGACGGCCACTAGAGCATCATAGTGTTGTCTCTCTCTCTCTCTCTCTCTCTCTCCATGCTACAGCCGGCACCCCGGAGGCAGAGAGCTCTCCCAAGGACGGCCTGAACATGGGCACCCTGGGGGGCCCCGCCGAGAAGAACCGCAAGCTACAGAAGAAGTAAGTGTTGCCCCTCCCTCCCCTCCCTCCCTCCCTCCCCTGCTCTTAACCCACAGCTCAATGTGGAGTGAACCACAACAACACAAAGGCTTAAGGGCTTTTATACACTTTATAGTCCATGAGCCAGACAAGATATCATTATCGAAAGAGTGGGCAAAACCAAACCTATATTAAATTGTTCATAGGGTCAATACGAGTAAATAAATATATGATAACCTCTCCACAGGAGCAGCTTTTTCATGGTTATCACACATTTTGTTATTTTCCCCATACGTACATGACAGGTGAAAAAATGACAACAATTAAAAAATAGTTATCATAATGAAACTTCCTGAGTTGATTACTTACATGAAGACAATGATTTATCGTATTACAAGTTTTCTGAAATTGTATATTTAAATATGCAAATTAGGCATTTAGTCCATGAGCCAGAGCCCCAAAATTGAGCCAGATATTGAATATTCCATCGTTAAAAACCTTTGACTCCAACATCTTAACACAATGAAATAAGAATGTTGACTCTGGCTTTGTCCACTGTTCCAATGTTGATTCTGGAAAGGTATGCAAATGTGGGCATATTTTCCTAATGCCTAATTTGCATATTTAAATATACAATTTCAGAAAACTTGTAATACGATAAATCATTGTCTTCATGTAAGTAATCAACTCAGGAAGTTTCATTATGATAACTTTTTTTTAAATGTTGTCATTTTTTCACCTGTCATGTACGTATGGGGAAAATAACAAAATGTGTGATAACCATGAAAAAGCTGCTCCTGTGGAGAGGTTATCATATATTTATTTACTCATACTGACCCTATGAACAATTTAATATAGGTTTGGTTTTGCCCACTCTTTCGGTAATCATTTGTCAATTTTGGGGCTCTGGCTCATGGACTACACAAAGGCTTAAGGGCTTTTATACACTTTAGTCCTGTGTGCCAAAAACAGCCGATCTACAAGCTCAAAACGCCGCGTCTCAGCGAGACGCGGTTTGAGCTTGTAGATCGGCTGTTTTTTTGATGTGTGACTCTGGCGCGCGGCTAAGTATAAAACCTGTCTTTATGAGTTGATGATAACAGCCTAGTGCAGAGGGGTCTTCAACGTTTTCAGGCCAAGGACCCCCTAGCTGAGAGAGAGAGATGAAGCAGGGACCCCCTACTCTATATTGTATTAAAATTGTGTTTCAGATTTAACTGTTTTTGTTTACTTGGTCTGCTCTTTTTTTTCCCTCTACACCAAACACCTCTTTGCCAAAAAAAATAGCTGATCTACAAGGTCACAACGCCTCGCGCTGCGAGGCGTTGTGAGCTTGTAGATCTGCTATTTTTTTGGGCTAAAGTTCCCCTAAGAAAAGGAATGCTAGGGTTCAAGTGGTTTAAGGTAAAAAAATAAAATAAAAAATCACACAAAGATTTGGCGGACCCCCTGTAGTAGCTATGAGGACCCCCTAGGGGTCCCAGACCCCCTGTTGAAGACCCCCTGGCCTAGTGTGTGCTGTTGGATTACTGTGTTAATGACATGAAAGCCTAATAATAATAATAATAATAATAATAATAATGATGTGTGACTGTTGCTCCGGGCTGTGGCCCCCAGGCCTTGGCTCTCACCCAATCCCCCCCCCCCCCCCCCCCCCCACCGCCTCACGCAGCACAGCCGTCACTCAAAGAGTGATTTATACTTTGTTTTGCGTGCCGGTGTTGTCGTGCGCGGAAAATAGCCGATCTGCAAGCTCACCGTGTTGTGGACTGATGCCAGACACTTGACTGCCATGCACACAATAGCTTGGTCACTTGTTCTCATGTTGAAATGACCACAATGTTAAGCATGTCATTTAGATAGCAACGTTATTTAGACTGATGCTAGGTTCATAGTCAGGGGTGCACATAACTTTTTTTTAAACCGCCTTGTCAACGGGGGGGGGGGCGGGCGCTTTTCGCAGTTTTCTTTTCTCTCACACCGTTTGGAGAAGCCCCCAAGGTTGGTGTCCCGTGCTGCGCTGCTTTTATCCGCCAGATTGGGACGTTCACGGCATATTTTGCACCATCACGGTGCGTTCATCATCGGTGACGAGTGCCTCTAAACAGCCGCTGCTGGCTGCGTGCACGCAGCGAGGCGATGCGAGGCGATTCACTCACACAATCACGTGCAGCATGCGTCCTCTACCCCTGCGCCTAATGGCTGTACATGGGGCCGACGCGTGCTTTAGCGAGAGTGTGTGAGTGTGGCTTCAGGAAGTAAATTCCTAGCCTCGATCTCCAGGCTTTTATTTTTTATTTTTGCTAAAAAAGAAAAGCTTGGAAATTCCTGTCCCAGCTGTTGGTACGCAAAAGCGCCTCGCGTCGTCTGATGTGGTGCGCATTTCTTATTTTGGGTGCGCATGCGCACCAGTTATGTGCACCACTGTTCATAGTTTACCTATGATCCTATAGTTTACTGAGACACTACACTGTCTCTCTGTATTCTATGATCCTATAGTTAACTGAGACACTACACTGTCTCTCTGTATTCTATGATCCTATAGTTTACTGAGACACTACACTGTCTCTCTGTATTCTATGATCCTATAGTTTACTGAGACACTACACTGTCTCTCTGTATTCTATGATCCTATAGTTTACTGAGACACTACACCAGGGGTCGGCAATAGGCGGCCCGCGGGCCGAAATTGGCCCCCCAGAAATAATATCTGAAAAATATTTTTTAATTTTTTTTTTGGGGGGAGGGATTTTATTTTTATACAGTATCAGACCGATATCTATTATATCCAAATACAGAAAGATACAGTATGAATGATTTACTGAAAAGTGTTATAAAAAAAGTATTAAAAATTAATGTTAAAATAATTATAAATACTTATTTCATAGAACCTGAACCCACTTTTGAAATCATGCACTCATAAACACGATGCATTTTAAAGGATTTATAACATTTTATAGCTAGATTAGAGGAAAATGAAGAAGAAAAAAACAATCACCAGAAAAATCGCCTGTGCTGATATTTAAACCGGAAAAAATGTTGATTTATATTGGTCAAACAGAACCGAATTAGACCCAAATTAGACCCGAATTAGACCGAGTTAGACCCGAATTAGACCCGAAAAATTAGACCCGAAAAAAGTTGTGCACGCACATGCACGCGCGCTGCGCGCGCGTGCATGTTCGCGGGGAGGCCCGGCCCGCGATGGAATGTCTGGGAGTGATATTGGCCCTAGGCTTATCTCAATTGCCTACCCCTGCACTACACTGTCTCTATGTATTCTATGATCCTATAGTTTACTGAGACACTACACTGTCTCTATGTATTCTATGATCCTATAGTTTACTGAGACACTACACTGTCTCTCTGTATTCTATGATCCTATAGTTTACTGAGACACTACACTGTCTCTCTGTATTCTATGATCCTATAGTTTACTGAGACACTACACTGTCTCTATGTATTCTATGATCCTATAGTTTACTGAGACACTACACTGTCTCTCTGTATTCTATGATCCTATAGTTTACTGAGACACTACACTGTCTCTCTGTATTCTATGATCCTATAGTTTACTGAGACACTACACTGTCTCTCTGTATTCTATGATCCTATAGTTTACTGAGACACTACACTGTCTCTCTGTATTCTATGATCCTATAGTTTACTGAGACACTACACTGTCTCTGTATTCTATGATCCTATAGTTTACTGAGACACTACACTGTCTCTATGTATTCTATGATCCTATAGTTTACTGAGACACTACACTGTCTCTATGTATTCTATGATCCTATAGTTTACTGAGACACTACACTGTCTCTATGTATTCTATGATCCTATAGTTTACTGAGACACTACACTGTCTCTATGTATTCTATGATCCTATAGTTTACTGAGACACTACACTGTCTCTATGTATTCTATGATCCTATAGTTTACTGAGACACTACACTGTCTCTATGTATGCGTTTACCTCGTTGTACCTCTGGATAAAGAGTGTCTGCTGAATGCACTAAATTGTAATTGTTGTGAGCTTGTAGATAGGTGGCACGCGACCAAGTATAACTCGGGCTTTAGCGGTCCTCCCCCCCTCCCTCTGGTCTTAGACCCCTCTCTCTGGTCTTAGACCCCTCCCACCACCAATGTTTCAATTCCTCAATAGACACACACAATCAAACGGCCATGGTAGTCACTCGTACAATGCTTTTAGATGCCTCTTCGATCAGCATTAATTCATCCTTAATTTGTTGTATTGTTTTGCCACCACCCCCCCTCCCCTCCCCCCACCCCCACCCCCCCATCTTTTCTATCACCCCCCCACACCCCCCACCCATTCCATGTGTTTAGTCCAAAGACAGGGTAAGTTCAGTCCATATTGCTTCTGCTTTGCCTCACCTCTCTCTCTCTCCCTCACTGACTGACTCACTCACTCACTACTTGGACCCCTTCCCTCCCCCAACAAAAAACGGTGGTCCCTGCGTGTTGCCTGATGGCTTTTTCCATGCTGCTCGCTCTCTCTCTCTCTCTCTCTCTCTCTCTCTCCCAATGTGTTCCACAGAGGAGCTTAACTAACAGGAATGTGTTATTTGCCCCAAAAAAAAACGTCTTTTCAGCCAAAGCTGCTGCAGTCAGAACAGTTATTATATTATAACACTTTTATGGAATGGAGTTGATGGAAGAATTCAACTCAGAATGTGTGTTTCTCCACCGTTTCCTCGTCCAGACATTAAGATGTGTTTCTTCATTACATCGGGGGGGGGGCTATGCAGTGGTGTTAAGTAACTTAAGTACATTTACTCAAGTACTGTACTGCAATTTTTTGCAATTTGGAGTTACTTTGACTTTACTGGAGTATTTCCAATTTTCAGTACTTTTACTTCTACTCCACTACATCTCAGAGGCAAATATTGTACTTTTACTCCACTACAATTATTTGAAACCTTTAGTTACTTTGCAGATATAAATGATTATATTATAAAACATACATTAACCACTTTAGCCCTATTTTATACATTTAGGCTATTTGAAAATAGCCGATCTACAAGCTCACAACGCGTCGCATCGCAACGCGTTGTGAGCTTGTAGATCTGCTATTTTCAAACATTTTAGTACTTTTACTTTTGGCACTTTAAGTACATTTTGATACCAATATATTTGTACTTTTACTCAAGTAAATTTTGAATTCCGGACTTTTACCGGTACTTGTAACGGAGTACTTCTACATTGCAGTGTTGCTACTTTTACTTAAGTAAAACATTTAAGTACTTTTTCCACCACTGCTTGTATGTTCAAAAAACTGATAATTTTCAGGAAACGAAAAAAATGAAATAAAAAAAGAACCTTTTTGTTCCAATGAATACAGATATTATTTTAGTCACAAGCTCTTGTTAATACTTCCCATTGGTTCAGTAATGGGGAAACAGCTAAAAAATAGACGACCTACAAGCTCACAACTTGTAGATCTGCTATTTGTGCTATTTTTGTGTGTCATTGTAATATGAGGAAGTAGGGCATTAATATACCTAAAAACATTTAAAAAGATGAGAGGTTCCTGCCCGACAGCAACGATTATGTATGATTGATTTCCAGCAATCATAATTTATCTATATAGTTCTGATAGGTTTCTAAGACAATAGGCTCTATGCACAGCAGCCATTTTTGGAGAAAAATTGGGCCTCTTCTTACTTCCTTCACAGGTGTTACCAATGACACTAATGAAGGCTCTGTTCCATTCTGGTCAAACAGAGTCAGGGTGCTGATATTGTGCACGTTGGCTCACTTAGAAATACTAGTGGGTCTCAAAGTGTGGTCCAGGGACCCTCATGGTCCCTTGAGAGGGTGTAACTCTTGAGAGTGTACAAATGGAACCAAATGGACCCTCCCGGGTCCATTTGGTTCCATTTGTACACTCTCAGAGTTATGGGGGTCCTTGAAATTAAAAAGTTTGAGAACCACCGTGCCACACTACATGGAACGGAGCCTTCATTAGTGTCATTGGTAACACCTGTGAAGGAAGCACGGAAGGGGCCCTATTGTCCTCCTTTTTGGTGGCTGAGCCATGTCGCACTGCGCCATCTAGTGGCCGCTAAACCTAATTGTCATCATGAGTTTTATTCAAGACATGATTCATTCACACCATGAAATAGCTGAGTCGTTTTTGTCTGAGTCGTACAGAGAACTAGCGTTTTTTTTTTTGTGGATCCCAGACTCCAAACCTGGCATGAGATACAATACTTCTAAATGCATTGCAAAGATCTCTCCTGGATTGAATATTTCCACCTATTTGCATGTAAAAAATCTGTCCTCTGCTGACCCTGTGGTTCTGAAGGAATGCCTCCGTATTAAAACCTCCTTCAAAGATGATCCTTTTGACCCAAATCCCACTGGCTTGGCAAAAAGAAAAAAGACCCCTCCTGTTGCATTATGGGTAGTGGAGTCTTTCACAACGCTGCCTGGAGGTTGTTGTTTTTTTCCTTTTTGCCATGGGGCTTGTGGTCTGTTTTAGGGACATTTTTGGAAACTATCTTAAAACTATGAATATTCTCTCACAAAACATTTCCAGATGGGTTTTCAGACTGTTTCTCCTGTTTGCTCTCTCCAGAACGCCTGTTCCTTTTCCAGTGTGCATGTGTATACGTTTCACTGCTGTGTGTGTGTGTGTGTGTGTGTGTGTGTGTGTGTGTGTGTGTGTGTGTGTGTGTGTGTGTGTGTGTGTGTGTGTGTGTGTGTGTGTGTGTGTGTGTGTGTGTGTGTGTGTGTGTGTGTGTTCCTCACTAGAGAAATGGTTGTTTTATGTTAAAACAAAGATTTTAGAGTTGGGTTTACTATTAGGAAAAGATTCGGGTTAACTCTTTAACTGCCTGAGTATATACACAATCTACCCCCCTTCCCTGCCAGAGAAAATACATTGCAAAAAAATTGGTAAAATGTGAATTTTGTCTCCGTTGATTTGTTAACATTGAAGTGAATGGAGCAGAAAATCTTCGCATCGCGTTATCTCCTGCTTCCTTTGTGATAAACGAAAAATTAAAAAAGCAAAAAAAAAAAGAAAACTCGTTTTTCTCGTCGATGGCTGGCTGAGCCATGCGGAGAAAAACGAGAAATCTCGTCAATGGCAGGAAAAGAGTTAATGATAGGATTTTCAGAATAGTTGATGTTCCCACAAGTATAGGAATAGAAACCTGTGTGTGTGTGTGTGTGTGTGCCGCTCTGTATATTTTCTCAGTTTGTGTGTGTGTGTGTGTGTGCGTGCGTTGCTCTTCATATTATTAATGTGTGTGTGTGTGTGTGTGTGTGTGTCAGGCATGAACTGCTGGAGGAGGCTCGCAGGCAGGGTCTTCCATTCGCCCAGTGGGACGGTCCTACGGTGGTGGTGTGGCTGGAGGTACCAAACACATTATTATTACTATTATTATCATTATCATCATCATTATTACTCACTGGGACAGCATAGCCAGAAATAATTCTGGCACTCAGTGAGTTAAGTTAAATAGAGAAGAAAATGAAAATATATGTAATTTATTTTTACTGTATCGAAACCGAACCAAAACCGTGACCCAAAAAAAAACGTGGTTTGAACTGGACCGTGGGCTAAGTGAACCTGGCACACCTCTAATGGTTTTGTAGATATACTCTAGAAACCAGGTTTTGTGTGGGTGATATTTAGGATTAGGAGATTAGGAGAAGGGTTGAAGGTTAGTAAGAGATTCATTATTTATTAATGACACCACATGACCCTGTTATTTAACCCTTTAAGACCTGAGGCCGCTTCTAAGAATTTTCTAAATCCTAACAGTTTTTTGAAAAAAAAAATCAAAAAAATATTTTTTCACGATTTAAAAAAAATATCAGATCTACAAGCTCGTAGCGCGGCACTCGGTGCCGCGCTATGAGCTTGTATATCTGATATTTTTGAATAGCAAAAGAAATCTAAAGTGACACAGATGCGTTCCAGGTATTAATGGGTTAATATATGTATTGTACTATTATTATTGTTAGTATTAATGACACAACATATTCAGCTGTACATGTTCAGGTAGGCTAGTTCAGTGTTTCCCAAACACTGGGTCAGGACCCATTATGTGGGTTGGGGACACATTTCTATGGGTCGTGAGTAAATATCCATTTATTTATGGTTTAATTTCCTACAATTTGTTTTTAATTATTAGAATATCTAATTCTACTTCACGTCGCGATGCGACGCTGTGAGCTTGTAGATCTGCTATTTTCAGCACGCAACCATGTGTAAAATCAGCTATTACGACGCCATCGAGGCACCGCCACAATACATTCTATTTATTCAGTCGACTAAAATCTTATGATATTCAGTCTTAACTAAAACTAGACAAACAGTAAAACATTTCAGATGGCTAAAATATGACTGAAACTAAATGGAAATTGATTCAAAAAGACTAAAACTGAATCGAAATTTGCTGTCAAAATCCACACTGCTTGGATGGATGGAGCCCTACGGCCAGACAGTTAACACATCCACTGCCAAGGGCTAATCTCAGAATGTACTCACCAGTGCCAAGGTTTTTTTGTTGTTTTTTGTTTTTTTCACGTCGCCATAGACCTTGTTAAAATCCATAAAAGCAAGCTCTGCTTTGTTTACATACATCGCCGAGATCTGCCTGCGTCTAGCAGTGCAGACCACGTGTCAAACGGGGCATCCATGTTTGAGTTCTGACCGTTTATGTTAACATGGGAAATGCGAGGAGAAAAAACTACAGGGCTAAAATGGACTTTTGGTGTGCGCCTTAGAGTGGAGGCCGACGGGAAACGAAAAACGGGATCGCAAATAGTCCCGACTTCCGGTGGTGTTACACTGAAAATGGTCCGTGTAGAAAATTGAAAAAAAAAAAAAAAATCGAAAAAAAGGAAAAAGCACCCGGACCGTAGCACTACGGTCTCGGCGCTTAACAGTTGGATATAACGGACGTAGGACTACGTTCTTGCCAGTTAATGTGTTAAGGGACATGAATTCTGCAGAACAACAAAGAGGGTCGCCTGGGGTCACACAGAATATGGTGTCCTCTGTCCAGACATGGATGATGTGTTCAGACGTAGTTCCCCTTAGAACCAGTGGTGTTCAACCTTTTTCGCGTCAAGGACCCCCAAATTGACACATATTAGCCCAGGGACCACCATTTGAAAAGATGTGCCAGGGACTCAACCATTTTGATTCCTTGGGGGTCCCAATCTACACTGTAGTATCAGCATCAGTGTTCATTTAACTCTGAGAGTGTACAAATGGAACCAAATGGGTCCATTTGGTTCCATTTGTACACTCTCAGAGTTACAGACACATAAGGGTCCATTTGGTTCCATTTGTACACTCTCAGAGTTACAGACACATAAGGGTCCATTTGGTTCCATTTGTACACTCTCAGAGTTACAGACATATAAGGGTCAATTTGGTTCCTAACTTAATTTGGCTGGGGACCCCCTTGGAAACTCCTCAAGGACCACTGGTGGTCCCCGGTACCACTGGTTGAGAACCACTGCCTTGGAGCTCTCTGTCCAGACATGGATGATGTGTGCTGACGTAGTAGCTCCCCTTAGAACTCTCTGGAATAATGAGCAATTAGTGGAAAGAGCTTATCAGCTGACGCATTGTTTTCACAGCGTCAGTGTGTCAGGGTAACACTTTGTGGATAGAAAACAACAGGGTCATGTGGTGTCATTAATAAATAAATAAATGAATCTCTTCATCTAATCCAGGTTTCCATGTAAAACTTCACCCTGATTATCACCACACCAAACCTGATTTCTACAGTATATCTGTAAAACCAATGTCAATTAGGGGTGTTCACTTAGCCCACGCTTCGGTTCAAACCTCGGTTTTTGGTTCACGGTTTTGATTCGGTTTCGATTGTCAAAATAAAATAAAATAAATTACAGATATTTCCAAAATGTTCTCTATTTAACTCAACAAAAAACTATAAAACTAAAACTATATTCAGACACATAGGGGTGTGCCGATATATCGTCCCACGATATATCGCGATACGTTTTCGTGACGATATGTATCGTTTTGGGGAAAAAAAAGATTGTTTTGAAATGTATTTATTTATTATTATTATTTTTTTTTTAAATTTACAATCATTATAATCAGGCATGCCAACAGCCCCGAGGTGAAAAGGGTGACAACATGTTGTTGTTTTTTTCGGGTCAGGTGTCACACTATTGCCCTGTTTGGATTGAAAACGGCTATTGTAGCTGAAAAGCTACAAGTTTGCATGTCTGAATAATGCATAAACAGAATTATTTGTTTGCATTTCATTTTTTTCTCCCCCATATATTTTCATAATAAAAAAAGTGCGTATCGTATCGATATCGTATCGAAGTTGTGAGCCAAATATCGTATCGTATCGTTTGGTGAAATTAGTGTATCGGCACACCACACAGCATTTTCTGCCTTTCATTATTTTCAAGGGAAAACATGTCTTTACTGTATATCGCTGACTTTCATTATTATGCCCAAGGCAAAATAAAATATAGCCCATCTAACAACATGTCGTGATGCTTTGAGGATCGGCTTCTTTGGCAAGCAACAAAAAAGCCGATCAAAAATGGAGATACAAGATTTCTGCCCGACAGCAATGATTATGCTAGCATGTGGTTAGACTCCTGTTAAAGTCAGCCAACTTCTCCCTGCAGTGAACACTAAACCATGATGTCATTCATTCACTCTCTCTCTCGCTCTCTCCCTCTCTCTCTCCCTCTCTCTCTCCCCCCCCTAGCTGTGGGTGGGCATGCCGGCGTGGTACGTGGCCGCGTGCCGCGCCAACGTGAAGAGCGGCGCCATCATGTCGGCCCTGTCGGACACAGAGATCCAGAGGGAGATCGGCATCAGTAACCCTCTGCACCGCCTCAAGCTGCGCCTCGCCATCCAGGAGATCATGTCACTGACCAGCCCCTCGGCCCCGCCCACCTCCAGAACGGTAGGGGCGGAGCTTACCTGGTCTCTTTCTCAACGTATCGCGCTATATTACTACATTAGTACATGAACTTAATTGGTTAATGAGCTTAAGAGCTATTTAACACTTTGTAAAACAAAACAAAAAGTCCACTTACACTCCTTTAACCCATTAAGACCTGGAACTGTGTCATTTTTTGATTTGAGCTAAAAAAGAGCATTATTTTACACTTTGGGCTATTCAAAAATAGCAGATATACAAGCTCGTAGCACGGCACCGAGTGCAGCGCTACGAGCTTGTAGATCTGCTATTTTTGAAAAATCGTGAAAATGTGTGCAAATCTTTGAATATATATATATTTTTAAAGCGAACATTTTTAACTCAAATCTTTGCTTCTGGGGGGGTCCCTGGAACAACATATTTTGATGGGGGTCCGCGGCCAAATACATATCATTTTGGGGGTCCCTGACATGAAAAAGATTGAGCACCACTGATATAGAAACATACGTTTTTCAGAAAACTGTTGAGATTTAGGAGACATTTGTAGAATCGGCTTCAGGTCTCAATGGGTTAATAGTAAGGCTGTTAAGCAAACCAATTGTGCATTTTATGATAGAAGCATGAAACTTTCAGGATATCATCTACATACCCCAAGGTTTGATTTCAGACATGGAAGCACTTTCAGATTGACCTCTGGTGCCCTTGAGTGGTCATTGACCTCAGAATTGCATTTTTGCCACTTTTTGCCCCATTATTCTCCATTACAATAATATATGTGCTTGTTAAAATGACTGTTTTGTTCTAATAAATGAAAAATGAAACCTAATAGTCACTCTACAGAAGTGGTGGTTACTACTATTATGATAGTTCTGTTATGACATTGTTATGACATTCAAAACATCTAGGAGAGAGAGAGCAGCAGTAAAATAAAGAAAAACAACATTGGTAAGAAAGTGCTAATGCATTCAAAGTGCAATATAGGTACAATGCTATTCAAAGGTGCTATTCATCTCATTTTGGTTTTGGTTTTGGGGGCAGTATATGGTGAGCGTTCAGGGTTCTGATGGTTTGGGGGAAGAAACTTTTGGACCGCGTACTGGTGCTTGTCCCGATGCTCTTAAACCTCCTACCAGATGGCAGGAGTTCAAGGATATGGTGGGAGATATGGTACTATTTCTGTCAGAAACCTGTCTACCAGTGACATCGATGGGGAATCCAAGCTAATATAAACGGCAGGCTTTATATTCCTGGAAAGTTTGCATGCTATAATAGAAGCCATTGTTCTCGCATTAATAAAAAATGAAATTAAAGAATTGAAATCTTGTTTGAAATGACCAAACTTGCCTACTGATGATGTCACTGGTAAGCAACTGTCCACAGCCCTCCACTGAGACACAGACAAAAATGGTACCATAATGAGCATGAGTGAGTACACTTAGAATCATAATCTCACACTCAATGGTCTTTTTCACTCTCTTCATCATCTCTCTCCTTATTCCCTCCAGCCTCCTCATCTTTGTTGTCTTCATCTTAGACCATGGCAAAATTCAGACTTCTGCTTCAGTAATGCTGCTCAAGTGGTCAGACATGAGGTCGGGGGGTACTTAGGGATTAAGGGTCTTGCTTATATACACCCGACACATTGTCAGGGCTGGGAATCGAACTTGGGACCATCTGTTTCCCAGGTGGCCTCTCTACTCATTCAGATATGGCCCTCCTTCTTGTGAATGGGTTGTAGTGGACCTCACCTCCTTCACAATTACATACATAGTCAGTCTTACAGAATGGTATCTGCAGTTTATTTCGCTGCGTGCCTTCAATGCTCTGTAGCTGCAGCTGGAGCCATTGCCAGGGAGTAAACAGCGGGCATGACAGCCCCTCCTTTAGCAACCTCCTACCCGAATGTAGTGATGTCTCTTTCTTCTGCAAGTGGCTCGCTCTGATCTGCAGCCTTCCACAAAATGACCTGCAGATGAACATGCAGTATACTGTGTGCAGAATCATATTCGTATGTCAATATAATGCGAAGAAGAACTCTGCACTGGTATCTTTTAGGTCACTGTGCGTGGCATCAAGTTCCCCAAGCACTGTATTGAGACTAGTCATTTCTACAAGTACTTTAAGCATATACCTGGCCCTTCTCACAGGATAGGAGACAGTATCACATCCTAACAGGTTCTTGGAGGAGGACAACCACAAGCATCCGATAAGCACAGTGTATTTTGTCCAGGATTTACCATTGAGAATGAAGCCACCGCAAGCAATGCTTTTATCCCAGAAATGTTCATCAATGTTCCACTGCAACCAAGGAATGACATCGGAGTGCCAGTAGGCATCATGCCGGGATGGATGATGGTAAATGGACTGCATTTAAACAGCGCCTATAGTCTTCCTGACTCTTCAAAGAACTTTACAATGTACTTCATATTCACCCATACATTCACACACCGATGGTAGAGGAAACATACAATACCCTTACCTGCTCATTGGGATCAGTGTCTTGCTCAAAGACAGGAGGAGCCAGGGATGGAACCTGGAACCTTCGGATTCCAAGAGGCTGCTCTACCTTATGAGCCACCCCGCATGATGCCAGACTTATATCGCACTTCCAGTCACTCAAATGGATTATACATGTCATGACATAGAGCTTGAGGTCCAGTGTGGGGTTCATACTTAATGGCAAAGATCTTCAGTGATTTCTCAAGGTGTACAAGGGTTGTGAGCACAGGATCCGGGTGAGAAGGTGGAGAATCGATACATGGACATGCATCCAGATAAATTGCTTTTTTTTTTGGCAAGAGATTAATTTCTGGTCTTTCAAAAATAGACTTAGTCTCTTAAAGCACCTTTCTAAATTGGCTACAAGCTAAAACATGACTATTTCCTTGTTTGGGGCCTATTTCATTGGTTCTCAAAGCGGGGTCCGGGGACCCCCAGGGGTCCTTGAGGGAGTTCCAGGGGGTCCCCAGCTAAATGATAGATTAGGCACCAAATGGACCCTTATGGGTCTGTAACTCTGAGAGTGTACAAATGGAACCAAATGGACCCGTTAGGGTCCATTTGGTTCCATTTGTACACTCTCAGAGTTAAATTGACATAGATTTTACAATATAAATTGCAGTCCAAGTGCTAGAAATGCCATTACATGGGGGTCTGTAGCCCTAATGCATGTCAAACTGGGGGTCCTTGAAATTAAAATGGTTGAGAATCACTGCTAGAGCCGTTAAAAAAAATCTCTTATGGGGGTCCCTGGCATATCTTTTGAAATGGGGGTCCGCGGGCTAATAAGTGTCAATTTGGGGGTCCTTGACATGAAAAAGTTTGAGAACCACTGGCCTATTTATTACATACTTTATGCAAATTGTGCAAATGAGGAAAGGTTGCATGACTTCACCATGATAATAGATGCATTTCTGGCCATCACAAACATGGACTTTGACTCTTAAGTCACCTTATAAGTTAACTGGATGCAAAATGTTAGTCATTTCCAGGTAATTAGCTCATTAAGCGATTCATTTGCTGATTATGCCTTATTACTCAAACTCAAACTTTAGATGACATTTTAATCATAAAGGTTTACAGAAAACAACATTTCTGGGTTTAACATGGGCCTTATGGGGGTTTCCAACATGGTTTGACAGCCCGAAATGTGTACAGCCTCTGACAAGTTTCAGAGGTCAATTCAGAAATGCTTCCACGTCTGAAAACAAACTTCATGATATATAGAAACACTGTATGGAGTGTCATGCTTCTTTCATAAAATGCACAATACCTTCCATATGAGATCTGCCCCCTGAACGCTCACCATATACTGCCCCCAAAACCAAAAACAACATGAGATGAATAGCACCTTTGAATAGCATTGTACCAATATTGCACTTTGAATGCATTAGCACTTTCTTAACAATGTTGTTTTTCTTTATGTTGCTGCTGCTCTCTCACTAATAGAGGTTTTTAATGTCATTACAATGTCATAACAGAACTATCGTAATAGTAATAATCACCATTTCTGTAGAGTGACTATTAGCTTTCATTTTTCATGTATTATAACAAAACAGTCATTTTAACAAGCATATATATTATTATAATGGAGAATAATGGGGCAAAAAGCGGCACAAATGCAATTCTGAGGTCAATGACCGCTCAAGGTCACCAGAGGTCAATCTAAAAGTGCTTCCACGTCTGAAATCAAACCTTGGGGTATGTAGATGATATCCTGAAAGTTTCATGCTTCTATCATAAAATGCACAATACCTTCCATATAATGAGCTTAACAGCTGTACTATAATGACTTCTTAACAAGAAGAGACAGTACGCCGTGACACGAAGCATGTTGATTTGTCTTCACCTTCCGTCTCTCTGAAACCACCCGGCCTTCTGATTGGGCTCCACAGCTGTCACTCACTCTAGCTAATACTTAATTCCTGCTCCGCAGCGATCACAGTGTCAACAATTAACCAGCTAATTAACCTCATTTAACAACCAATTAAATAATCAACCGCTTTTTTTCTCCCTCCTTTTCTTTAACCTCTCTTGTTTCTCACCCTCCTCTCTTCTACGCACGCTTCTCTCACGTGTGATTGGTTGTCGGGGGCTGTGTGCGTGTCACGTGATCAGTACACGGACAACGTATGGCTCACACACGAAGAAATGGAAACGTTGGCGGCCACGCCCCCCACGGTTAGTCTTAACTGTGATTGGCTGGCCAAGCTGCGGCCGCCGTTGACTGTGTGATTTAATGTCGGGTTTGTTCGGACGGCGTTCCAAGTCGCCTTCCTTCCTCGAACCCTCAACCTCAACACGCTGCCTTGATCTAATGTCACATGATGGCTGTGTATGTAATATTGCTGTTGTCAGGTAGAAACCGTGTAAGTCCTACAGTCCTGGGAATATTTAGACATTAGAAACACAGTTTATCCAGGCCTGGAAATCGTGTGGAATTCATCAAATGTTTTGGAAAATGTTTGGATATATCGTTTTTTTTTGGGCTATTGATTATATTCATAAAGAAAATATGCCTAACATTAAACGTAGGGTAAGTGATATTTTTGGGTTAAAACAAAAAGTATTTTGTTAAAAGGTTAAAGCACTATATTCTGATAGTAATCATTGCTATAGAGTGTTTGTTCAGTAACAGGAGTCTCCCCGTCTCTCCAGCTCTTTAATAAACAGAAAATACATTTTCTGGTAGGTGTCAAGATCTCAGCCAATCAGGAGAAAGTACCCATTTTAAGCTTCATTTTTATAGTGTTCCAGTTCCATTTTTTTCTGCTCATTTCTTAGTGTCATCACTTCCAATTTCACTTGTTTAATCTATATCCTGATTGAGTTCTCTGTCCTGATTGGATAAAATTGGAAATGAAACTGAAACTGAAATGAAAATGCATTTTCTGTTTAATAAAGAGCTGGAGAGACAAGGAGACTCCTTATATGGACAGGACACTCTATAGTAACGAGCACTATCAGAACATAGACCCATTTTGCAATTATTTGAATAATTGCAAATCACTTACCCTACCTTTAAGTGAAATGATGTCAAATGTAGTCCTGCGCTGCACTATCGTATACAGGATGTCACATGACCAAAAAAACAATAGATATACAAGCTAACAACAGGTTTGTAGATCTGCTATTTGTGTCACGTGATACCTTGGCTCGAGTCTGTCGTGGGACAGGGACAGTACACAGGTGTAAGACCCTCATTATTACACAGTGTGCTTCTATAATGTGCTAAAGTACTTTGGGAAAGTTGTGGAAAAGTTTTGAAAATGCATCCGTACAAATGTTTGGGAAGTCCTAACTAACTAAGACTAAATATACTGACAATTTCGTCAACAAATAAAAACTAGAATAAAATGTTAGTGAGGGTCTAGTGGAGAAGAGATCCAGTAGAACTGAAAGACAAGTCATTGTATGTTTGGTTGCGCTCGGGTGTCGCGCTCAGAAAATAGCAGATCTACAAGCTCACAACGCGTCGCGATGCGACGCGTTGTGAGCTTGTAGATCGGCTATTTTCAGCATGAAACCAAGTGTAAAATCAGCCATTATGACGCCATCAAGGCACCACCAACATACATTTTAGTCGACTAAATCAACTGTAGATTTAGTCGACTAAATCGGACAGGAACGGATTAACAGGAAGTCCACCACTAGGCCATTTTAATATTTGATATAGATATTGAACCAATAAAACGTATTAACCGGAAGTTGTGACTTAAATAACAAACTACATCGAATCCATTGGAACACAGGTTCTTATTCACATTTCTTGAAAAGTAACACTTTTAGACATTCCAAGGTTTCCTGCCTGACAACAACAATATGATTGGATAATTGACACATGAAAGGGGAGGGGCTTCTTGGAACGAGGACTTGTGTGTTGTTTTTTGCTCGTGGGGTTTTAGTGGGCGTGTCCTCTCACCTCATAGAGACACCACAGTACCGTCTGTAGTTTGCTTGGTCTGCCTGTTTGTTGTAGGTGGTTTTAGCCGTAGTTGTGTAGTTTGCACGTGTTTGTTGTGTGTGTGTCGTGTCCATGTCAATAGGCTGAGAGAGATATATGACAATCAGTGGTGGAATGTAACTAAGTACTTACTTAAGTACAATTTTGAGGTATTTTTTTACTTTCCTGGAGTATTTCCAATTTATGTATTTTCTGCTTCTACTCCACTACATCTCAGAGACAAATATTGTACTTTTACTCCACTACAATTATTTGAACACTTTAGTTACTAGTTACTTTTCAGATATAAATTGTTACATTATAAAACATACATTAACCACATTTATCCCCATTTTATACATAGGCTATTTGAAAATAGCCGATCTACAAGCTCACAACGCGTCGCATCGCGACGTGTTCTGAGCTTGTAGATCGGCTATTTTCAAACATTTTAGTACTTTTACTTTTGGTACTTTAAGTATATTTTGATGCCAAGAATAACCTTTGGTACTTTTACTCGAGTAACATTTTGAACATGGGCCTTTTACTTGTAACACACTATTTTTATATTGTGGTATTGCTACTTTTACTTAAGTAAAATATCCGAGAACTTCTTTCACCACTGGTTACAATATACACACATTACAATATCACAATAAGTGCTTCTGTGTAGATTATAGCGTTGTTGTTCTGCTTGGTACAAATCACTAAGAACTTGATACTTTTGTCAGTTTGATTGGTTTGACATCAAATGGAGACTAAGGTAGCAGTATTATACAAGATCATCAACATAAATATATAGAATATCACGGAAAAGGTCATAAACTGTAATCAAGACAACGTTTTCCACGATATTACATTTGTTTAAAGATGATTCTGTGTAGATGTTCTAGTGCTTATAGTGTTATAGTACAGTGGTTCTCAAAAGTAAGGGCCAGGGACCCTCAGGGTTCCTTGAAAGGGTTCCTAAATGCTGCGTTCACACTGGCAGATACAAAGAAACAGTCTGGCATTCATTTTCAATGGTCACTCACCAGTGACATACAGATACAAAGATACATCCAACGTTTGTAGATCTGCTACAGAGAAGATACACATAAGTTGAGCTGGTTTCAACCTCAGATACTGTGTATCTTTGTACCTTTATGTATCTGCCGTGTGAACGCGGCATTACAGGTCTGTAACTCTGAGAGTGTACACATGGAACCATTTGTATTCGATCAGAGTTATGGGGGTTCCGTGAAATAAATAAAAACATTTTTGAGAGTCACTGTTGTAGTGTGTTAAAGGGATAGTTCACCCAAAAAAAAAACTTTTTCTAACGATGAGTCACCCCATGGAGACTTGAATTCATGGACATGTATGACCAGCGGACCGGTAGGAGACACAAAGGAGACTCTTTGTGTCTCTCTTTGTGTCGGAACCGCTGCCGGTCATCAAATTATTGTCTTAGGAATGAGACAAAAACAAAAAAATATATGAATCTTCATGGGGTGATTAATCCATAGAAAAAAGGTCATTTTGGGCGTGAACTATTCCTTTAATGCTGTGGTGTTTTGGGGGTAATATTAATAATCATGTCAAACTGTACAGTTAGTGGGTCCTGTAGCCTGGGTACAGTTAGTGGGTCATGTAGGTCCTGGGTACAGTTAGTGGGTCTGTAGGTCCTGGGTACAGTTAGTGGGTCATGTAGGTCCTGGGTACAGTTAGTGGGTCATGTAGGTCCTGGGTACAGTTAGTGGGTCATGTAGGTCCTGGGTACAGTTAGTGGGTCATGTAGGTCCTGGGTACAGTTAGTGGGTCATGTAGGTCCTGGGTACAGTTAGTGGGTCCTGTGGGTCCTGGGTACAGTTAGTGGGTCCTGTGGGTCCTGGGTACAGTTAGTGGGTCCTGTAGCCTGGGTACAGTTAGTGGGTCCTGTAGGTCCTGGGTACAGTTAGTGGGTCCTCTAGGTCCTGGGTACAGTTAGTGGGTCCTGTAGCCTGGGTACAGTTAGTGGGTCCTGTAGGTCCTGGGTACAGTTAGTGGGTCCTCTAGGTCCTGGGTACAGTTAGTGGGTCCTGTAGCCTGGGTACAGTTAGTGGGTCCTGTAGGTCCTGGGTGTTGAATGACTTGTGGTCCACTTTGCATGTTAAAGGTGTTTCCTCCTATAACCCAGCACTATACCGACTCACTAAACCACCGCCTCTCTGTCCTCTGTCACCATGCTCACTCACGCTAACCATGCTAACCCCAGGAGGATGAGGAGGGTAGCTGGGCCCAGGTTTGCACACACACACATGACCCTGTACACACCCTGTCTGTCTGCCTGTCTGTCTGTCTGTCTGTCTGTCTGTCTGTCTGTCTGTCTGTCTGTCTGTCTCTTTCCACCGTCTCTGATAGTATGAATAGAGAACTGAAGTCTGACGTCACTAGCTGTTTCCCCACTGGGACAGAGAGTCATTTTTTCTCCATTGAAAATACCCTCTACATTCTCAATAGCAAAAAAAACGAGCCTGATTTCACTCGTATGGATATGAAGTAGAGCCCTGCGCGGGAGTGTTTTCTTAATCCCACACCTGCCGGCCCCCGTTGGATTTCTGACCATTCCCGCCTGCTCCCGCACTGATTACATTTCTGACCGCCCGCAGTTCATTTCAAAAAGAAAAAAAAGGAAAACATTTAGTGCGCCCGCGGGACTCCTGTAACTTATATATGTCCATTGAGACCCAAAATAAAATAAATAATTTGTGAGGAGTTGCTCACAGATAGAGGGAAAGTGTTTATATTGCGACGGACACATATTATAAAGGTATATTATGACACCGTGACGAGCTGCGCACAATGCACACCCGGGTTCATAGAATGACTCCTCCATGTCATTCTATGAACCCGGGTCAACATCAATCTCCCAGCAGGATAGCGCATCGTCTTTTATCTTGATGATGCAGCTAAACCGTGTTGTCACAACACTTATGTGGTTCTACGTTAAAAAAGAGCAAAAATAGATCTATAAGCTCGCAATGCGTGACAACGCAACATGTTTGTGAGCTTGTAGATTGGCTATGTTTTGCCAAATATTTGGTAGGTTTTATATTGGCCTATGAACACATTCGGTGGCAGAGTTATATTAAAAAAGTGACGTTGAGTGCCAGAGATCTCACCGTTTGTAACGCTACGCTGTTTACAGCTGCAGACTCCGCGACGAGCACCTGATTGTAAACATTATATATGCGTGCACGACGGTGGATGGTCCTGGCTAACACCTGGATCAATAACATCTCTCACGCGAGTCACCATGGCGGAGTGATCTTGGATCGAAAATGAGTGGTTTTCCCCACCAGCCAGGTTTTTTGGCAGTTCCCAGTTCACATTCAACTGCACAGTTTTCATCGCTAAAGACTCTAAAGAAGGGCCCTTTTCAGTGATACGTACTCATTTAGCCTAGGCTACATCCACACTTAACACGTATTAAGATGCATAACATTTGCTAGGTTAGCGCCTAGCGTCCATGCTACTCCGGCGCCGTCCATGCTAAACCCTAAAATGGAGACTTTTCAAAATGTTTGCTTACCTTGTTTCGTTTTGAAAAAAGAAATGTCATCGCATTTTATTATGGATATGCAGGAACCATAGACTGTAGCAACATTTGTTGTGAGCTTGTAGATCTGCTGTTTCCACTAGTTTTGAAAATATGAACCTTTTTCAACATGGAAACAATTATTACGATTATCTCAAATAATTGCGATTAGGCGATCATGTAATCATTCTTGTGACGGGCCTTAACTCACTAGAGCCAGTAAAAGCCCTAGACGCAGGGACGTGCACAGATAGACTCTAGGTGGTGCTAGAGGACCTGCCCTTTGCCCTCTTGACCAGAAGTGCCCTTTTGAAAAAAAAAAAAATATATATATATATATATATTTTTTTTTTTCAGTTTACAGCAGAGTTCTTCAACAAGGGGTCCGGGACCCCTAGGGGGTCCTCAGAGTAACTACAGGGGGTCCGCCAAATCTTTATGTGATATGATTTTTCTTTTTACCATAACCACTCGAAACCTAGCATCCCTTTTCTGAGGAGAACTTTAGCCAAACATAGCAGATCTACAAGCTCACAACGCCTCGCAGCGCGAGGCGTTGTGAGCTTGTAGATCTGCTATGTTTGGCTAAGAGGTATAGGTGTAGAGGGAAAAAAGAGCAGAAAAAAAAGTATAATTTAATTGAGCACCTGCCCCTCAAAATGTCTGTGCACGCCACTGCCTAGACATACAGTATACCCTACTTTATCATACATTCTAGCATAACGTATTCATGACGATGAGAAACAGATGAGCGTTCTAGCCTGCAGTCTGAACCAAGCCCTTCACAGAAACATGTCTCTTTTGTCTCTGACGACGATGGACAGACGCTGGCGTACGGAGACATGAACCACGAGTGGATCGGCAACGAGTGGCTGCCCAGCCTGGGCCTGCCCCAGTACCGCTCCTACTTCATGGAGTCCCTGGTGGACGCCCGCATGCTGGACCACCTCACCAAGAAGGACCTCAGAGGACAGCTCAAGATGGTGGACAGCTTCCACAGGTAAACACAGTGTACCTTATAGAGGACAGCTTCCACAGGTAAACACAGTGTATCTTATAGAGGACAGCTTCCACATGTAAACACAGTGTACCTTATAGAGGACAGCTTCCACGGGTAAACACAGTGTACCTTATAGAGGACAGCTTCTACAGGTAAACACAGTGTACCTTATAGAGGACAGCTTCCACAGGTAAACACAGTGTACCTTATAGAGGACAGCTTCTACAGGTAAACACAGTGTACCTTATAGAGGACAGCTTCTACAGGTAAACACAGTGTATCTTATAGAGGACAGTTTCTACATTTAAACACGGTGTATTATAGAGGACAGTTTCTACATGTAAACACAGTGTACCTTATAGAGGACAGTTTCTACATGTAAACACAGTGTATCTTATAGAGGACAGTTTCTACATGTAAACACAGTGTACCTTATAGAGGACAGTTTCTACATGTAAACACAGTGTACCTTATAGAGGACAGTTTCTACATGTAAACACAGTGTATCTTATAGAGGACAGTTTCTACATGTAAACACAGTGTATCTTATAGAGGACAGTTTCTACATGTAAACACAGTGTACCTTATAGAGGACAGTTTCTACATGTAAACACAGTGTACCTTATAGAGGACAGTTTCTACATGTAAACACAGTGTACCTTATAGAGGACAGTTTCTACATGTAAACACAGTGTATTATAGAGGACAGTTTCTACATGTAAACACAGTGTACCTTATAGAGGACAGTTTCTACATGTAAACACAGTGTATCTTATAGAGGACAGTTTCTACATGTAAACACAGTGTACCTTATAGAGGACAGTTTCTACATGTAAACACAGTGTACCTTATAGAGGACAGTTTCTACATGTAAACACAGTGTATTATAGAGGACAGTTTCTACATGTAAACACAGTGTATTATAGAGGACAGTTTCTACATGTAAACACAGTGTATCTTATAGAGGACAGTTTCTACATGTAAACACAGTGTATCTTATAGAGGACAGTTTCTACATTTAAACACAGTGTATTATAGAGGACAGTTTCTACATGTAAACACAGTGTATCTTATAGAGGACAGTTTCTACATGTAAACACAGTGTATCTTATAGAGGACAGTTTCTACATGTAAACACAGTGTACCTTATAGAGGACAGTTTCTACATGTAAACACAGTGTACCTTATAGAGGACAGTTTCTACATGTAAACACAGTGTACCTTATAGAGGACAGTTTCTACATGTAAACACAGTGTATCTTATAGAGGACAGTTTCTACATGTAAACACAGTGTACCTTATAGAGGACAGTTTCTACATGTAAACACAGTGTACCTTATAGAGGACAGTTTCTACATGTAAACACAGTGTACCTTATAGAGGACAGTTTCTACATGTAAACACAGTGTATTATAGAGGACAGTTTCTACATGTAAACACAGTGTATTATAGAGGACAGTTTCTACATGTAAACACAGTGTATTATAGAGGACAGTTTCTACATGTAAACACAGTGTATCTTATAGAGGACAGTTTCTACATGTAAACACAGTGTATCTTATAGAGGACAGTTTCTACATTTAAACACAGTGTATTATAGAGGACAGTTTCTACATTTAAACACAGTGTATTATAGAGGACAGTTTCTACATTTAAACACAGTGTATTATAGAGGACAGTTTCTACATTTAAACACAGTGTATTATAGAGGACAGTTTCTACATGTAAACACAGTGTATTATAGAGGACAGTTTCTACATGTAAACACAGTGTATTATAGAGGACAGTTTCTACATGTAAACACAGTGTATTATAGAGGACAGTTTCTACATGTAAACACAGTGTATTATAGAGGACAGTTTCTACATGTAAACACAGTGTACCTTATAGAGGACAGTTTCTACATGTAAACACAGTGTATCTTATAGAGGACAGTTTCTACATGTAAACACGGTGTATTATAGAGGACAGTTTCTACATGTAAACACAGTGTATCTTATAGAGGACAGTTTCTACATGTAAACACAGCGTATTATAGAGGACAGTTTCTACATGTAAACACGGTGTATTATAGAGGACAGTTTCTACATGTAAACACAGTGTATCTTATAGAGGACAGTTTCTACATGTAAACACAGTGTATCTTATAGAGGACAGTTTCTACATGTAAACACAGTGTATCTTATAGAGGACAGTTTCTACATGTAAACACGGTGTATTATAGAGGACAGTTTCTACATGTAAACACAGTGTATCTTATAGAGGACAGTTTCTACATGTAAACACAGTGTATCTTATAGAGGACAGTTTCTACATGTAAACACGGTGTATTATAGAGGACAGTTTCTACATGTAAACACAGTGTATTATAGAGGACAGTTTCTACATGTAAACACAGTGTATCTTATAGAGGACAGTTTCTACATGTAAACACAGTGTACCTTATAGAGGACAGTTTCTACATGTAAACACAGTGTACCTTATAGAGGACAGTTTCTACATGTAAACACAGTGTACCTTATAGAGGACAGTTTCTACATGTAAACACAGTGTACCTTATAGAGGACAGTTTCTACATGTAAACACAGTGTATCTTATAGAGGACAGTTTCTACATGTAAACACAGTGTATTATAGAGGACAGTTTCTACATGTAAACACAGTGGCCCTCATTTATCAACGCGGTGTAGACCAAATAATGGGCGTACGGCGTAATCACCGCAATTTTCGGCATTTATCAATATATCCTGACGTGGGCTTTATCCTACGGTACGCTGAGATCTCACGTCTGGTCGAGACCAGTTGTTGACGTTGGCTGCACCCGTTTATTCCATTCTAGACCTGCGGAGCACCATTGTCTGACTGTCTGACAAGCATCTGGACACATAATCCACTCCTAAATGTGTATATCTACACTAATAAATAATCGCTGTGAAAATATATCATTTTATAAAGTAATTTAAACAAACTGCTTTAACAGTCATTCAGATAAGATTGTAGATCTGTCTGTATTGAAAATAGCAGATCTACAAGCTCACAAGCCAGCATTGCATCGCGACGCGTTGTGAGCTTGTAGATCTGCTATTTTCAAAAATATACGAGCGCTTTTGCGCCGGGAGTCCCGCGGCCGGGACGGCACCTTTTCATGGACAGTGAGGTATTCAAACTTACAGTAGCTTGTCCTATGTTATGGAGTTATGTCATAGAGAGTTATGAAGACTACAACCTGGCTGGGTTAAGGATATAAACCCGACGCTCCAATCTCTTATTAACGTGGGCGGCACGGGATCACTGCAGTCTGCAGACCGCCCGAGTCTCATGGGGAATATAGCCTACTACATGAATGCTTTAGTGTAACTTGAACGGGCACTGCTCGGTATGGGGTAAATAAATATACAAACGTATTCCATTCATGGCGATGTAATTGGTATCATCATATGTCATTCATGTAGGCTACAAGCGTAACGTGACAATTATATTGTACCGCTACGGTACGGAGTGTGTATGTGTGTGTGTGTGTGTGTGTGTGTGTGTGTGGAGACAGAGAGGGCGTGTGCGTGTGCGTGTGTGGCGAGGCGATTCTTATTGGCTTTTCATGTCTTTGGTCGTATTCTGGTTCGTCTTCATGTCGTAAAATCGGGGCGTTTTGAGATTTTTTAAAGGGCGTGTTATTTAAATGACGCTCGTTTCAGCCGTGACATTTATCAACGCTGGGACCAAGTATAAGCTCGGATCAGCTGTGTAGGATGCGTTGATAAATGTGACTTCGACGTTGGTGTACGGCCGAATATATGGAAAATATACGGCGGTTTATACGCTGCGTTGATAAATGAGGGCCATTGTATCTTATAGAGGACAGCTTCTGCATGTAAACACAGTGTATCTTATAGAGGACAGTTTCTACATGTAAACACAGTGTATTATAGAGGACAGTTTCTACAGGTAAACACAGTGTACCTTATAGAGGACAGTTTCTACATGTAAACACAGTGTATCTTATAGAGGACAGTTTCTACATGTAAACACAGTGTACCTTATAGAGGACAGTTTCTACATGTAAACACAGTGTATCTTATAGAGGACAGTTTCTACATGTAAACACAGTGTATCTTATAGAGGACAGTTTCTACATGTAAACACAGTGTACCTTATAGAGGACAGTTTCTACATGTAAACACAGTGTATCTTATAGAGGACAGTTTCTACATGTAAACACAGTGTACCTTATAGAGGACAGTTTCTACATGTAAACACAGTGTACCTTATAGAGGACAGTTTCTACATGTAAACACAGTGTATTATAGAGGACAGTTTCTACATGTAAACACAGTGTACCTTATAGAGGACAGTTTCTACATGTAAACACAGTGTATCTTATAGAGGACAGTTTCTACATGTAAACACATTGGCCACGGTTACATGGACACTCATGTATTCATTCAGAATGAATTCATTCCGAATGAACTCATTCTGAATAGAAGAATCTGATCCACTCACCTGTTTACATGGGACCTGAATAAAAGTATTCCTCGTTTACATGACCAAAGCATTCATTCAGAATATAACTTTTGACATGCGCAAAGTGGTTCCCGCCTACGCCCGGGCATGGACCAGGGGCCACTACCCGGAGCAGAGCTTCCCCTGGTGGGCATGGGAGGAGGCAATAGCCCCCTTGTGCCTCCGCGGCGGAGGTCTATCGGTCGTAGGCAGGCCCGGAAGCAACGCACCAGGCAGCGTTGTATGCGGTGCAAGCCTGTGTTCCTTTGTCATCGCCGTTTTAATGCAAAAGTAGCAGATCTACAAGTTCAGACCAGTTTCTTTTTTTGTATTGGTACCAGACACGGTAAAACGTAGGCTAGCCTATAGTATTTGTCACATTTCTCATGTAGGTACCGTACGATGATGTCATCGCGCATTCGCACATGGTCATTATAATAATAAATGGAGAGAGAGAGAGAGAGAAAGAGAGAGAGAGAGAGAGAGAGAGAGAGAGCGCGCGACACTACAGTCTATGAAACAAGGCACGCTCATTTATGGCAAAAATACAAAAGTATTGGCATCAAAATATACACTTAAGTAGAAAGTATAAGCTACTCATTATGCCGAGTGTCACGTTTTATTGTATTATTATGAAAAAGCTTTGAAACATGCTGTAACTCATTCACTGTGACGAAAATCCTCTTTCTGCGCCGAGTAGCGCGCGGTGCGCACACGGTTCTGTCCATAGAGGTATAATATAACGGGTCTGTCGCCCTAAAACACAATCGCCCCGGGTCAAAATCCAGCCACCATGGAGCAGCAGTGGATGGCCCGCTCAAAAGGTGCGTGGGGCGGGGTGTTTTGGGGCGACCGTTCCGGCTGCCCATGTAATGAATTGATGAGCCCTTATAATGCTGTTTTCATTTATTTTTGTTCAATGTATGCTATTAAAATAATGCAGCTATTGCAGTATTGGGCCTTAGCATGCGATTACAAATGTATATGTATTTGGCCCCTCATATATAAAATAAATACAAATAATAAAATTAAATCTGATTTAAAATTGAAACTTGCATGCTGATCAATGCGTTTCTGCGTTTACGTGTGGACAGGGATTACAAAAAAAAAATCTTTGCCATGTGGCCAGGGATTCTTTTTAAAAACTGAGGACTAAAATATCTGTTTAGAAAAAGATCCATATAAGTGTAGCCTAGGCCAGCAATCCTCGGAGCGTCCGTTCTCCTGGACAAGTCTGGGCTTAACCATTACAGGCTTATTACATGACGCTATTAGAATCATTAATTTTATCCCGCAGGAGCGAGCGCTTCTCAGCACCAACCGTGGCCGAATTAGAGATTTGATAGGTCATTTTTGGACAATTCTGACAGCCCTACTAAGCAGGGACATGCGCAAAGGAATGCATGTATTCCAAACAGACAGGAGCGTTTGGAATAAAGTGTTTACATGGTCAATTCCGATTGATTTAACCCGATTCAAACGGTCTATACCACCCCTCCTATTCCGAATGAAAATGCATTCGGGTCAGACTGGAATGGAATATTCTATTCCAATTGGGGTGTTTACATGAGCAAATCTATTCGGAATGAATTCATCCATTCATCCATTCCGAATAGAAGTGTATTCATTCCGAATACAAGTGTCCATGTAACCGTGGCCATTGTATCTTATAGAGGACAGTTTCTACATGTAAACACAGTGTATCTTATAGAGGACAGTTTCTACATGTAAACACAGTGTATTATAGAGGACAGTTTCTACATGTAAACACACTGTACCTTATAGAGGACAGTTTCTACATGTAAACACAGTGTATCTTATAGAGGACAGTTTCTACATGTAAACACAGTGTATTATAGAGGACAGTTTCTACATGTAAACACAGTGTATCTTATAGAGGACAGTTTCTACATGTTAACACAGTGTATCTTATAGAGGACAGTTTCTACATGTAAACACAGTGTACCTTATAGAGGACAGTTTCTACATGTAAACACAGTGTACCTTATAGAGGACAGCTTCTGCATGTAAACACAGTGTATTATAGAGGACAGTTTCTACATGTAAACACAGTGTATCTTATAGAGGACAGTTTCTACATGTAAACACAGTGTACCTTATAGAGGACAGTTTCTACATGTAAACACAGTGTATCTTATAGAGGACAGTTTCTACATGTAAACACAGTGTATCTTATAGAGGACAGTTTCTACATGTAAACACAGTGTATTATAGAGGACAGTTTCTACATGTAAACACAGTGTATCTTATAGAGGACAGTTTCTACATGTTAACACAGTGTATCTTATAGAGGACAGTTTCTACATGTAAACACAGTGTACCTTATAGAGGACAGTTTCTACATGTAAACACAGTGTACCTTATAGAGGACAGCTTCTGCATGTAAACACAGTGTATTATAGAGGACAGTTTCTACATGTAAACACAGTGTATCTTATAGAGGACAGTTTCTACATGTAAACACAGTGTACCTTATAGAGGACAGTTTCTACATGTAAACACAGTGTATCTTATAGAGGACAGTTTCTACATGTAAACACAGTGTACCTTATAGAGGACAGCTTCTGCATGTAAACACAGTGTACCTTTGGGGCACGGTGGCGCAGTCGGTAGCGCTGTCGCCTCACAGCTAGAAGGTCCTGGGTTCGATCCCCGCTGGGGGGGCGTGTCTTCTCCTCCACGTCATCAGCGCCCATACCCTAGGTGGGGTTGGTGAAAGGGCCTACTCTGTGTGGAGTTTGCATGTTCTCCCCGTGTCTCTCAGGGTAGTTAATACCCTCACAAAAACATGTAGTAATCCTGGTCACTATAACTCCTCCCCCATGACAGCCGGGGCGCCTGATGGAGGGGAAAGGAACTGGTTGGAATAACGTGTTCCTTCCTTCCTTCATGCATTGAAGGAGGCATGAGCTCGGCCCTGGCCTCCCTAGGCTGGTGAGGGGAGTGTAGTGCCCAGGATCACTTAGAAGATTGGTACCGGGTGAAAAATAAGGGCTGCATCCCATGCTCTTATTGGCTTACTGCTGTGCTGGACAGCAATCGGAGAAGTAACATCAATCATTATCCTATTTCATAGGAATACAGGCTTTAATGTGTGTGTGTGTGTGTGTGTGTGTGTGTGTGTGTGTGTGTGTGTGTGTGTGTGTGTGTGTGTGTGTGTGTGTGTGTGTGTGTGTGTGTGTGTGTGTGTGTGTGTGTGTGTGTGTGTGTGTGTGTGTGTGTGTGTGTATGTATAACAGGAACAGTTTTCAGTGTGGAGTCATGTCTCTGAGGAGACTCAACTATGACAGGAAGGAGCTGGAGAGGAAGAGAGAAGACTCTACGCTTGAACTGCAAGGTACCATGACCTACTGTACTGAACCATTATACCATGACCTACTGTACTGTACCATTATACCATGACCTACCACTATATCATATCCTACCAGGCCTGGAAGTTCCTCATTGTAGGTGTTGTGCGTTTATTTGCGGGCACATACGCCAATTAACATATTATATGTGTTATTTTTTAATGCACGTATTTACAAATGATCAATGTTTGTAGAGTCCAAAGTTCACACAACGCATGCTCTCAGCCCTGGACTAATGGAGTCTAAGGGGACTAGGCCTGTCCCCGACTAAGGATTTCTATAGTCGAATCTGATTGGCCAAATATTGCCTATAGTCGACTATAATGCAACACCAACATTATTATTATTATTTTTTTTTTTGGCATGATTCAGCTGAGAGATTGTCAGTGGAATCAGTCAGATTCAACTGACAATCTCTCAGTGGAATCATGCCAAAAAGATGTTATGCAATAGAGGAACATTCCATTCCAATAGAGGAATATCCTATTTTTGGTAAACTATTAGTTGTCTCCGCCAGGCCGAAAGGCATGGCGAGAGAGTATGTTTTACCCCCTGTCCGTCCGTCCGTCCGTCCGTCCGTCCGTCCGTCATTCGATCTGTCTGTGTACAGCTAATCTCCGGCACCGTTGGCTTGCTCGCAGCCAAACTGTGCACACACAGTCCCTGGATACCAGAGCAGAACCTCTGCCCCAAATTTTTCACAGGGGCCTGTTATAGCGCCACCAGGAGGCCGATTTGTGCAAAACACATTTTTTGACAGTACTCCTACATATTTTGTCTAAAAATCCCACAAATCGGTACACAGTATCTCTATTAGTCATTAAACGAAACGGGTCTTTCAGATTTCTCATATTCCATCCTGATTGGCTAAAAATGCCTTCCAAAGTTTGCAGGAGTGCACCGTTTTGAACAAAATGCCTCAAATCATGAACACAGCATGCAATTTCCTTGAAATTTTGCACACACATTCCCATTAGGCCGAGGAAGAACTAACATTTGAAAATTTTCAAATCAGCCTCATGGTGGCGCTATAACAGGCCGATTCGTGTTTTTACCTATAATTGCACCGATCTGTGTAAAACTTTGTATGCACACTCCCTATAGGTCAAGGAAAAACCTTTGACCTGCATTTTTCACATCTGCCTTTTATAGCGCCACCAGGAGGCCGACTTGTGTAAAACACATTTTTTTATACTACTCCTTCCAATTTTATCCAAATTTCACGCAAATCGGTACACATGATCTCTATAGTCATGTGATCACGACGGATGTGTTTGATTTTTCATATTCCATACTGATTGGCTAAGATTGACATCTAAAGTTTGCATTATTGGCTTGTTTTGAACAAAATTCTGCAAATCATGAACGCACCGTCCAATTGCGCTCAAACTTTGCACGCACATTCACACTATGTTGAGGAACAAATGCCAACCTTTTAACATTGGCCTGTTAAAGCGCCACCAACAGGTCTAATTTAGCGAAACACATGTTTTTAACAACATTTCTCAAATCATGAATGCAGTCAGTGTCCGATTGTCGTGCAAGGCCTAAGAAGAAATGGCACCCTTTTCACGTTGGCCTATTATAGCGCCACCAGGAGGCCACAATAGCCTACCTGACCTGGCGGAGACCTGTGCTCCGAGGAGCACTTTTTCTAGTTAATTAATATAACAAATGAGGCCAATCTCTCAGTCGAATAATAAAAAAGAAAAAAAAAAGAAAACCCATTTCTTTTTCATAATTCGACTAAGAGATGGGCAGTCGGACTCAGACTCCCCTCGACTGATTAGTCGACTATTCAAATAATTGAGGTCAGGCCTACTAAGAGGGGGGGGGGGGGGGATGAGTCACTTGGCTCATTTGTAGATGGGCATGGTAGGGTGGAACAGTGCAGGTTTGACAGTATAGTCAGGGGTGCACATAACTTTATAGGTCTAGTACTCAGAAGAGCACCTGGAGATGTGACTTGGTGCGCAACAAATAAATGGTCCCGTCCCGTTTTGTCGACGGGGGGGGGGGGAGTCAGCACGGTGCCCACCGGACAGTTTTGTCAACGGGGGGGGGGTGCAGCTGCGCGAGGGGAAAAAATAAAAGAGGACTTTCGCCGTTTTTTTTTCTCTCACATCGTTTGGTGAAGCCGTCAAGGTTGGTGCCCTGTGCTGCGCTGCTTTTATCCGCCAGATTGGGACGTTCACGGCATATTTTGCACCTTCACGGTGCGTTCATCACCGGTGACGAGTGCCTCTAAACAGCCGCTGCTGGCTGCGTGCACGCAGCGAGGCGATGCGAGACACTCACACAATCACGTGCAGCATGCGTCCTCGATCTCCAGGCTTTTATTTTTTAGTTTTGCTAAAAAATAAAAGCTTGGAAATTCCTGTCCCAGCTGTAAGCGCCTCGCCTCGTCTGATGTGGTGCTCATTTTTTATTTTGGGTGCGCATGCGCACCTGCGCACCAGTTATGTGCACCCCTGAGTATAGTTGTGTTGTTGTGTTCAGACGTGTTGGTGTGGAGCAACGAGAGGGTGATCAACTGGATCCCATGTGTTTAAAGTATAGTTGTGTTTGTTGTGTTCAGACGTGTTGGTGTGGAGCAACGAGAGGATCCCATGTGTTTAAAGTATAGTTGTGGTGTTTGTGTTCAGACGTGTTGGTGTGGAGCAACGAGAGGGTGATCAACTGGATCCAGGCCATCGGGCTGAAGGAGTACAGCAGTAACCTGTATGAGAGCGGAGTGCACGGAGCACTGCTGGCCCTGGACGAAACCTTTGACCACAACGCTCTGGCCCTGCTGCTGCAGGTCCCTATGCAGAGCACACAGGTACACACACACACACACACACACACACACACACACACACACACACACACACACACACACACACACACACACACACACACACACACACTCTATGTCAGTGGTTCTCAAACTTTTTCATGCCAAGGACCCCCAAATTGACACTTATTAGCCCGCGGACCCCCATTTCAAAAGATATGCCAGGGACCCCCATAAGAGAAGATTTTTTTTTACAGCTCTAGCAGTGATTCTCAACCATTTTAATTTCAAGGACCCCCAGTTTGACATGCATTAGGGCTACAGACCCCCATTTAATGGCATTTCTATCACTTGGACCGCAATTTATATTGTAAAATCTATGTCAATTTAACTCTGAGAGTGTACAAATGGAACCAAATGGACCCGTTAGGGTCCATTTGGTTCCATTTGTACACACTCAGAGTTACAGACCCATAAGGGTCCATTTGGTGCCTAATCTTTCATTTAGCTGGGGACCCCTGGAACTCCCTCAAGGACCACTGGGGGTCCCCGGACCCCACTTTGATAACCAAGGCTCTATGTAGCTGATGGGCCCGCTGGCATCAGGCCAAAGACCTCAATTCTGTTAAAATCCGTCAACAACAACTATGTAATGTTTTTTTTATTAACGCATTCAATTTTAGATTTTAGCTATAACCATCATTGTATAATTTGGATATTCAAAAATAGCAGATATACAAGCTCATAGCGCGGCACATGAGCTTGTAGATCTGCTATATATATATTTATTTTTTTTATCGTGAAAATGTGTTCAATTTTTTTTTAAGCGAACATTTGTAACTTTGCTTCTGGGGGTCCCTGGAACAAAACATTTTTCGGACAAATGCGTAACATTCTGAAAAAAGTTTGAGAACCACTGATATTATAGCAACATAAGGTTTTTAGTTAGGTCTTTATAAGACGTTTGTAGAATCCCCAGAAGCAAAGATCTGAGGTTGACATTATGCAGAATGTCCCATTTCTCAAGTTTTCAAAATGTATAAAAATCGTTTTGAAAGCTCAAAACGTGTGAACTTGTAGATCGGCTGTTTTCAAATAGATATAGAGTGTAAGTGGTTAATGTAAATCTAAAAAAGTAACTAGTAACTAAAGTTTTCAAATAATTGTAGTGGAGTAAAAGTACAATATTGTCCTCAGAGATGTAGTGGAGTAGAAGTAACAATATTGACAGTCGGAAATACCCCACTAAAGTAAAAAATACCTTGAAATTGTACTTAAGTACAGTACTTCAGTAAATGTACTTAGTTACTTTCCACCAGCGCTGTAGAAAGGTGTCACTGACACAAGGTTGAAGTGGTTTGTTTACCGTGTGAAACGCTGGCCTCTCATTGGCCCTGCATGTTTAGAGAGTGACCTCTGACCCCTGTCCTTCCTATTCATCCTCCCTTACAGGCCAGAGCGACTCTAGAGCGAGAATACACCAGTCTGCTGTCTATGGGCACAGAGAGGAGACTGGAGGAGGTATACACACACACACACACACACACACACACACACACACACACACACACACACACACACACACACACACACACACCAGTCTGCTGTCTATGGGCACAGAGAGGAGGCTGGAGGAGGTATACACACACACACACACACACACACACACACACACACACACACACACAGGCCTCTCACAATTACTGCATAAAGCAATTATTTTTGCATAATCGTCATAATTGTTTCTATGTTGTTTCTATGTTCACACATTTTCAAATATAAAAAATAGCAGAAATAGCTGATCTACATCGCGTCAGAGTGACGCGTTGTAAGCTTGTAGATCAGCCATTTCTGCTATTTTTACATGTATAAAATAATTAAATATTTCAATAATTTATTTGCATATTTAAGTTATTCGTCATATCTGCCCCATGTGCAGTTTTTGATTACGAAGCCTAAAAGGCCAAACAGAAATTACGTTTTTATTCACTTTACATTACATTACATTACATTACATTACATTACATTACATTACAGTCATTTAGCAGACGCTTTTATCCAAAGAGACTTACAATAAGTGTATTCAACATAGGTAGGGAACGAAACTACTAATCACCAGAAGTCTTAAGTGCATTTCCTGCTAAAACAAGCAAACAAGAGTATACCTAGCGCTAAGGTAAAAGTGATATATATCAGCTACCTACTGTCTTAAACAGATGAGACAAAATAGCAAAATCAAATGAGCACGAGCTTAAAACAAATGTGTCGACTAAACAAGATCCAATAAAACAATACAACAATAAAACAAGAGCGTAGGGCTGTGGGCATCGACCATAGCCCGGAGGTAAGAAGGAGCTGTTCCTTTCACTGCCCTATAGGCTAACACCAGGGTTTTAAACTGGATGCCAGCCGCTACGGACAAAAAAATAACAAGTACTAGCTTAGAAAAGACTTGCAGAGGCGACGGACTGTTCTAGAGAAACTCTGGCAGTCTAAGAGTTAAGCAGATTTTGATTGCAGTGATAATATCGCTCATCGCAATATTTTTTTTGTGTGAGCCAGTGTATAGAACGGAGAAGGATGTTTGTGTGGGAGAACTTGGGGCGGTTGAACACCAGACGAGCCGCAGCTTTCTGTTCAAACGCCAAACACACGATTAAATCATTAATCGCAATTACAGTGTATGTGTGACAATAAATCGTCCTACCGGGGAAACTCCCCCCTGTCAGGTGACAACAAGGTCAGTTGGCTCTCATGCATTGAAGGAGGCATGAGCTCGGCCCTGGCCTCCCTAGGCTGGCAGAGGGAAGGTAGTGCCCAGGATTACATAGACAATTGGCACTGGGTGTTAAAAATAGGGTTACAAAATCGTGGGATGAAAAAAGAAATGTATAAATGTGTAATGGTGACAGCCCTACTCAGACTCACACATACACATTCCTTTATTCCAAAAGAAAACCAAACATGGTTTTAAAGCCATCTTTGTCTCACCCTCGACCTTCCTCTCTCTCCTCTCCCTCCCCTCTCTCTCTCTCCCTCTCCCCCCTCTCTCTCTCCCTCCCTCTCTCCCTCCCCCTCTCTCCCTCTCCCCCCTCTCTCCCTCTCTCCCTCCTCTCCCTCCCCCTCTCTCCCTCTCCCCCCTCTCTCTCTCCCCCTCTCTCCCTCTCCTCAGGATGATGATAAGAACTTCCGGCGTGCTCCCTCGTGGAGGAAGAAGTTCCGCCCCAAAGACATGAGGGGGATGTCTCTGGGCTCCTCAGACACCCTGCCCGCCAACTTCAGAGTGACCAATAGCAGCGCGGCCTCGCCCTCCATGCAGCCAAAGAGAAGCCCCATGGACGGTAGGCACTGGTGTTCGTGTGAGCGTGTGTGTGTGTGTGTGTGTGAGCGTGTGTGTGTGCGTGTGTGTGTGTGTGTGTGTGTGTGTGTCTGTGTGAGCGTGTGTGTGAGCGTGTGATCAGTGGCGTGCACAGACATTTTGAGGGGCAGGTGCTCAAGTAAATTATACTTTTTTTTGTTTACTTGGTCTGCTCTTTTTTCCCTCTACACCTATACCTCTTTGCCAAAAATAGCCGATCTGCAAGCCCACAACGCCTCGCAGCGCGAGGCGTTGTGGGCTTGTAGATCGGCTATTTTTGGCTAAAGTTCTCCTCAGAAAAGGGATGCTAGGTTTCGTGTGGTTATGGTAAAAAGAAAAAAATCATATCACATAAAGACTTGGCGGACCCCCTGTAGTAACTCTGAGGACCCCCTAGGGGTCCCGGACCCCCTGTTGAAGACCCCTGCTTTTTTTCAAAAGGGCACTTCTGGTCAAGAGGGCAAAGGGCAGGTGCTCGAGCACCACCTAGAGTCTATCTGTGCACGTCCCTGCTTGTGAGCGTGTGTGTGTGTGTGTGTGTGTGTGTGTGTGTGTGTGTGTGTGTGTGTGCGTGCAAGCGTGTGTGTGTGTGTGTGTGTGTGTGTGTGTTCTTGGTAATAATGTAATTTGTGTTATTGCCCTGGCTGTACCATGTACTCTGAATTCTTTCGAATGGCTTTGCTGCTCTGGCATCTGTGTGTGTGTGTGTGTGTGTGTGTATATGTGCGCGTTAGGGATTGGACGATAATCGTTATTGTCGTTTATCGTGATTTTAAAAAAAAACGCTCACAATACTCATATGGCAGAGATTTAACTTTATGGTGAAAGTGTCCTCCTCCATACACTAGGATGAATTGGCTTTAGTTCAGCTGCAAATCCAGCACCACTTAAACCCTCTGTACTCGATCAAACGGACCTGTAGAGAAAACATTTTGGTACGCTTTTATTTCACTCTACACAAATCGATTCGCCCCAAAAATTGTAGATCTGCTATTTTTGGCAAACGTTCCGCCCCACAGAATATAGATGCCGGGGTTCAAGTGGTTACAACAAAAGTGGCTTTGTTTTTGTTTGTTTTAACCCATTAAGACCTGGAACACATCTGTGTCACTTTAGATTTCTTTGGCTATTCAAAAATAGCAGATCTACAAGCTCATAGCGCGGCACCGAGTGCCGCGCTATGAGCTTGTAGATCTGCTATTTTTGAAAACATTTTTGCTTTTGATTTTTTTTTTCCAAAAAACTGTTAGGATTTAGAAAACATTTTAACTCTTAAACTGCCAGAGTTTCTCTAGAACAGTCTGTAGCCTCTGCCAGTGTTTTCTAAGCTAGTACTTAGAAAAAATGTTATTTATTTGTCCGTTTTTATTTTTTGACATTGAAGTGAATGGAACAGCAACTTTTTTGGAGAATGTTATCTCCTGGTTCTTTGGGCCAAATTCTCAAAAACGTTTATAAACGTTTTTGGCAGATAATGAGTTAAAGAATGGCCTCACGTCTTAATGCTTCAAGCATATTTTGATTGCAGTGATGATATCGCTCATCGCAAAGAAAATTGCCACAATTATCGTGACATGTAACGTTTCATATCATCCCATCCCTAGCATGCATGTGTGTGCTTGAGTGCGTGCGCTTCCCTATGTGTGTGCGTGTGTGTGTGTGTGTGTGTGTGTGCGCCTGCGTGTGCAGTGACTAACGGCATGTCTGTGCATGTGCCCATGCTCACCGCAGGGAGCCAGTCCATTCAGAGACTGGACACTGCAACAGTCAGGACCTACTCCTGTTAACACAGAGCAGAGCCCGCAGGCACAACGGTGAGTTACCACAGCAGAGCCTTAGGTTACTATATGTATATATATATATCTATCATTATTATTATTATAATAACGTTACCACAGAGCAGAGGCCTGCAGCAGAGCAGTAGGGTCCTAACTTCTAACTTCCTTCCCTTTGTGGTAAAGGCTGACCAAGTCCAAGTGAGAGAATCAGGTGAACTTAAAGGAGAATGCTGGACTAACCTTCTTCTTCCCTTTTTTCTGATGTTATTTATATCTTAGAACAAGTGGTAGAGTAGAACATGTTCATGACTCCATCGCGAGTCCACCGCAGCTAAAAACGTGAAAGATGGTCCTTGCGCTAAATCGCGTATTTATTATCGCTCGAAAATTCATCGGATATCAATTATTTTTTTGAGCGATGAATATACGCGATTTAGCGCAAGGACCAATCCGCTCACGTTTTTAGCTGCGGTCGACTCGGGATGGAGTTATGAACATTTTCTACTGCATCACTCGAGGATATAATGATATCAGATAAAGATGAGAAAAAGTCTAGTCCGGAATTCTCCTTCAACCCACGCATACTGTGTCATTTTAGATTTGTAGCTAAAACCATTCTTTTATTCTTTGAGCTATTCAAAAATAGCAGATCTACAAGCGCATGAGCTTTTAGATCTGTTATTTTTGAATAGCCCAAAGACATCTAAAATGACACGGATGCGTTCCCGGATTGAATGAGTTAAGAATCCAAGGCAGTGGTGTTAAAAAGAGCCGTGTTCATTTTGACAGCTTATTTAGAGTTAGTTTTAGTTTAGTTTTAGTGAGCTTTTGTTAAGTTTTAGTCGTCAAAAATGTTGTAGTTTTGGTCGACCAAATATCATCACGTTTCTGGTCGACTACAATGTATTTTGGCTGTGCCTTGATGGGGTCTTAATGCCTGATTTATACTCTGATATGTGCTGAAAACAGCCGATCTACAAGCTCACAACTCGTCGCAGACGCGTTGTGAGCTTGTAGTCTAGACATTTTAGTCATTTTAGACATTGCAGTCTAGTTGTTCATTAAATTGTCACTATATTTAGCCACAGTTTTAGTCATCATAGATCATAGCTTAGTTTTTGTTTAGTTTGTGTTCAGTTTTCATCAGTGAAGAAAAGGTAGTGGAGGAACATGTTTGGTCATAGTTTTAAAGGAGGAACATGTTTGGTCATAATTTTAAAGGAGGAACATGTTTGGTCATAATTTTAAAGGAGGAACATGTTTGGTCATAGTTTTAAAGGAGGAACATGTTTGGTCATAGTTTTAAAGGAGGAACATGTTTGGTCATAATTTTAAAGGAGGAACATGTTTGGTCATAGTTTTAAAGGAGGAACATGTTTGGTCATAATTTTAAAGGAGGAACATGTTTGGTCATAGTTTTAAAGGAGGAACATGTTTGGTCATAGTTTTAAAGGAGGAACATGTTTGGTCATAGTTTTAAAGGAGGAACATGTTTGGTCATAGTTTTAAAGGAGGAACATGTTTGGTCATAGTTTTAAAGGAGGAACATGTTTGGTCATAGTTCTAGTGAAGGAAATGCTCTCTACTCTCCACCGCCACACTGCTCTCTTTGTCCTGTCTTTAACCTCATCTGTACTCTGTTGAACCACGGTGCCGCTTCCCTAAAAGAACAGATATCCAAGCTAACAACACGTTAGCCATGCGTTGTTAGCCCGTTTTCGACTCAATGCCAAAAGGAAACAGATCTACAAGCTAACAACGTGTCGCATCGCATAATTTACAAAAAAACGCATATCATGGTAATTGAAAGAACACTCCCTTGCCCGCGATGTTTTGTTAGCTTGTAGATCTATTCTTTTCGGCAAAGCGACACCCTGGTGCGATGGAGTATAAGTTAAAGGGATATTTCACTTTCAAACGTGTTTGTGGTCATTTTGACGTCTACTCTTTGGCTTCTTTGTTTCAGCCCAGACACTTTTTTTAAGTTGCTTGATTCACTATGTAGATGTTTGATTTATCAGACACGCCCCCTTCCTATACAAACCCATTGTAACTTCAAACCTCCATTTTAACCATGTTAGATTCATTGAGAACACCCGTCCATGGTTCTGGTGATTGATATTGTCCAGTGGCGTGCACAGACATTTTGAGGGGCAGGAGCTCAAGTAAATTATACTTTTTTTTGTTTACTTGGACTGCTCTTTTTTCCCCTCTACACCTATACCTCTTTGCCAAAAATAGCAGATCTACAAGCCCACAACGCCTCGCAGCGCGAGGCGTTGTGAGCTTGTAGATCTGCTATTTTTGGCCAAAGTTCTCCTCAGAAAAGGGATGCTAGGTTTCGAGTGGTTATGGTAAAAAGAAAAATCATATCACATAAAGATTTGGCGGACCCCCTGTAGTAACTCTGAGGACCCCCTAGGGGTCCCGGACCCCCTGTTGAAGACCCCTGCTGTAAACTGAAAAAAAGGGCACTTCTGGTCAAGAGGGCAAAGGGCAGGTGCTCTAGCACCACCTAGAGTCTATCTGTGCACGTCCCTGATATTGTACTTGTTGTGTTTTTTAAATGACTTTTTTTTTTTTTTTTATACTTATTTTTGGAACATATTAACACAATAACCGCCAAGGTATGAAACATCGTTTGTTATCCCCTTGACAGCGTAATTACCTTCATCCGATGATATTAGAAACGCCGTGGAGGCGACATTGTGTTCCAAAAAAAAACAAAAAAGGCAGGGAAGGGGTAAGCGGGAGGGATCTGTGTATTCAGACGAACCACAACATTCCAACCGCGATCCGCCATTTTGGGGCTGTGGCTCGCTGAAAACAGTGGTTTTCAATGCAAAAAAACAGCAACTGAGTTACAGCTGTTTTTCTGAAAATCCCATAGTCAGGGCGGGCGGAAGTTTTTTGGAATGATGTCACATGATCCACATAATTCTTCTCTGATTGACGATGGATCATCACAGAGCTGTGTTACGGTGCCTAAAACAGTGTTAACACATTGGGTTAATTTAACTCTTGAGAGTGTACAAATGGAACCAAATGGACCCGTTAGGGTCCATTTGGTTCCATATGTACACTCTCAGAGTTACAGACCAGAACCAAGGACGGGTGTTTGATCTAACATGGTTAAAATAGAGTGTGAAGTTACAATGGGTTTGTATAGGAAGGGGGCGTGTCTGATAAAAATGAATATCTAAATACGGAATCAAACAACTTATAAGCTGTCTGGGGTGAAAGACTAAAGCCTGAGTAGACGATAAAATGGCCCCAAACATGTTTGAAAGTGAAAGATCACCTTTAAGCTTTACTCTGTGCAGAATGCAGCTTTAATAACGCACGTTGTACTGCCCTCTCCTCTCTCTCTCTCTCTCTCTCTCTCCTTCTGCTTCTCCTGCGTCTGTGTCTCTCTATCTATCTCTCTCTCTCTCTCCCTCTCTCTCTCCTTCTCAGTTTATCCTCATTATTTCTATAGGTAACCGTTGGTCTGAAGACGAGGGAGAATTCCCTGCCTTCAAGACCAGGATGATGAACTGAACCAGACAATACACCTTTTAAAAAAGAACTGAACCAGACAATACACCTTTTAAAAAGACACTAAAGATTATTATTATTATTATCATCATCACAGAAGAAACACCTTAGTAGTCATGTTGTCACCGCTCTCAGTATCCCCCTCCCCCCCAGAGGACATATTCTAGATTTATTATAAGTGTATCATATTTATGTACGCTGATGGGACATCCAATTGATTTTAGAATGATCATGTATCTTCTTTTTTCTTTTTTTTTTACCTCCATCCCACCCGTTAATCAACTCCCTCTTTTTTTTTTTGTGGAAAACAGTTTCCCTGTAACTGTGCTCTTATTCTTATTCTTATTATTATTAAGCTTAACTTTGTGTCAGATGTAAAACTGAATGTTTCAGCTGTCTGGAGTTTGTATATTTCTATCAACAGGCATTTTATCTAATCTTTTTTTTTTTATAATCCTCATCCTTATTGACCAGATGTATGTTATCGTTGTTGTTATTCGTTGATGATGTTTTATTTTCCCTTCTTGTCTTTGAGTTCTAATCATTGAATTTACGCTCAAGTGACTTTGATAAATATGTGATATAACTTTATAACTCTATCTGCTTTGTTTAACCACACCGACCCGGGGCGTGTCATAAATAATAATAATAGCCCGTCTTTACAAGACAGCTTGCAGATTTGTATTAACCCATTAAGACCTGAAGCCGATTCTACACATGTCTCCTAAATATCCCAACAGTTTTCTGAAAAAAACGTATGTTTCTATATCAGTGGTTCTCAAACCTTTTCATGTCAAGGACCCCCAAAATGATATGTATTTGGCCGCGGACCCCCATCTCAAAATATTTTGTTCCAGGTGGTCCCAGAAGCAAAGATTGGAGTTAAAAGTGTTCGCTTTGAAACAATATATATATTCAAAGATTTTCACACATTTTTCATGATTTTTGAATAGCCAGAGTGTAAAATAATGCTTTTTTTTTTAGCTCAAATCAAAAAGTGACACAGATGCGTTCCAGGTCTTAATGGGTTAATTTTCGGGGCAAAGAGATTTTGGTGTGTGGAGAGGGGCGGGGCGGGGGTGTCAAGTATAGAGATCCCTGGTGCACACCTAGTCAACGCAGTATAAGAACGGTTTTAAGTGGTTTAAACTGTATTATTGTTTTTGTTTTTTTTAAAGCTCATCACACGTGATTCTATGTAAATGCAGCTCTTTTAAAGGTCAATGGATTTATTATGTGTGAATATATCAGATGATGAATATTGCTGGAGAAATATCAACACTGTGGACGATCCATCAGCCTTTCATGGCAGACCAGATACCATGTGAAACACCTTTTTATTATCACTCTCTCTCTCGCTCTCTTTTTATTGTCATATATCTGCGATACCAAAATGAAAACTCTTGAATAAACAGAAGCTAAAGAAAAAGCCATAACGAACTGGTAGCAGGATATTTTACGGGCTACTTTCTGATGCAAGTCAAAATAGGAACTCCCAGGGTGCTCTCCACTTAGTGCCAGCTGGTTCTCAAAGTGTGCGGGGGGTCCAGGGGGACCCCCCTCAGGGTCTGTGAGTGTACACATGGAAACGAAGGGACCCCCAGGGGTCCTTGAGGGAGTTCCAGGGGGTCCCCAGCTAAATGATTGATTGTTTGGAACCAAATGGACCCTTATGGGTCTGTAACTCTGAGAGTGTACAAATGGAACCAAATGGACCCGCTAGGGTCCATTTGGTTCCATTTGTACACTCTCAGAGTTAGATTAACGTTGATTTTACAATATAAATCGGGGTCCCACCCAGAGATGGAAATGCCATTAAATGGGAGTCCCGTAGCCCTATAATGCATGTCAAACTGGGGGTCCTTGAAATTGATAATGGTTGAAAATCACGGCCAGAGCCGTAAAGATCTTCTCTTATGGGGGTCTCTGACATTTTTTTTCAAACGGGGGTCCGCGGGCTTAAATAAGTGTCAATTTGTGGGTCCTTGACATGACAAAGTTTGAGAAGCACTGCTTTACGGGGTCCGTTCGCTTCCATTTGTACACCCTCAAGAGTTATGGGGGGATCCTTGAAAACTAGAAATAAGAAACCTTGAGAACCACTGCTTCAGTCCACCTCCCCCGCCTTGTAGCCCCGCCCCCTCCCCTCCCCCTCACCTCCTTGAGGAGGCGTGTATGCCTTTTGCAAACCGGCACACAACCAACCCCGTCACCGCAGTGATTTTTCACGTCACCCCTCGACAACGAGGCCCGACTCGCCAACAACAGCGAGTCCTTGAGGCTCGCGAGGTTTCGCCCCGAGCGAGCGAGCGAGCGATACGGCCTAGCCTGGCCCGCACGATGGCCTCACAAGTCGAGCGTCTTCGTCGGGCAAAAAGCCTTGGTGGATGGACGGAATAGCTTATCGCCCGCTTTTTCGCAAAGTTTGCACATTGTACTTGACGATGACTTGGCGCTCGTGTAGGCGTGCTAACGTTGCTAGCCTGGCTGTGAGCGAGCGTCACTTCGACCCCGCCCCAAAGGTGGGGCGTTATGGGGCAAATGGCGTTAGCCAATGAATACGATAGGTTGTTTGTGAAATTTGCTGAGGGGAAGAAGAATAAAAAGGCATACGCGGAGAGCACATAGGAAGTCTCCTCGTTCTAGTCCCGCCCCCCCACCCCCCGCCCCCCCCTTCCCCCACCTCCTTGGGAGAGCACACAGGAAGTCTCGCTCGCAACGGCGGCGAGTTGAAATGTGGAAGCTCTCCGTCAATGGACCAACTTCACTGCGGCCTCAATCGACCCCACTCCCCCCACTCTCTCTGTCTGTCTCTCTCTCTCTCTCTCTCTCTCTCTCTCTCTCTCTCGCCCTCTCCTCCCCACAGGGCGGTTCGATCCGCCCCCGAAAAAAACCTTTAAAGAAAAAAAAAAGAAAAACGTTTTTTGAAAAAAAAACAGAAACACTTTGTACGAAGACTTAATATCAAGCCTTATCGTTTTGTTTTTTCTTAAACTCCTCACTGTGTCCTTTGTTCTTATTTATTATTAGTCATTCATTCACAATGCGTCGTGCGTTTCCTTCACCAGTTTTTTTTTATTTGTTAGTATAATTAATGAATGAAGCCACGGTTTGTTTGTGGGCGTGGTTGGCTGGCCCCTGCTGTCAACCCATTAAGACCTGGAAACGCGTCTGTGTCACTTTAGATTTCTCTGGGCTATTCAAAAATAGCAGATCTACAAGCTCATAGCGCGGCACCGAGTGCCGCGCTATGAGCTTGTAGATCTGCTAATTTTGAAAAATCGTGAAAAAATATGTTTTTGATTTTTATTTCTCAAAAAGGGTTTAGGATTTAGATTTTTTTTTTTTAAAGAATCGGCTCAGGTCTTAATGGGTTAATGTCAAAGGTCACACATACAACACCGGTTCCCGCACGGAACTGAAGACGTGTCCCTCACTACATGTATTATATGACACAGAGAGTAGCGTTTCTGTCGGGACAGAAACCTCCTATCTCCGTTATTTTAACTTTTTTTTTTGTGTGTTTTGTTGGTAAATTAACGCATAAAAAAAAAACGGGAACGCATCTCTGTAACCACTTAAACCATTATTTTATACTGTGGGCTATTAAAAAATAGCAGATCTACAAGCTCGTAGCATAGAGCTTGTAGATCTGCTTTTTTTTTTTTTAATCGTGAAAATGTTTGCAAATGTTTGAATATGTCGATTTTTTTTTAAAGCAAACATTTTTAACTCAAATCTTTGCTTCTGGCGGGGGGGGGGGGTTCCCTGGAATAACACATTTTGAGATGGGTAATATATCATATAATATATATATATATATATATATGTATTCAAAGATGTGCACACATTTTCCACGATTAAAAAACAAATAGCAGATCTACAAGCTCATAGCCAAAGAAATCTCAAAACGACACAGATGCGTTCCCGGTCTTAATGGGGTTAAAACGCCCTATACCTGCTTCATCGTACTACAGCGTCACACCAAAGCATCATATAAGCTATTTTTTGCTCATTTCTTTATTTGAATCCTGTAAAGTAAGCTTTTCGCACATTTTCCTCGCCGACAGAGACGATGTCCAAAACGGTTACTTTTCCAGGAAATTGAAAACAAAAAAAAATCTTGTTTCAATGGATCTGAGGTATAGTTCTCATTTAGTCAGAAGCTGTTGTTAATATCTTTCATCGGTTCAATATTTATAAAAGAAAAAGCCACTGACACACTAAACCACTTTCACGTTAACCCATTAAGACCGGGAACGCATCTGTGTCGTTTTTTCGATTTCTTTGAGCTATTCAAAAATAGCAGATCTACAAGCTCATAGCGCGGCACTCAGTGCCGCGCTATGAGCTTGTAGATCTGCTATTATTGAAAGATCATGAAAAAGTGTGCAAACATTTGTAAAATGTTGAGTTCCAGGGACCCCCAGAAGCAAAGATTTGAGTTACAAATGTCCGCTTAAAAAATAATTTTCACTATTTTTGAATAGCCCGAAGAAATCTAAAAATGACACGGATGCGTTCCTGGTCTTAAAGGGTTGAATAAAATAGCTGATTTACAAGCTCATCTTGTAAATCGGCGACTTTTGCTCCTTTTTTTTGTGACCCTGTAGTCTGACAAAGTAGGTTATTCATTTACGAAAGAAAAAAGTTGATATATATATATATATATATATATATATATATATATATATATATATGGAGATAAAAGGTTTCTACCCGACAGTGACCATAGTAGATTATGCGATCTAGTCGTTTTTTTATGCACAAAATACAAATCATGTTGCTGTCCTTTGTTTTTGTTTTTATTTTTCCTGCTCATTGAAACCTCCTGATCTTGTAACAAAATGATGTACAGTCTGAGTACTTTAATGAACTATTTTTATCACAGTATTATTTATTGCTTACTTTCAATAAAATACTGAAACTTATTTTCCACTGCCAATAAAAAGACTAAGTCTTTGTGTTTTCAAGCATTTGCTGGCCTCGGGCTCTCCTTTTTGTGTTGTTTCTCTGCACTCGACATGCATCGGGTCAAAAAGAATATAGAGACATTTTATCTTCGTTTATTCAAATTATAGTCTATAGAAATAGTCCATGAGCCAGACAAGATTTCATTATCGAAAGAGTGGGCAAAACCAAACCTATATTAAATTGTTCATAGGGTCAATACGAGTAAATAAATATATGATAACCTCTCCACAGGAGCAGCTTTTTCATGGTTATCACACATTTTGTTATTTTCCCCATACGTACATGACAGGTGAAAAAATGACAACATTTTAAAAAAGAGTTATCATAATGAAACTTCCTGAGTTGATTACTTACATGAAGACAATGATTTATCGTATTACAAGTTTTCTGAAATTGTATATTTAAATATGCAAATTAGGCATTTAGTCCATGAGCCTGAGCCCCAAAATTGAGCCAGATATTGAATATTCCCTCGTTAAAAACCTTTGACTCCAACATCTTAACAAAATGAAATAAGTATGTTGACTCTGGCTTTGTCCAATGTTCCAATGTTGATTCAGGAAAGGTATGCAAATTTGGGCATATTTTCCTAATGCTTAATTTGCATATTTAAATATACGATTTCAGAAAACTTGTAATACGATAAATCATTGTCTTCATGTAAGTAATCAACTCAGGAAGTTTCATTATGATAACTCTTTTTTAAAATGTTGTCATTTTTTCATGTACGTATGGGGAAAATAACAAAATGTGTGATAACCATGAAAAAGCTACTCCTGTGGAGAGGTTATCATATATTTATTTACACATACTGACCCTATGAACAATTTAATATAGGTTTGGTTTTGCCCACTCTTTCGATAATCATTGCTCAATTTTGGGGCTCTGGCTCATTGACTAAAATGACACATTACAGTTGCTCTTTGTTGTTGCATGGGGCTGTCTAAAGGTAGTGTAAGGGATATTGTTTTGGTTAAAACAAAACCTTTTGTGTTAAAAATTCAAATCTCTATATTGTGATGGTAATCATTTCTATAGAGTGTTTATTCAGTAACAGGAGTGTCTATGTCTCTCCAGCTCTTTAATGAAAATAAAATACATGTTGAACTGTTTTTCCAATTTCATCCAACTATAGGAGAACTATCCATTTATCGGCTTCAATTGTATAGTGTTCCAATGACAATGTTGTCATGTTTCTTTGGGTCATCAATTCTGTATATTTTTAGCGGTGCCAACCGCTCTACATTTGACTCTGTGTCTGTGTGTCTGTGTGTCTGTGTGTCTGTGTGTCTGTGTGTCTGTGTGTCCGTGTGTCCGTGTGTCCGTGTGTCCGTGTCTGTGTGTCCGTCCGTATGAGCCCGGGATGAGCACGGCAAAGAAGCAACACATACAAACACACACACACACACACACACACACACACACACACACAGACATGGAGATTGCCTATGCCATCTCTCCTCTCATTGGCCACACGTGCCACTGGTTATCAACGAGGGGTCCAGGGACCCCCAGCGTGTGTTATGTCTGTCCCAAGGGGCAAGGCTGAGATATTTACGATGAGGCCGACAAAATGGCCAGAGTGGCGCTGTTTTACCCTGCGCCGACCTGTGAGTTCAGAAAGAATTTATTTTAGCGCAAGTGAATGGGTTTTTTGACAAACTTTAGACTAGATTTTCTTACTGTAATAAAAATTGTCGTAAATTCTATATGCTTCCAGTCGCTAGTTTAAAGTCTCCTTTCAATCATCAGGATATGCGTTTTGCTAAATTATGGTTCTATTTATTATAAAATTGACGATAAAGTAGGCTATTCTCTAGGAGGGGCGGGATGATTTGATTGACACGCTACACAACCAATAGCATTCATTCCCCGCCCCCCGCTCTTGATTGACAAGTTACCCAACCAATAATGGTCTGAACTCATTCTGACGCGTATTGAAAGATGGCGGACCTACAGTCTTGGAACAATCGGCTTCATTTTCGGTCTGTAGAAAGCAGCGGAGGGGGTTTGTCCATCTCATTTATACAGTCTATGGTCTGTCCGGCCGTATGAGCACGGGATGAGCACGGGATTTTAAACCGCTATAACTCCAGTTTGCAGCATGCCACCAAGTCCAAATTTGGTATGTGGACTTAGACCACCAATAGGGACGAGCATGAATTGCTGAAGCCCCGCCCCCTCTGTCTTCCCATTGGCTGGCCTTTAAACAGCCATAACTCAAGTTCGCAGCATGCTACGGAGTACAAATTTTGGACATGGACTAAAACCACCAATAGGGACAAACTGTAATTACTTAAGCCCCGCCCCCTCTGCCTGCCCATTGGCTGGGCTTTAAACAGCCATTATTCCAGTTTGCAGCATGCTACCAAGTACAAATTTGGTAAGTGGACTCAGACCACCAATAGGGACGAACTGAAATGAGTTAAGCCCCGCCCCAAAGGCACCGCTTCCTTCACACAGGGTGTGTTTTTTTTATGTCCAATGTATTTGTATTTAAGTTCATAAAGTTAACGTAAGCATAACTAAATGCATAATGTGCTACTTTTGTGTGAGATAGAATGGTGAAGTGCAGCATTAATGTACGGGAAAAGTTTAAGTATGGAGATATGAGGTGTCTGCCAACAGTCTATATCTATGCAATGTGTCCCTCTGGAGTGAGTGTGGAAATATAGTGGCCCTCTACATCATCGAAGTTGCCCACCGCTGCGATTGCTATAGAGCGTGACAACACGTCGTCACCACCGGGGGGGGGGGGGGGGGGGGGGGGGGGCGGCGTGGCATAGTAGCGCAGACATGTTTGTTTTGGGCAATGTTAAGTCAACCTGGTTTATACCCCTCAAAAGATGTCCGCTGCTACCAAAAGACACTTGTTGACGCCCCCTTCAGGATGTTTGGCACGCTCTATAGCAGCGCCTGATTAAGCCTAAAGCCTAAAGGAAGATCACGTTATCAGGAAGAAGACAATCGGAGCCACTATATCGGAACCACTAAGATGTAAACAAATGATATCAGATGTGTTAAACCTGGGTACGTTGCCCTGGTTACCACTTATTGAAAATAATTCTTTTATAGCCCTCTCCCTTCTGTACCGGGGTTAGAGGACACTTAGATGATATTTTTAAAGACGGGGTGCTGTGATTTTCAGTGATTTCTTCCCCCCCTAAAACATAATGATCAGGTATTATGGTTATACTAGGAGGAAGATTTTTTTCAAAAAAGTGTACAGAAATTGTTAAACTTATGTTTTTATGTGGACACGCCTCCAGTTCATTAAGTATACCTGGTTCTCACCTTAGCACCTCCTCCACCACCTTAGCACCACCCACCTGTCCTAGTCCCTCCTCCTCCTCATGCCCACACCTGTTGTGTTATGATAATGAGGGGGAGGGTATGTTTTTACTATGTCACTAAAGCGCTTTTTTTCTATTGGCACGTTTGACCCCCAAGGTTTCAGCCTCCAGGTAGAAACTCAAAATAGTCAGAGAAGACATAAAACACCATAAAAACACCACCAGGGGGCTTAATGAAGTTCTATCAACCTCATAGACACATGAAAAACAGAATAAGTGCAAAACCATGGCACCACCTCTTTAACTGTACTGTACCCGTCTGTTCTCCTGAATAGAGTGATTCATTTCTATACAAACCATGACTCTCTGTGTCTTATTGCTTCGTGAAATTAATATGAACTTCATGGTGATAAGATTTATATTTTTAAGATGAGATATACCTTCAAATATACCTATCTTATCAGCAACTGTTGGCTTTGTGTGATTGGACCAAACTTTGCATGCCGTTTGTGCGTCCGAGCCAATATACGTGCAGTGCACACAATATCAGTCCATTATGTTATAGTTCAACAGAGCGTTACAGTAAAGAGGTCCATAACGTTACTGTTCAACAGAAGAGCACAGTATAGATCTATCGATACAGGCTGTGGGAGACGTTCTGCTGGACGATAGCTCTGACAGGACCAAATGGAGCATATAATGCTTCGGTCACCGTAGGACACCGGCTGTACTCCTTCGGAGCGCCCCGTGACCTGGGCTGGTTCGGTCAGCTCTTTGTGTACATCTTCCACACGGTGGCTTTACGCTGGGTGAAGTTGCCCGCGGTGACAACCAGAGAACGAGGAGAGCTCCCCACTGAGGTTCCCAGCCGGCGCGTGGGCCACTCGGCCGTGCTGGTAGAAGACATCGCCTACATCTGGGGGGAGGAGTTAGCTCGTGATAACCGGCTGTATGCGTTCGAAGTCGACGCCCACAAATGGCTGAAAACCGAGGTTTCCGGGACCGTTCCGGGGCCGAGGGCCGACCACTCGGCCTGCGTCTCGGGGAAGGTCATGTTCGTCCACGGAGGATACAATCTGACTGCATTCGCTAATGACATCCACAAGTTGGACACCACCGCGATGGTCTGGTCTTTAATTAACGCCGGAGGAGCTCTGCCGCCTGCTTCATCACGTCACTCCGCCACCATCATCGGGACAAAGATGTTTGTATTCGGGGGCAAGGTGGGCCCGATGGTCCGGGGACACTACAGCAACGTCAGAGTGTTTGACACAGAGACCAACTGCTGGCTGAGCAGCACGGCTTCTGCGCAGCTTCTTCCCGAACAACACTCGGCTCACGATGCCTTCGCCTACGATGGAGAGCTGTACGTATTCGGTGGCAACGAGACCTTCAATGGTCTGTGGAAGTTCAATACAAAAACCTTCACCTGGAAGAAGGTTGAGCCCAGGGGGAAAGGCCCAAAGAGGTCTAGTATGCACTGTTGCAGGGTTGGAGATCGTGTCTTCATCTTTTGTCGAGACCTGTTGTACATCTTAGACTTGAGTCCGAGTATGAAGACCTTGTGCAAGATGGCTGTTATTCAGCACGGTCTGGAGCAGTCTGAACTCCCACACGACATCAGGTGGGAATTGGCAGCCATAGCATCGGGTGGGAACTGACATCAGGTGGAATCAGAGAGGGACGTCGACTTGACGTGGGCGTTCAAATAAGAGTAAGCAGTGGTTGAAAGTAACTAAATACATTTACTTAAGTACTGTACTTTTTCTTTTGTACTTTACTCGAGTATTTCCAATTTCCAATACTTTTACTTCTACTCCACTACATCTCAGAGGAAAATATTTTTTTATTTTTTTTTAAGATTTATTTTTTGGGGCTTTTTTATTGCTTTTATTTGGAGAGGGACAGAGAAAGTAGTCTGACAGGAAGAATAGGGAGAGAGATGGGGGGAGACATGCAGCAAAGGCCGTCGGGAACGGGACGCGAACCCGCGGCACGCTGCTATTACGGATTCTCAACTAGGGTGCCTAGACCGCGACGCCACGGCCTAGGCCAGAGGCAAATATTTTACTTTTACTCCACTAAAATTACCTGAAAACTTTAGTTAGTTACTTTTAAGATAGCCTAAACTATGATATAATTAAAACATACATTAACCACTTTAGCCCTATTCTATACATAGGCTATTTGAAAATAGCCGATCTACAAGCTCACAACGCGTCGCATCGCGACGCGTTGTGACCTTGTAGATCTGCTATTTTCAAATATTTAGTACTTTTACTTTTTGTACTTTAAGTACATTTTGATGCCAATACTTTTGTACTTTTACTCAAGTCAATTTAGAATTCTGGACTTTTAGCTGCAACAGAGTATTTTTATATCGCAGTATTGGTACTTTTACTTAAATAAAGAATTTGAGTACTTTTCCCACCACTGTCAGGAGACATGGTTAGTAGTCTAGTTTTTATTTGTCGACGAAATTGTCAATTATATTTTGAACACTTCCCACGTTATTCATGGGAGGGGGAGCAGATTGTGACAGTGTGTAACATCTCTATGGTAACACATCTCTATGGGTAACACTTCTCTACGGGTAACACTTCTCGCCACAACACACCGGAAGCAGCAGCAGAGTTTCCCAGGAAGCAGCGATAGGGAGGAAGCATCTTTTCTCTCAGTCGGGACATTTTTTTTTATTCCCTTTCATTCCTCTGGGATTCCTTCAGTGTGTCGACGGTAAGAATACATTATATATCATTATGTATTTATTCACAACTATTGTAAATACAACCTCTGTATAGAATGCTTAGTGAGGTAAAGGTAGAGTTTATGGAGGAGAAAGAGAGGGAGAGAGAGAGAGAGAGAAAGAAGGATAGAAGGATAGAAGCTGTTAGCTTTCAGCTAGCAGCTAGAGAACTAGGAGCAGGAAGTAACACAGACAGTCCTTTAGAGGTTTTATCATCATAATGTTTCCTCATGTTTATTCAGAAACACATTTAAATGTCTTCAGTGTGATGTGTATAAATGTTTAATAGTGATACAACCATCAGACATGGCATTATGTCAGGGTTTCTACTAAGTCACTGAAGAACCTCTCCCTCCTCTGTAGAGTCAGAGAGGAGGTTCCACAGTCTCTGATGCAGGAAGGTGAGGAACACTCGGTGAATATCGTCCTCTATGCATGATTCTGACCCTTTTCCTCTCATCGTATCCATAAAGTAAAGCTCAGCCCTCCTGCTCTCAGATGTTTCACATCTTAGCGGTTAAGACGTTTTTACCGACGTGTTGAAACAAGCGTTTAAATCTCTGTTTTAGTTCAGCCCGTGGCCAGTCAGCCCCCCGTCCGCACGCGCAGTACTGCGCCCGTTAAGAGTGCGTTGGGAAAACGTGGCCACAGGCTGGACTAAAACAGAGATTTAAACGCTTGTTTCAACACGTCGGGTAGATTTTCTTGGCCGCTAAGATGTGAAACATCTGAGAGCAGGAGGGTTGAGCTTTACTTTATGGATACGATTTGAGGAAAAAGGTCAGAATCATGAATAGAGGACAATATTATTCGGGTGTCATCACTTTCCAGCACCAGAGACAGTGGAACCTCATGTCAGAGCTATATAGAGGAGGAGGTTCTCAGTCACTGCAGAATTAAGACACGTTTTTCCCTCAAAGGTGTTTTAATTCAACCAAATATAGTTAGATCAGGAGGAGGAGGATGAGTTAGATCAACCTTCTTCATCTACCTTTTAGATGAAGGTTATTGTTTCAACACGGAAATGAAATGATGATCTGATTATTATTATGGGCGTGGATCATGGAATGACCGTGTTATGATTGGTAGACAGGCAGGCAGGCAGGCAGGCAGGCAGGCAGGCAGGCAGGCAGGCAGGCAGGCAGACAGACAGACAGACAGACAGACAGACAGACAGACAGACAGACAGACAGACAGACACCCACAACCCTAATATGGTCATGTTAAGCAGTGTTCATTTTGACAGAATATTTTGATTTAGTCTTAGTCTTTTGTTTTGAATAACACACCATTTAGTTTTAGTCCTATTTTAGTCTTCTGAAAATTGTTTAGTCTTAGTCTAGTCTAGTCGACTAAATATCAAAAACCTTAGTCTTTTAGTCTTAGTCGACAAAGTTAACACTGATGTTAAGTGTCCTGTAAGTCCATGTGGGCTGACACTTTAATAAAGAAAAATCAACCATATCATGGCACTTTATTATATTTATCCTTCTGGGACAGAACAGATTGTTTATTACAACAGTGTGGCTTTTTATTTTATTTCAAGGACCACCATACCTCTCAGTTACAGACCTGTAAGGGTCCATTTGGTTCCATTTGTACACTCTCAGAGTTACAGACCTGTGTAAGGGTCCCTAAGGACCCCAGAGGGTCCACGGACCTCCACTTTTTGAGAATCACTGGACTGTAATGATGTGCTAGAGGTGGGTGTGGCTGTGTTGTTGCGACTGACAGACATTCGTGTCCTGTCCTGTCCTGTCCTGGGATTCTCTCTCTTCCTGGTGTTTGGCCCGGGAATCTCTCTTTTCCTGGTGTTTGGCCCAGGAGGTGGAAGTGGTTTTGAGGTTTAGTTTACAGTAACAGTTTAGGCATTTATCAGACGCTCTTAATCCAGAGCAATTTACAATAAGCAAGGACACACGATAATACATCATAATACACATAATACATCATAATACATCAACTGCATAGAAATAGTGATCTAATAATAAAGTAATGCATAAGTAAACCAATAATCTACTAATAACTAATACATGCCATCAACAATGACCTGGCATCTATCTACCTAACGTGCTATCTATAACTGTATCAATATAACTATATAAACTATACACTAATAGCAGTGGCGTTTGGTGGATTCTAACGTTGGCCCGGTCAACAGTGGCTCAAGACGGTTCTTCCTCTATTCCATCTCTGAATGGAGAGAGGTGGCCGTCTGTCTCTGCGCAATGGAGAGAAGGACGGCCAAGGTTTCCTTTTTGCTACTCACAACAATAATGAAATGTGAAGCTATTTCGGGGCCCTCTTTATACTGTTTAGCCCAGTGGTTCTCAAACTTTTTCATGTCAAGGACCCCCAAAATGATATGTATTTGGCCGCGGACCCCCATCTAAAAATATTTTGTTCCAGGGACCCCCAGAAGCAAAGATTTGAGTTACAAATGTTCGCTTTAAAAAATATAATATTCAAAGATTTGCACAAATGTTCAAGATCTTTCAAAAATAGCAGATCTACAAGCTCATAGCGCGGCACTTGGTGCCGCGCTATGAGCTTGTATAACTGCTATTTTTGAATAGCCAAAGTATAAAAGGTCATAATTATTGTGATGCTATATTAACACATTTTGCTGGGTACCCCCTGGAACCCCCTCAAGTACCCCTGGGGGTCCCCGGACCCCACTTTGAGAACCAATGGTTTAGCCTACCTGGCAGGAAACCGGTTTGACGGCTAAACTGTTTTTTTTAATGGCCACTCATTAACAATTCGGCCGAATGCAAATGAGCCCCATTTGAAAACAAAGGCGACTTTCTGTGGTCCGCTACAACAGAATAGGGGTGAGGGGCTGCTGCTAATGTTGATTTTCAGTTTTTTTTTTTCCCCTGGCGGATCTTGCCCCTCTACACAGGGACACGCTGGGTTTACAGACCGGGCCATGGCCTCGTTGGCCCCAATGATGATACGCGCCTGGCCTGCACTATAGGATGCCAGACCAACAATGACCTAGCATCTGTCTACATAACATGCTATCTATAACTCTATAACTATATAAAACTATACACACTATAGGATGCCAGGTTAACAATGACCTGTCATCTGTCTACATAACATGATATCTAAGTTACATTGTAGCCGTTGCATAATCCTGCATGGTGGTTAAGGCTAGGTCTAGTGCAGGGGTGATGCAACTTTGATGATGGAGAGGGCCACTATATTTCCACACTCACTCCAGAGGGACACATTGCATATACTGTCTCGCCGTATTTTAACTTTTTTCGCCATTCTATGTCACACAATAGTAGCAAAAGTAGCCGATCTACAAGCTCAAAACGCGTCGCAGAGCGACGCGTTTTGAGCTTGTAGATCTGCTATTTTTGCTATTTTTGAATTGGAATCCAGATTTTATTTTGCTATTTTTTAGTTAAAATCCTGAAAAGTTACATTTTCATTTTATTTCAAGTGCATTTAGTTATACTTATGTTAACTTTATGAACTTTAAATACAAATACATTGGACAAAAAAAAGACATTAAGCTACTACTATAGACTGAGGTAATTACAGCGGGTCATGTTTGCATGTTAGGAATCATAACAGCTGAAATCAATAATATATCAGTGTGTTCCAATATTAACCTGCGGGCCGCATTAAGTGAAGGTGGGGGCCGCATGTGGCCCCCGGGCCGCCAGTTGCCCATGTATGGTCTAGTACTACAGGTCAAGGCTAGGTCTAGTGCTACAGGTCAAGGCTAGGTCCAGAGCTACAGGTCAAGGCTAGGTGTAGAGCTACAGGTCAAGGCTAGGTCCAGAGCTACAGGTCAAGGCTAGGTCCAGAGCTACAGGCTGAGATGAGTCTGAAGAGGAGAGTCTTCACATTACAGCAGAACGGTCAGGGTTTAGGTTTAGACACAGATTCTGTGAGGTTAAAGGTCAGGGTTTAGGTTTAGACACAGATTCTGTGAGGTTAAAGGTCAGGGTTTAGGTTTAGACACAGATTCTGTGAGGTTAAAGGTCAGGGTTTAGGTTTAGACACAGATTCTGTGAGGTTAAAGGTGTCAGGGTTTAGGTTTAGACACAGATTCTGTGAGGTTAAAGGTCAGGGTTTAGGTTTAGACACAGATTCTGTGAGGTTAAAGGTCAGGGTTTTGGTGCCACATGGGCGACACACCAAGGGAAAAGGGAGTCCCTCCCGTCCTGTCTGTCTGTCTGTCTGTCTGTCTGTCTGTCTGTCTGTCTGTCTTCATCATCACACTGTAAAGTCTGACGTCCAGGATCAAATGAATGAAGCCACGTCTGTTCTGTACTGTGGTTGTAATGGGTTTAATACAACCCAGATGTCCAGCCGTCCTCTCTCGCTCTCTCGCTCTCTCTCTCTGTGTCTCTCTCTCTCTCTGTGTCTCTCTCTCTCTCTCTCTCTCTCTCTCTCTCTCTCTCGCTCTCTCGCTCTCTCGCTCTGTGTCTCTCTCTCTCTCTGTGTGTCTCTCCTCTCTCTCTCTCTTGCTCTCTCGCTCTCTCTCTCTGTGTCTCTCTCTCTCTCTCTCTCTCTCTCTCTCTCTCTCTCTCTCTCTCTCTCTCTCTCTCTCTCTCTCTCTCTCTCTCTCTCTCTCTCTCTCTCTCTCTCTCTCTCTCTCTCTCTCTCTCTCTCTCTCTCTCTCTCTCTCTCTCTCTCTCTCTCTCTCTCTCTCTCTCTCTCTGTTGAGTTGTGCTGACTCAGGACAACACAGTCTGGTTCTTGTTCCACAACAGAACCACTGAAGTGGGTGGAACCGGTCCAAAACAAACGGGTTCCACTCACATAGAGTCGACACACACATCCGGGCGGTGCAGTGAGTCAGCTGTTAGTGTATTCATTCAGCAGGAGGTCAGAGGGTTAATATGTTCCCTCTGGAAGGGGTTGGGGGTTCAGTAACCACATGAACCCTATTATAGCCTCCTCCTGACTGTCAGGAGAACATTCAGCAAAAAAAACGGCTGATCGGCTGTTTTCAGGAGAAGATGTTTGGTGGTGTAGAGGGAAAACACGAGGGGGACCCCTGGGGGACCCCCACGGTCAACTAAAGTACAGTTGCTCTGAAAATGATTGAGACCACCGCCCGGCCGGAGAGTGAGGTTTATTGGTGATAATTCACAGACTGTCAGTTTGTTTGAAATAAACAAGACCAGGAACGCATCGGTGTCATTTTTAGATTTATTTGGCTTTTCAAAAAATAGATCTACAAGCTCATAGTGCGGCAACTTTTTAAAATGCATGTATTCAAAGATTTGCACAAATGTATTATTTTTTTTCTCCAAAAATAGCCCAAAGAAATGTTAAAATAACACAGATGTGTTCCCGGGTTAAATGGATTAACCCATGTGTCACTTTAGATGTCTTTGGCTATTCAAAAATAGCAGATCTACAAGCTCATAGCGCGGCACTCGGTGCCGCGCTATGAGCTTGTAGATCTGCTATTTTTGAAATATCATGAAAACCTTTTTTTTTCCCAAAAACTGTTATGATTTAGATTTTTTTAAAGAATCGCCTCAGGTCTTAATGGGTTAATGAGAGCCTTCATGACCAGCATCTTTAGCACTTAGTTAGTAGAAACTCTTCTGCTGCTTACTAGGGCTGTCAAACGGATATTCGAATATTATTCGAATATTGGGAAAATATGTATATTATATTATTATTATTTTCGTATGTTTATTTGACAGGGACAGTACAAAAAACAATGTATGAAGTTATGAAAACAAACAAAAGAAGTTTTATTTTATCCGAGCACTCGATACATTGTTTTTTGTATTGTTTTTTTGTAAAAAAATATTCGAATATCTGCACATTTTTAAGACCAATATTCAAATATATTTTCTGAGGAAAGTTGAAAGTTGCCCTACTGCTTACATGATGCAGCCAGCAGCCAGACACCAGCTTCTGGCCGCGTTCCTGAGCATTCCTCATGTGCAATGGCCTCCAAGTTCACTACTATTCATTTTTAGTTTGGTTTAGTTGTTTTTTTGACAATGAACCTGATTGGGTTCTGAAGTATGTGTATGTGTGCGTGCGTGTGTGTTTTCTTTGTTTGTTTTAGGGCTGAGGGGAACATAGACCATTGGTTCTCAAAGTGGGGTCCGGGGACCCCCAGGGGTCCTTGAGGGAGTTCCAGGGTGTCCCCAGCTAAATGATAGATTAGGCACCAAATGGACCCTTATGGGTCTGTAACTCTGAGAGTGTACAGAGTTAAATTATCATTGATTTTACAATATAAATTGGGGTCCCAGAGATAGAAATGCCATTAAATAGGGGTCTGTAGCCCTAATGCATGTCAAACTGGGGGTCCTTGAAATTAAAATGGTTGAGAATCACTGCTAGAGCTGTAAAACAATATTCTCTTATCGGGGGTCCCTGGCTTATCTTTTCAAACGGGGGTCCGCGGGCTAATAAGTGTCAATTTGGGGGTCCTTGACATGAAAAAGTTTGAGAACCACTGACATAGACACACTCATGTATTTCAACCACTAGTGATGAGCGGGCTGACCCGTAACCCACGGGTCAACCGGGTGGTCGAGTCAGGATTTCAAAGGCAATTATGCGGGTTGCGGGTGAGCGGGTCAGCCGCTCTCACACGCAAAAAAAAACACAAAAAAAAACACATACTCTTGTTTTGTCTTTATTCCTAATAAGAATAAGAATAATAACAATAAAACAGTTTGAATACACTTGGGGTGTATACTTGAAGAATATTTTCGAACCTTGATTTTACAGAATTGTAGGTACGAGCCACGGGTCTCAACGCGCCCCGCGGGTCGCGCTATAGATTTTTATATGGGTTCGCGGGCAGGTTGAGGCGGGTTGGGTTCCGTGGTGCGGCGGGCCATGAAAAAACCCGACCCGCACATCACTATCAACCACAGAATGTGACCCAGTTGATGCAGCATTAACTGTATTTGTGTGTGTGTGTATGTGTGTGTGTGTGTGTGTGTGTGTGTGTAGATGTGGAAAGCAGCAGCAGGGCAGTCTGTCTCAGTGGCAGTGGACGATGGAGGAGACGACTGGGAGACCGACCCTGACTTTGAGGTATAGACGTCAAACCTGTGTCTGCTTCCCTCTCAGATAGAATGCTTCCTGTAGTTAGTCAGTCAGTCTGTTTGATGTGTTTGTGTCTGAAGACTCACCTCTTCAGACTCCACCTCAGCCCGTAGCTCTTGACCTATGGCCTTGCCTGTTAAAGGACAAGAGCAGAGGTTTGGGTTGTGTAGTTACCTTGCCATGCAATATCCACAATAATGCAAAAAAACCTAGGTGTTATTTTTGACAGCAACTTCAAATTTGATAAACAGATTAGCCCCCTCAAACAATTTGAATTAGTAATCCATGCCTTCATCACATCTAGGATTGACTACTGTAATGCACTATACTATGGCATCGACCTCTCCCTACTCAGGCGTTTACAACTAGTCCAAAACGCTGCTGCGCGCCTTCTCAGAGGTATCAAAAAATATGACCACATCACTCCAGTGTTGGCCTCTCTCAATTGGCTTCTGGTAAAATACAGAATTGATTTTAAAATTTTATTATTTGCTTTTAAATCCATCAATGGTCTGGCCCCCCCATATATGGCTGAACTCCTAACACCCCAGAGCACTAAGGTCTGCTGACCAGTCATTGCTGACTGTGCCATCAAAACGAACCCTCAAAACCAGAGGTGATCGCTCTTTTGCGGTGGCAGCCCCACAGTTGTGGAACGATCTCCCCCTCCACATCAGATCTGCTCAGTCCATCCAGATATTTAAGACCTTACTTAAACCCCATCTTTTCTCTCTGGCCTTTAACCACATCCAATCATAAAATGTCCTTTTTGCTGATTTGATGTATTGTTTTCTTCTTTTTTTTGTTGCTTTTACCTGTGCAGCACTTTGGTAAACTAACGTTGTGTAAATTTTTTTTTTTTTTTTTATTTAACCTTTATTTCACCAGAGAAATCACATTGAGACTAGTGTCTCTTTTACAAGTGTGCCCTGGCCAAGAGAAGAGGCAAATAAAATGTTACACAGCTCTGCCAGTAACGACAATACAGGACATAACAAAACAAAGACAAACATGACATCCGTAATACCAAAGACCTACTACCAATAGCACCAATACAGACTATTTAAAATACTAATAACAACAATACATCATAAAACTAATAAACTAATATAAGACTAAGATCACAGCAATTGCTACTTGTCAAAGCAGGAGCAATGGTTGGAGAATGTGCCCATGGCAATCCTCTTAAAAGACACTAGAGGGATCAATGAAGCCAATTTTAATCTGGTCTGTAGATCGTTCCATGACCAAGGCCCAAAAAACGCAAGGTTTTTTTTCCCTGCCTCAGATTTAGTAGTGGGTACGACATAGCGCATCCAGGCATTCGATCTGAGGTTAAGCGAATTTTGGACAAGATTAAATTTTGAACAAATGTACGAGGGGGAATTTCCAAGAATGGCTTTATATATAAAAGTGTACCAATGTAGCAACCTGCGAGATGCTAAGGAGGACCACCCTACTAGGGAATACAGAATACAATGATGTGTCCTATAGGTGGAGCTGGTAATGAACCTCAACGCAGCATGATAAAGGGGATCAAGTCTACCCAATATTGAGGGACAGGCGAATCGATACACAATGTCGCCATAGTCGAGTTGCGACATAAATAGGCCAGTGACCAGCCTTTTCCTTGAAGCAAAAGAAAAACAGGACTTCATTCTATAAAAGAAGCTTACTGTGAATTTTAACTTCTTAATCAACGCTTCAATGTGATGATTGAAGTTTAACTTGTTATCCAACCAAATTCCCAGATATTTGTAAAGCACCACCCATTCGATGGTTACTCCTTCCAAGGTGGTGATATTTGGGGGGATAATGTCAGCTCTATTTGGAGTAAATAGCATGGCCTTGGTTTTTTGGCCGTTTAATAGCAATTTGCTATTTACCAATTCATGCTGCAATGAGACAAAATCTGAGGCCAAGTTTGAAACTGCTACATCAAAAGAAGGAGCACAAGAGTACAGAATTGTGTCATCGGCATACATATGATACTTACAATGCTTAGATTGACTACAAATATGATTGACATACAAGAGAAAAAGCAATGGACCAAGAATGGAACCTTGGGGGACTCCTTTCTCAAGGGTGATGGAATCAGAAATGGTATCACCAAATTTGACACACTGTGTGCGGCCAACTAAATAGTTTTTGAACCAACCAAGCACATTTTGGCAAAAACCAGCTTTAGAAAGGACCTTGAGCAGTACGTGAGGATCCACGGTATCGAAGGCCTTACTCAAATCAATGAATAAGGCCGCACAAAAAGATTTCTTACCCAGGGCTGCCCTGATGTCGTCGATAACATTAAGGCATGCCGTTACAGTGCTATGTTTTGCTCTAAAACCTGACTGCATGGGGTTCAAAATAGAGTATGAATCAAGAAAAACCTTTACCTGATTTGATACTTGGCCCTCTAAGATCTTTGCCAAGGTGGAAAGGTTAGAAATGGGCCTGTAATTGTTTACATCACAAGGATCGCCAGCCTTGAGAAGAGGGGAAACATTTGCTTGTTTCCACTCTTCAGGTAGACTTTGAGTGGCTAAGGAGATATTGAACATATCAGTGACAGGTTGAGCAATGATAGCCGATGATAATTTTAGGAAAAAAGGGTCAAGGCCATCTGGGCCTGCAGATTTTTTAGGGTCTAAGGTAGACAGGGCGTGTAGAACATCCGATACCAGGATGGGAGAAAAGTCAAAAACAGAAACAGAAACAACAGATGAGTCAACGTTATCATCATGGGCGTCTTGATGAGGAGCATTGGCAATTTGCTCATCAAAAATGTGTCCCGCCCTTTTAAAATGCGAATTGAAAGCATTTGACATGATTTTTTTATCAGAAATAAAGGACTCGCCCACCCGAATCTTAGGCGGGGGGCCTGCTGCTCCTTTCTGTTGCAGGGATTTGACTACTCTCCAGAAGGTACAATGATTGCTAGAGGTATCAGTAGTGAGAGATAAATAATGTTCCGATCTTAACTTCCTGGTGAGGACCGTACATTTATTTCTCAAGACACGAAACAGAAGCCAATCATGACTTGAATTAGACTTTCTTGCAAGTGACCATTGTCTATTTCTTTCATGAATCAGATCAGCCAGGTCCCTAGCTAGTAAACATAGCTAGTAAAAATGTGCTATATAAATAAAGTTTGATTGATTGCCATGATGTAACTCCACAGGAATAAGAATCAAACTTTATTGTCACATCACATTACCATAGTGATATTGGTGAAATTCTTAATTGTACAAGACCATTAATGCAGTTAAAAGATAGATAGACGTAGAAGTACAGTAAAGTGCATTTAAGAGAGTGGCTAATGTAGGTAAAAAGTTAAGGGAAAATGTGTAATTAAAACATGGATCAGATCATCTGTACATACAAACACAGTTTAGTGAGTTCTCATTCAACAGCCTAATTATTGCTGGATAAAAGCTGTTCCAGAGTCTTTTATCCAGCAGTAATTAGGCTGTTGAATAAGGTGGACAAGAAATCTGAAATAATTGCTCCATAGCAATTGAGAATTTAAAATCTGCTGCTCATTGACTTACATTGTACGGTGAAACATCTCTCAAAGTCACTCTTTTAGCACGTAAACAAACACAAACATAGTTGATTCAGACAATATAGAACCAAACCCATTACTGTTTTTTTTTTTTATATATAAAAATGTTCGCTTCCTGTTGATTTTACTATTTGAAGATCCAGATCCGCGGATCCAGTCTGGGTTTTCTTCTTAATAAAAATATCAAAATCAACAGGAAGTTAACATTTGTATTAAAATAACAACCAGTACTGGGTTTGGTGATGTTCTATATTGTCTGAATCAACTTTGTTTGTGTTCGTTTACGTGCTAAAAGAGTGACTTTGAGATCTGTTTCACTGTACAATGTAAGTCAACGAGGAGCACATTTTGAATTCTCAATTTCTTGTTTCAAATATTTTTATTGTGAAGCACAGGTTATGGTTGTACATTTAGCTTCCTTTTTTTTTTAAAACAAAAACAAACAGACATAAACACAAAACAGACAGGTAACATGAAAAAAACAACTCAAACTTAAGCAAAAAACAAAGGGACCCTCCCGCCTCCCCTCCCCCCTCCCCAGAAGTGCTGCCCCAGATCATCCACAAGGATTAGCCTTTCAACCTTTAAGAAAGGAGACTAAAGGCTTCCAAATCTTTTCCAAATCTTTCAGTTTATCTTTGAGTATATATCTGATTCTTTCTAAATGTAAGGACTCTGTCATCTCGTTGAGCCAGAGTTTGATTGTGGGGGTCTCTTTCTTCTTCCAAAATAAAAGTATACATTTTTTTGCAGCAATAAGGCCGTATGAAAGAAGGCGTTGTTGAGGTAGTTGTAGTTTCTTCATCCCTTCTGATACCCCCAGGATGACTAACACTGGGTCTGGATCTATCTCTACCTCTAGTATATTGGAAAATAGTCTGAATATCTCTATCCAGAAATTCTGTAGGTTGGGACACAGGGCATAACTGTGCAGTAGCGTTGCATCTGCTGATTTGCACTTATCACATTGGGGGGAGGTGTCTGGGAATATTTTGTGTAATTTTACTTTTGAGTAATGTAACCTATGTAATATTTTGAATTGTATTAAACAGTGGCGTGCATTAATCGAACAAGTATGTATGTATTCCATACTGCTATCCCAGATGTCTTCAGTCAGTTGTACGCCCAGTTCCCTGTTGGCTTTAATAGAGTCAGTCGAGACCGGAGTCATGTTATGTAAAGTGTCATACAAAAAAGAAACGATGCGTCTAGTCTCAGCTGCATGACTTAAACACCCATCCAGTTTGTCTGGCCTTGCTAATTCAAAACCAGGAATATGTTTTCTCACATAACTCCTAATCTGTAGGTATCTAAAGAAATCTCGCTGCGGGAGGCCGTACTTCTCTTTTAACTGTATAAAGGAAGCAAATACCCCGTCCACATATAGATTTTTAATGCAAATTATTCCTTTCTCCTTCCAGTCAAGGAAAGCACCATCTAGCTTAGAAGGGGCGAACGAGGGATTTGCTGCAATGGGTAGCAAAAACGACATTGCCCTAAGCTTGAAGTGATTTGTGACTTGTCTCCAAATACGTATAGTGTTATAAATGATCGGATTATAATTGTATATCTTTTTGTGTAGTAATACCGGTGATAAAATGACTGCCCCTATGGTAAACGGTAGACAATCCTCTCGCTCCATTTCCAATCCATCGGGCAGCAATGCTGTATCATCCAAGAATTCTCAATTTCTAATCAATGGAGCAATATGTTTTGATTTCTTGTTCACCTTTGGAGTTACATCCTGGCATGGTAACTACACAACCCAAACCTCTACCACAGTGGTCTTACTCTTTAAAATGTCATTTAGATAGCATGTTATTATTGAGACAGATTCTAGGTTCATTTGTTGACCTGGCATCCTATAGTGTCTATAGTTGTAATATACACATTGTTTATTGTGTTGATATTATGCTGTTCAGAAGACTGATGACAGGTTCTTGGTTTACCTATGATCCTATATCAGTGGTTTTCTAACTTTTTCATGTCAAGGACCCCCAAAATGATATGTATTTGGCCGCGGACCCCCATCTCAAATATGTTGTTCCAGGGACCCCCCAGATGCAAAGATTTGAGTTATAAATGCTCGCTTAAAAATATATATATTCAAAGATTTGCACACATTTTCAAGATTTTTCAAAAATAGCAGATCTACAAGCTCATAAAAATAGCAGATATGAGCCTGTATATCTGCTATTTTTGAATAGCCAAAGTATACAAGGTTAAAATTATTGTGATGCTATATTAATGCATTTTGCTGGGGACCCCCTGGAAACCCCCAAGGAACCCCCAATGTCCTAGATTACTGAGGCACTACACCGTCTCTATGCATGTGATGTATTACCTGGTGTTCACCTTGCTTACTGTAAGTCACTCTGGACTAACAGCGTCTGCTAAATGCTTACATTATAAATATTAAATAGTTTTGTCCTGTGATGTCCATGGAATTAGTGAAATATCCCACATCGTGGCCACTAGTGCATACTTGTAAAAGAGACTTTTTCTTAATGTATTTTACTGGTGAAATAAAGGATATATCTTGTATCTCCTGGTCTATGGTTGTCCATTCATAAAGATGTTCTTCTCGTATCTCCTGGTTGTTGTAGAACGATGTGACGGAGCAGGAACAGCGCTGGGGGGCGAAGACGGTGGAGGGTTCTGGACACCAGGAGCATATAAAGTGAGTGAATCTGAATCAGAGTGTACTTTATTGTACCTGTCAAAGATAAAAAGCTAATACATTTACACACATACACGTTTAGCATAAACCAGCAGGTATAGTATGTACATTAGGGGTGGAAATATAATTGATTCAGCAATTAATCGCGATTCGGACATGAACGATTATAGAATCGATTATATATATATATTTCTTTTTCATCATATCTTTAATTGCACAGAGCAGCAGCCATATTTTGGTTGGTTATCAGAATATTGAGAAGCCTTTGTTATAAGTCAGTATTATTTTACAAAAAAGGACTTGTTTATTTGCTTGTTGGTTTTCTGCAATTGTATATATAACAAATACAAATATAACCTTCCAGCTGACAGAGACACATCTCTTCCATTAGTTAAATTAAGTAAATTAATCGCGAATCGCAATAATCGCAATTTATTTGAATCGTAGCCCTCAGAATCGAATTGAATCGTCAGGTACCTACCAATTTCCGCCCCTAATTTGAACATATTAATAAACTGTATTTATAAAGCGCTTTTCGAAACATGGTTACGAAGTGCTTTACAGTGGGTTTTTTTTTTATTGAATATTTTATTAGGCAAAAATGTAAAACAACACATTTACATTTAAAATACTTTGTCTAACAGGTCCGTTCATAAAAGTCCTTGCGGACTTGTTTCCAATGAGGGCCTTGGTATTCAATTCATAGACATATAGTGGCACCACAGTTGGCAATATATAACATACAGTACACCAAGAACCATTCAGCTTAATCTTTTTTGTTTACGCTGAAGCAATTCACTTAGACATTAGTGCAAGCGTCAAGTTCAACCACATTATAACTCTGATTATTACACGGCTTGGTTGAATGCTTGATTCTGATTGGTCAATCGCTGAATTCAGCGGTGTGTTATTTCTGAATAATGAGACCGATGAGCTCTATAACAGACCTCTGTCTAATCAAAGACTCAGAACACCTGCTCATATCAACCTGTGGTGCTTGAGTTTATGCTGTATCCAACATGACAGCCATGTAAACAAACACACCAGGTCATTTACAACTAAACGTTGCGCTCAACGATGTTTTTGAAAACATTTTGAAGTGATAAATAGACGATGCAGTAACCAAACATGTATTCTGTTTGATCATCACTTCCTTGTTTTCCGAGGCGACCGTGTCCGCCCAGAGCAACACTTATGGAATACTTTCATTGCCTTTAAGCAAGGAAATGTTTCGTTACTTTTGGTTGAATGTATTAATGAATGTATTAACCCATTAAGACCTGGAACTGTGTCATTTTTAGATTTGAGCTAAAAAGCATTATTTTACACTTTGGGCTATTAAAAAATAGCAGATATACAAGCTCATAGCGCGGCACCGAGTGCCGCGCTACGAGCTTGTAGATCTGCTATTTTTGAAAATTTGTGAAAATGTGTGCAAATCTTTGAATATATATATTTTTAAAGCGAACATTTTTAACTCAAATCTTTGCCTCTGGGGGGTCCCTAGAACAAAATATTTTGATGGGGGTCCGTGGCCAAATATATATAATTTTGGGGGTCCTTGACATAAAAAAGATTGAACACCACTGATATAGAAACATACGTTTTTCAGAATACTGTTGAGATTTAGGAGACATGTAGAATCGGCGTCAGGTCTCAATGGGTTAAGTAGCCGTGTAACAAGTGGGATGATTGACGGTCAGCCGGCCGACGCGTAGCGGAGGTGCCTAATCACCCTGAAGGGTTTTATTTCTCAACAATGACCGGCTGGCCGTCAACCATCCCTTGCATAAGAACCTCAGCTAAACACTGGTGTTCATCATATGTCTTTCATGTCTCTCTGCTCCTGTCCATGGTGTTGTTCATCACGTGTCCTTCATGTCTCTCTCCTCCTGTCCATGGTGTTCATCATGTGTCCTTCATGTCTCTCTGCTGTCCTGTCCATGGTGTTGTTCATCATGTGTCCTTCATGTCTCTCTGCTGTCCTGTCCATGGTGTTGTTCATGTGTCCTTCATGTCTCTCTGCTGTCCTGTCCATGGTGTTGTTCATCATGTGTCCTTCATGTCTCTCTGCTGTCCTGTCCATGGTGTCCTTCATGTCTCTCTGCTGTCCTGTCCATGGTGTTGTTCATGTGTCCTTCATGTCTCTCTGCTGTCCTGTCCATGGTGTTGTTCACGTGTCCTTCATGTCTCTCTGCTGTCCTGTCCATGGTGTTGTTCATCATGTGTCCTTCATGTCTCTCTGCTGTCCTGTCCATGGTGTTGTTCATGTGTCCTTCATGTCTCTCTGCTGTCCTGTCCATGGTGTTGTTCATGTGTCCTTCATGTCTCTCTGCTGTCCTGTCCATGGTGTTGTTCATCATGTGTCCTTCATGTCTCTCTGCTGTCCTGTCCATGGTGTTGTTCATGTGTCCTTCATGTCTCTCTGCTGTCCTGTCCATGGTGTTGTTCACGTGTCCTTCATGTCTCTCTGCTGTCCTGTCCATGGTGTTGTTCATCATGTGTCCTTCATGTCTCTCTGCTGTCCTGTCCATGGTGTTGTTCATGTGTCCTTCATGTCTCTCTGCTGTCCTGTCCATGGTGTTGTTCACGTGTCCTTCATGTCTCTCTGCTGTCCTGTCCATGGTGTTGTTCATCATGTGTCCTTCATGTCTCTCTGCTGTCCTGTCCATGGTGTTGTTCATCATGTGTCCTTCATGTCTCTCTGCTGTCCTGTCCATGGTGTTGTTCACGTGTCCTTCATGTCTCTGCTGTCCTGTCCATGGTGTTGTTCATCATGTGTCCTTCATGTCTCTCTGCTGTCCTGTCCATGGTGTTGTTCATCATGTGTCCTTCATGTCTCTCTGCTGTCCTGTCCATGGTGTTGTTCATCATGTGTCCTTCATGTCTCTCTGCTGTCCTGTCCATGGTGTTGTTCATGTGTCCTTCATGTCTCTCTGCTGTCCTGTCCATGGTGTTGTTCATGTGTCCTTCATGTCTCTCTGCTGTCCTGTCCATGGTGTTGTTCATCATGTGTCCTTCATGTCTCTCTGCTGTCCTGTCCATGGTGTTGTTCATGTGTCCTTCATGTCTCTCTGCTGTCCTGTCCATGGTGTTGTTCATCATGTGTCCTTCATGTCTCTCTGCTGTCCTGTCCATGGTGTTGTTCACGTGTCCTTCATGTCTCTCTGCTCCTGTCTGTCCAGCATCCACCAGCTGCGCGCCAACGTCTCCACGGAGCACACCTCCCGTAAGGAGGCGGAGCTGGAAGACATGCCCAAGGCCTCGCACGGATACGGGGGCAAGTTTGGAGTGCAGCAGGACCGCATGGACAAGGTGAACATCTGGACTCATCACCATATACAGGCATTATGGAACAATTATGGGAAGAGGCAAATTGTTGACCTTTTTGACTGTTTTTAGACCAATTTACAGAAAACCCCACATTTGCTGTGAAAGCCTGAGTGTTCAAACTGGGGTATTTTTGAGGATAGAAGAGAGGTAGGGGAGACCAAAAACACACAACAAAGAAGAAAAAGTAAAAATTCATGGTGTAGACCCTTTAACACATTAAGGCCTGAGTCTGATTCTTAAAATGTTTTCTTAATCCTAACAGATTTTTGAAAAAAATATAAAAGTTTTTTTTTTTAACGATTTTTGCAAAAATAGCAGATCTACAAGCTCGTAGATCTGCTATTTTTGAATAGCCAAAGAAACCTAAAGTGACACAGATGCGTTAAACAATTGGCAAAACACTAAGATTTAAAAAAATCACACCCTGTGTGAAGGTAGCGGCGCCTTTGATACATTATGTCATCGATATGTGTTTATAATGTGTTTATAGCCATGTGTCACGTGAAGCTTGACCAATCACTTTGTTGATGCACCTGACCAATCAGAGCGTTGACGGGTCTGACCAATCAGAGCGTTGACGGGTCTGAACAATCAGAGCGTTGACGGGTCTGAACAATCAGAGCGTTGACGGGTCTGAACAATCAGAGCGTTGACGGGTCTGACCAATCAGAGCGTTGACGGGTCTGACCAATCAGAGCGTTGACGGGTCTGAACAATCAGAGCGTTGACGGGTCTGACCAATCAGAGCGTTGACGGGTCTGACCAATCAGAGCGTTGACGGGTCTGACCAATCAGAGCGCTGACGGGTCTGACCAATCAGAGCGTTGACGGGTCTGACCAATCAGAGCGTTGACGGGTCTGAACAATCAGAGCGTTGACGGGTCTGACCAATCAGAGCGTTGACGGGTCTGACCAATCAGAGCGTTGACGGGTCTGACCAATCAGAGCGCTGACGGGTCTGACCAATCAGAGCGTTGACGGGTCTGACCAATCAGAGCGTTGACGGTGAACACGGACAAAGTCAGGTATAGAGCAGGATCCGCTTAGAGCGGCTAGCGCCGCTAAAAAGAAAATGTCATGGTATGTTTTTAGCGGCGCTAGCCGCTCTATATCTTTATAGAGCGGATCCTGCTCTATACCTGACTTTGTCCGTGTGCGTCAACGTTCTGATTGGTCAGGTGCGTACGTCAACAAAGTGATTGGTCAAGCTTCACGTGACACGTGGCTATAAACACATTATAAACACATATCGATGACAAAATGTATCAAAGGCGCCGCTACCTTCACACAGGGTGTGATTTTTTACTTTAAAACCTAGAAAAATGTGTTTCCATTGTGATACCGATCAATAGTAACTTAGTAGTATACTATGTTAGTGTCATTGATCCGAGCCAGAACACAATCCACGGACCGTTTAAATAAACATGTTCTGAAACACGCACACAAACACTTTTTTTTCCAAGTGATCCCTGATCCAGAAAGGCTTGAGGACCACTCTGTCATGATGCCTCTCATAACATTTAGTCCAAGAGGACAGGGGGTCCGGGACCCCTAAGGGGTCCTCAGAGCTACTATAGGGCGTTCGCCAAATCTTTGTGTGATAGGATTTAGTTTTTTTTTACATTAAACACTTGAACCCTAGAATTCCTTTTCTGAGGGGGAACATTATCCGAAAATAGCAGATCTACAAGCTCTCAACGCCTCGCGCTGCGAGGCGTTGAGAGCTTGTAGATCGGCTATTTTTTGGCAAAGAGGCTATAGGTGTAGAGGGAAAAAAGAGCAGACTAAGTAAAAAATAAAACTTTAATCTGAAACACAATTTTATACAATATAGAGTAGGGGGTCCCTGCTTCATCTCTCTCTCTCAGCTAGGGGGTCCTTGGCCTGAAAACGTTGAAGACCCCTGATTTAGTCTAACCCTTTAAGACCTGAAGCCGATTCTACATGTCTCCTAAATCTCAACAGTATTCTGAAAAACGTATGTTTCTATATCAGTGGTGCTCAATCTTTTTAATGTCAAGGACCCCCAAACTTAAATGTGTTTGGCCGCGGACCCTCATCAAAATATGTTGTTCCAGGGACCCCCAGAAGCAAAGATTTGAGTTAAAAATGTTCGCTTAAAAATATATATATATTCAAAGATTTGTGCACATTTTCACGATTTTTCAAAAATAGCAGATCTACAAGGGTTAGGGTAGATCTGCTATTTTTGAATAGCCGAAGTGTAAAATAATGCTTTTTAGCTCAAATCTAAATATGACACAGTTCCAGGTCTTAATGGGCTAAACAGAGAGACTCGGGTCATTGTTCATGTTTTCTGCTGCTGTTGACGTGATGTGTCTGTCAGTTCTGTGTCTCTGTGTGTGTGTGTGTGTGTGTGTGTGTGTGTGTGTGTGTGTGTGTGTGTGTGAAGGATGAGTCAGCAGACATTAGTCATTCTAATCCCCCCACCCTGCCTCCCTCTCCTCCCTCCCTCCATCCATCTACCCCCTCTCTGTCTGTCTGTCTGTCTGTCTGTCTGTCTGTCTGTCTGTCTGTCTGTCTGTCTCTCAGCTGTCATTTATTCATTGCAGCATGAATGCAATGACCAAGCATTGTTTTACCTCTCTTTGTATCCGCCTGTCTGTCTGCCTGCCTGCCTGCCTGCCTGTCTGCCTGCCTGCCTGTCTGCCTGCCTGCCTGTCTGCCTGTCTGTCTGTCTGCATGCCTGTCTGTCTGTCTGTCTGTCTGTGTGTCTGTCTGTCTGCCTGCCTGCCAGCCTGTCTGTCTGTCTGTCTGTCTGTCTGTCTGTGATGAGTCAAAGTCAGCATTAACTCATTCAATCCGGGAACAACATCTGTGTCATTGTAGATTTATTTGAAAAATCTTTAGAATTTGTGCAGCACTCTGTGCAGCGCTATGAACTTGTATATCTGCTATTTTTGAATAGCCAAACAAATCAGTGTGTATACTAGATGTTCACCTCTCTCTCCTCCTACAGTCCGCGGTGGGTCATGACTACCAGATGAAGTTGTCTAAGCATTGCTCCCAGACAGACACCTCTAAGGGCTTCGGAGGAAAGTTTGGGGTTCAGGCCGACCGCGTCGATCAGGTACGTTCTGTCTTTTTAGACCTTTTCATTTCATGGACCCCCGTGACTCTGAGAGCGAGCAAATGAAACCAAATGGACCCTTAAAGGTTTCTATTTTGTTTGGTTCCATTTGCACGCTCTCAGAGTCACAGAGCTTTTTAAGGGTCCATTTGGTTCAATTGATTGATTGAATACTTTATCAGTCAGAAATGTAATCAGCATGAGGTACAGTCAGACATTAAGGCTAAAAGGATAACACAAACACAGTCCTGGGGACTCGTTTCCATTGTGGCCCTATGTATTCAATTCATCAACCGAACATTTAAAAAAAACTTGTCAACAAATACAAAACACTATTATGTACAAAGTTCTCCTCCTTTCTATGGGAAATTACATTTACCTCCCCTTGTGGTCTCCATGTGTACACTCTCAGAGTTACAGACCTGTAAGGTTGATTAGGACATGACAAGGTCAATTTGAATGTTTTGGTTGTGTATAAATAACATGGTTTACACATCTGTAGTTTCATACAAGAATCAGGGATCATATGGTGTCAGAGAGCATGATAGCAAACCTACTGTAACTGTCCAGCTCTCTGTACAATGCTGCTACTGATGCTCTATATTCATGTGGAACGTGATTGTCTGTCGTCATAGTGTTTTGTCTCTGTGTGTTTCCTGTGTGGTTCCAGTCTGCTGTTGGGTTCGAGTACGCTGGGAAGACAGAGAAACACGCCTCACAGAAAGGTGACGTCACATGATGATTCTTATTCCAACTCCATATGACCAGTTATCAGTCTCCATATGACCAGTTATTAGCCTCTATATGACCAGTTATCAGCCTCTATATGACCAGTTATCAGCCTCCATATTGTCCATATGTTGCGTTCACACTGACAACTACGTCCGCGGACAAATGCATATTATTTTGGGGGTCCTTGACATGGCAAAGTTTGAGAACTACTGATTACAGCAACATACGTTTTTTCAGAAGACATTTGTATAATCCCCAGAAGCAAAGATTTGAGTTAAAATGTTCGCTTTTGCACACATTTTCACGATTAAAAAAAAATAGCCAAATAAATCTAAAAATAACACAGATGCGTTCCCGGTCTAAATGGGTTAACATCCACAGATGTCCACAAACATGCCCAGTCATCACAATGTCAAAATCAGCTTGAAGAACAGCAGACATATCTGTCACGAGTCACTGTTGAAGTGTTGACCAACACGCTTGGTTGACGAGAAAGAAACATGTGAAGCCTATGGCAGTGGTTTTCAACCAGTGGTCCTTGAGGTAGTTCCAGGGGGTCCCCAGCTAAATGATAGATAGGAACCAAATGGACCCTTATGGATCTGTAACTCTGAGAGTGTACAAATGGAACCAAATGGGTTAGGGTCCATTTGGTTCCATTTGTACACTCTCAGAGTTAAATTAACATAGATTTTTTAATAAAAATGGGGGTCCCAGAGATAGAAATGCCATTAAATTGGGGGTCCGTAGCCTAATAATGCATGTTAAACTGGGGGTCCTTGAAATTAAAATGATTGAAAATCACTGCTAGAGCCGTAAAAATCGTCTCTTATTGGGGGTCCCTGGAATAACTTTTCAAGTGGGGGTCCCTGGGCTAATGTGTGTCAATTTGGGGGTCCTTGATGCAAAAAAGGTTGAAAACCACTGGCCTATGGGGTTCAAAAGAACAAGGAACTGGCTGATTTTAGTTTCCCCCCATTTTACAAGTAGGAAGTGTGTGAGGAGAGAAGGTGAGTAGTGTGGAGGTTTTGTAGCTTGGTAGCTGCATTTGAAGCTCAACTTGGTTGGTAGCTTTGTAGATTTGTAGCGGCTACAAACGCCGGGCGTCTCTTTGTATCTTCATGTCGCTGGCTTCCATTGAAAATGAATTGTAACTAAAAACTCTTAAAATGCCACTTTTGTTGTTTAACCACTTGAACCCCAGCGTCCATAGTCTGGGGTGGAACATTTGCCAAAAATAGCAGATCTACAAGCTCACAACGCGTCGCAAATAGCTCTGCCATTTTTGGAAGTTGTACTGAATTTGCAGCTCAACAAAAGCTAATTCATCCTAGTGTCTGACAGAGGACGATTTCACCTCTAGAACCATGGCAGAGATGCAGAACGTCAGCGTGCCTCAATTCCAACTCTGTTCCTCAATACTGTTACTTTAACTACATGGACCTTAGTGTCTCTTTTCTGGGGCAAACATTTGGTGAAAATGACAGACCTGTCAGCTTCTGGATCAGCTATTTTTTATCTCCGTTAATTTCTCCCATTATTTGATAAATAGTTAGTTAGTTAGTAGTAGTTGTGTTGATAGGACTGTGATTGTTGTCGGGCTGTCTCTGCCTGTGGCCTTGTGCCTTCCACTGAATCACAGCCTTGATGATCCTACCGAAAATAGCTGATATCCTACAAGCTCAGGATGTGTTTTTTTTTATCTAAACACAGGACACAGATGTGTTCCAGGTCTTAATGGGTTAACTCATTGAGTGTTTGACGTGTTTTTGAATTAAAAAAAAAAAAAAAAAACGTTCAGAACCCAAGATATCATCATTTGAAGATGTGCTGCTCCATTCACTTCTTGTTTAACTTATTACTGAAAAAGGCTGTATCTCGGCTCCTGAGAACTTTTTTTTTACCATGTATTTTTCAATGTTATTATGTTATTTTCAAAAGGCAGACAATTCATGTCAACAAGGTCCAATGACCTCGTTGACATTTGTGAAACCACACAGTGCAACCCTCAGTGATTAACACCCACCAGGGGATCCATTATACTGGAGATAAATATTCTGTGACTACTTGAAAAAGGTATACGTTTTTTATTTCATTGGCACTGAATGAGTTAACCCATTAAGACCTGAGGCCACGTCTAAAAAAATTAAAATCCTAACAATTTTTCGGAAAAAAATATTTAAAAAAAAAATCCACGATTTTTCAAAAATAGCAGATCTACAAGCTCATAGCGCGGCACTCGGTGCCGCGCTATGAGCTTGTAGATCTGCTATTTTTGAATAGCCAAAGACATCTAAAGTGACACAGATGCGTTCCAGGTATCAATGGGTTAATGGGTTAAACACCATCATAGAGGATTTTGGAATTGGGCTGCTGACCCCCCCCCCCCCCCCCCATGCTGCTTGACCCTGACCTTTTGACCCCTCCCCTCACAGACTACTCCACTGGGTTTGGGGGGCGGTACGGGGTGCAGGCAGACCGCGTGGACCAGAGCGCCATGGGCTTCGACTACCAGGGCAAGACGGAGAAACACGACTCCCAGAAAGGTTGGTCTCCTCCCTGTGTCTTGACTCCTCTTGCAGCACCTCCTCTCCTCAGCACCGGCCTTTCAACCATGACGGAACGCAAGCGCACACACACACACACACACACACACACACACACACACACACACACACACACACACACACACACACACACACACACATTTGTATTACTATACTTGAGATGACATCAACATTTTAGAACGGCAACTTTATGAATGGCATTTAGGGGAAAAAAATGACGTTTTTCCTTTTTTACCGTAAGGCTATAAAGCCGAAAAATAGCCGATCTACAAGCTCACAATGTGTCGCCCTGCTGCGACCCGCTGTGAGCTTGTAGATCGGCTATTTTTCAGTGCGCGACAACACCGGTGCGCAACTAATCGTGAATCGCGCCCATAGCCTTTTCTCTAATCCCCTAAAACAAACTTCTAAATGTCTAATTGTGAACCGAACCCCGACATCCCTCTTTTTATTCTTGTAATTGTAGCCTAAAAGTAAATGCATCTCTAAAAAATCTGTTTTAACCATGAAACAAGCATCTTTTTTTTCTCCTGAGGAGCAGGAACATGGTTCCTCACTACCGGTACATCTATTTCTCTAATACTACTTGTATTGTAATGCAAACACACACACACACACACACACACACCCACACACACACACACGCGCACACACACACGTATTACCATACTTGTGAGAGGACATCAACATTTTAGGACGCCGATTTTATGAGAGTCATTTAGAAAAATTCGGGGCATCTTTAACCGTGAGGCTATAAAGCCGAAAAAATAGCAGATCTACAAGCTCACAACGTGTCGCAGCGCTTGTAGATCAGCGATTTTTCAGTGAACTTCTAAATCGTGAACCTAACCCAGACATTATATTTTCTAATTTTAGCCTAAGCAAATGTATCTCTAAAAATCTGTTATAACCTTAAAGGAATAGTTACCCCAAAAAATGACTTATTTTCTATCAATTACACACACCATGAAGCCTTGAATTCATGGAGATTTTTTGTTTTTTTTGTCGCATTGAGACAATAATTTCATTACCGGCGGAAAGATGCTAATTTATCCGGTAGGAGACTCAAAAGAGTCTCTTTGAGTCTCCTACCGGAGACACACCCGGTCATCAAATTATTGTCTCAATGCGACAAAAAGCATGAATTCAATGCTTCATGGTGTGTGCAATTGATCGAAAATAAGGCAATTTTTGGGCGAACTATTCCTTTAAAACCAGCATGTTTTCCTTTTGAGGACCAGGAAAATGAGTCCTCACTACATCTATGTCTCATATTCTACTGTACCTTCGGACATTTGGCTCTTGCAAGTATAGTATGGTAATACACACACACACACACACACACACACACACACACACACACACACACACACACACACACACACACACACACACACACACACACACACACACACACACACACACACACACACACACACAGTAAAAGAATGTGCTCCTCCTGGGGACTGAGTCTTGTCTCTTGCAGGTCTGAACTCATCAGGTTGAAGGTGACTCAGCGTTTCTCTCAGTCTGGGCTGTTTGCCTGCCTTTCACACACCAGGCTGCAGAATAATCATACGCTGTGTTTGTTTTATTTGAGCTTTTTCATCAGCTGCTGGTATTGATTTGGTGTGATAATTGTCTGTGGAGATCCTATATGCCAGTGGTTTTCAACCTTTTTCATGCCAAGGACCCCTAAATTGTTATACATTTGGCCGCAGACCCCCATTTGAAAATGTGTTGTGCCAGGGACCCCCCAGAAGCAAAGATATCAGTACATTTTCGCTTTAAAAAAATATAAATATTAAAAGATATGCACACTTTTTCAAGATTTTTCAAAAAATAGCAGATCTACAAGCTCATAGCGCGGCACTCGGTGCCGCGCTATGAGCTTGTAGATCTGCTATTTTTGAATAGCCAAAGCTAAGTGGTTTAAAATGATTGTGACGCTATGTTAACTCATTTCGCTCGGGACCCCCTGGTACTCCCTCAAGGACCACTGGTGGTCCCCGGACCACTGGTTGAAAACCACTGCTATAAGCCATCATCAGTGTTGAATGAATTGCATGGTAGGCTTTTTAGCCTACTGCCTTACCTTACACTAATGCCTACCTTATGTTATGTCATGTTTATTTACATCCCACTGAGCCATAGTCGGCTATTAGACCTCCGTCTAAAACAGGGTTATAATTGGTCTAACAGTGAAGGTTTTTTAGCGGCCTAGGCATAGCCTAGACGTTGATTAGATGTTTTTTAAGCGTCTGTATATAGACGTCTATATTATAGACGTCATTTCAAAGGCTATAATATAGGCGGTCTATAAATAGACGCTTAAAAAACAGCTAATCAACGTCTAGGCTAAGCCTAGACGAGTAGAAGTCTAAAAAACTTTCACTGTTAGACCAATTATAACCCCGTTTTAGCCTATAGCCCTTAGACGTATTTTAGACGTCTAATAGCCCGAAAAATGCTCAGTGGGATACCTCTCTCATTCAGATAACCAGTCAGTAACTATACATGTGAGCACAGTCGATTTGATTTCAAACATAATTTGATTCCTCTGTTAACCCATTGAGACCTGAAGCCGAATCTACATGTCTCCTAAATCCCAACAGTTTTCTGATAAACGTATGTTTCTATATCAGTGGTGCTCAATAGGGGTGTGCCGATATATCGTCCCACGATATATCGCGATACGTTTTCGCGACGATATGTATCGTTTTGGAAAAAAAAAATATCGTTTTGAAATTTTTTTTTTTTTTTTTTTTTTTACTTTTTTTTTTTTTACAATCATTATAATCAGGCATGCAAACAGCCCCGAGGTGAAAAGGGTGACAACATGTTTTTTTTTTTTGGGGTCAGGTGTCACACTATTGCCCTATTTGGATTGAAAACGGCTATTGTAGCTGAAAAGCTACAAGTTTGCATGTCTGAATAATGCAAAAACAGAATTATTCTTTTGCATTTACTTTTTTACACCCCCATATATTTTCATAATAAAAAAAGTGCGTATCGTATCGTATCGAAATCGTATCGAAGTTGTGAGCCAAATATCGTATCGTATCGTTTGGTGAAATTAGTGTATCGGCACACCCCTAGTGCTCAATCTTTTTCATGTCAGGGACCCCCACAATTGTATGTATTTGGCCGCGGACCCCCATCAAAATATTTTGTTCCAGGGACCCCCCAGAAGCAAAGATTTGAGTTAAAAATGTTCGCTTTAAAAATATATATATGCAAAGATTTGCACACATTTTCACGATTTTTCTAAAATAGCAGATCTACAAGCTCATAGCGCGGCACTCGGTGCCGCGCTATGAGCTTGTATATCTGCTATTTTTGAATAGCCAAAGTGTAAAATAATGCTTTTTAGCTCAAATCTAAAAATGACACAGTTCCAGGTCTTAATGGGTTAAACACATCACCATCCGTCTGTGGTTTTAGAACCGTAGGCAAAGAGTTCCAAAGGTTTACCCTCTTTACTGAGAAGGCAGACGGTCCCAATGTGTTCTGGCTTCTGGGAACACACTACTGCCTACCATACACTAGTCTCACTTCTAAATACAGTTTGTCCCAGAAGATTCCTTTTTAGAGGTTATTTCCCATCATGGGAAATCAGAAAAAAAAACACAGCAGAAACAGAAGCATCTTTTTGGCCACAGCTGCCCCTGAGAGAGTGTGTCTGTGACAGTGGAGTGGTTGTCATAGGTGACCTTTTTATCCAAAACAATTGTAATATCTTTTCAAAAATAGCAGATCTACACGCTCACAAGGAGTCACATTGCGGGCGTGCTTATATTGAAATGTATTGAAATGTATTTATCAAAATGTATTTTTTTTTTCTGGCACAGGATGCAATCCTCTACGCCAGACTCAACACAATATAAATATGTATTTTCAAATTGCGACATTCACAATTCACAATGTACTACCCTTCAACCCACCAGCCCACCCCACCCCACAAATTACTCCACAACCCACATACAATCCCCCAATATACATAACGGTACACGCATAATTTCACTTGTACATTAAAATGTTAAAATCTGTTGGTTAACCAGTCTTATGAAGTTACAAGCCAGCCCTATAATTGTACAGAAAGTCTTTTGATGACCAGAATTTGTCCAGTCTATTCTTGAAGGCATTATTGACTGAAGGAGCCTGGATTGCTATTCTTATGATGAAGTATATATGTCTTAACACATTGAGTGCCAGGGGTTTTTCAAAACAGGGTACCTCCAGTGCCTGGATTTTTAACCATTTTTGGACCTTTTTCAAGTAGTCACAAAACATTTTCAGTGATCACCGTCCTCACGGTGATACCCTCATTACACACATAGGGGTCTCGTACAATCCGGGGAAAAAGATTAAAAACATTCGGTAATCCGTTCCATAGTTGCAGCCAGTTGAAAATAGTCGAAAATACATTGTAAAAACAAAAAGTACACAGGAGCCGAGATACAGGCTTTTGAAGTCATAAGTTAACCAGGAAGTGGGTTGGAGTCTAAATCTTCGTAAAATCATATCTCCTGGTGCTGTGAAGGAATTCATATTTTTGCCCAAAAACGGCCATAACCGTTTTTGGCACACCTCGTTAGGATTATGAAAAACGGTCCGGACCGTTTTTGGCACTCAATGTGTTAAGTGGTTAAAATTACATACTTTGATCTGACCTCAGGGATGGATGTAGTGATGGATGTATGGATCTGTCTGTCTGTCCACACAGACGCTACACGTACAATAATACATGTTATAACATTAATTATGATCCATTTAAGGCAGTGAAACCAAGTTAATGTAGCAGGAATTGATGATGATGCTGGAGGGAGCACAATGTGAACAGAGAGATGGTTTTAATCCATCTCTTCCTGTATTAACACTTTAAGACCGGGAAAGCATCATTTGTGTCATTTCAAGATTTATTTGGCTATTTTTGAAAAATCTGGAACATTTGTGCAACACCTTGGAATATGTTTTTTTTAACCCATTAAGACCTGAAGCCGATTCTACAAATGTCTTCTACATCCCAACAGTTTTCTGAAAAACGTATGTTTCTATATCAGTGGTGCTCAAACCTTTTCATGTCAAGGACCCCCAAAATGACATGTATTTGGCCACGGACCTCCCATGTCAAAATATGTTGTTCCAGGGACCCCCAGAAGCAACGATTTGAGTTAAAAATGTTTGCTTTAAAAAAATATATTCAAAGATTTGCGCATATTTTCACGATTTTTCATAAATATCAGATCTACAAGCTCATAGCGCGGCACTCAGTATTAACGGTGTCTATGTTTTGCTCGTTGACGTCATCAGATTATACCAAGGGCTTCGGTGGCAAGTTTGGAGTGGAGACGGACAAAGTGGACAAGAGCGCCATGGGCTTTGAGTACCAGGGCAAGACTGACAAGCATGAGTCTCAGAAAGGTTGGTATCACATGACTCACACACACACACACACACACACACACACACACACACACACACACACTCTCACACACACACACACACACACACACACACACACACACACACACACACACACACATCCTGTCTGCAAAGGCCTTCGTCATTACACTGGACCTGAGTTGGTTCTGTACTTTTTTTCCATCTACACCAACTCTCTACACCAAAAATAGCAGATCTACAAGCTTGTTGATCTGCATTTTTTTTTGGCTAATGCCCCCCAACCCCCCCGGATATGAATGTGGCATTGTAAGAGTTTTAAGCTCATTTTGATTATCACAATAATACCGCTTAAGCGCAATTATTTGACGCTATAATAACACATTTAGCCACAGAAACCCCCTCAAGGACCCTTGGGGGTCCCCGGACCTCACATTGAGAACCACTGATCTAAACTGCTCTCTCTATCTCCCTACATAGTTGAGATGCTGTGCCTGTAGCGTCTTGTCCAGCACGACAGACATGCTTTCTTCTGTGATTGGTTGAGCTGTACCTAGTAGATATGTGTTAAAGATACAGTACAGACATAGAGTGACCGTTTATTGATCCTGAGGGGACATTCAGTTGTCATAACAACACTACAGTAAGGCTGTGAGACACAGGTACAGTTAAGAGTAGACAACAGCTACAGAATCAGTAGTAACAACTACTTGAATTAGGAATAGAAATGACTTAACCCATTCAATCTGGGAACACGTCTGTGTCACTTTAGATTTCTTAAAAGCTCAGATCTACAATCTCATATGAGCTTGTAGATCTGCTATTTTTGAATAGCCAAAGACATCTTAACTCATCCACTGCCAGACTTATTGCTGGCTGCATTTGCCCACTGCCAGAGATTTTTCATTGAAAAAAAAAAAGTACTCAGGAGCTGAGATACAGAATTTTTAAGCTTTAAGTTAACAAGGAAGTGGATGGGAGTCTTTTCCTTCGAAAAATCATATCTCCTTGGTCTTTGGGTCAAAAAAAATAAAAAAAAGAATAATAATAATTACGTTTTTTACGTCTGTGGCAGTGGATGAGTTAAAATGACACGCAGATGCATTCCCGGTCTTAATGGGTTAAGGCCGGGGCAGGTGTAGGAGGGGCGGGCCTTATCAACAATGCCCCCACAAAGGCCCGGGTTCGTTTGTTTTGGCTCAAGTTGGTGAACGGTACGATCTGATAATATGATCACATGATCTGATAACAGCCAGCCATGACGGTGTTAAAATAAAAGATAACACCTTTCCATGTAATGAGTGTTAAATTCCTGTTTTTTGATTGATTGAAATTTTTATTAGGCAAAAGAATGTAAAACAACACAGTTACATTTATAATGCTTTTGTCTAAAAGGTCCGGCCAAAAAAGTCCTTGCGGGCTTGTTTCCGTTGGGGTCCTTGAATGTGTGTGTATGGTAGGGCTGGTGAATTAATATTCGAATATCAAATATTCCTCAAATATGGGGTAAATATGTATATTCGAATATGAAAATTAATATTCGATTTTTTTTTCGAGCACTCGATACATTGTTTTTTGTATTGTTTCTGTCAGTTTTTTTCTTCTTTATAATAATAATGATATTCGAATATATTCGAATGTCTGCCAATTTTTAAGACCAATATTCAAAGATCATTTCTGAGGAAAGTTGACAGCCCGTGTGTGTGTGTGTGTGTGTGTGTGTGTGTGTGTGTGTGTGTGTGTGTGTGTGTGTGTGTGTGTGTGTGTGTGTGTGTGTGTGTGTGTGTGTGTGTGTGTGTGTGTGTGTGTGTGTGTGTGTGTGTGTGTGTGTGTGTGTGTGTGTGCGTGCGTGCGTGCGTGCGCGCGTGTGCAGACTACGCAAAGGGCTTCGGGGGGAAGTTCGGCGTGCAGACGGACAGACAGGACAAGTCTGCGTTGGGCTGGGACCACCAGGAGAAACTTCAGCTCCACGAGTCCCAGAAAGGTACGGTGTCACTCAGTCACAACTCTAAACATCCTCCACAGTGTAGACATGGTTAAATGAACACATGTGACTCCCCAAGGGAAGCAAAGCAGCTGCACGTCACGTGATCACTAAAAAAAAGACCAGCCCGTTCACTTTCATGTTAACACATTGACTGCCAATCGCGTAGATCTACGCAAAAAATCCAATGTTAATTCGAAAAAGTGCACTTTCCGAATTTTTTGATCCATTTCCGGTTCCGGTAGGCGGACAGGAAACGGAATTAGACGGGTTCCGTTTTTTCGATCGTATCCGCTTCCTGTCTGGGATGCGGTTTTAAAGTCGATTATCTCGGCTGTTGTTTTTCTCCTCGCATTTCACTGTCTAGCGTTCACCGCTGTAACTTCAAGATGGCGGGACGCAATGAGAAGCGGTCTGCACTGTTAGCTTCACACACATCCCCTGTGTGTGTAGAACCAAATGAACGCGCATTTTAAATGGATTTCGCGGGGTCTATGGCGACATGAAAAAAAACAACAATAAAACCTTGGCACTGGCGAGTACATTATGAGATTAAACTCTGGCAGTCAATGTGTAAGGGATTTGAAAAAATGTCCTCTTAACACAATGGACACACACCTTGTGACAGTTCATGAGCAGCACAAACAATGAGTTGTGTGTGGCAGCCTGAGAAGTGGCATCAAAGGAAATAAATCACTGCAGTCAGTCGGTCTAAAGTGTAGCTGAAGTTTTAAATATTTAATTCATACATCCATAATATATATGGCCTGTATTACGTGCTGTTGATGTGCTATGCAGCCTAACCATTCGGCTATTGGGTCACCCCTATTACTGCTTTGAATTACTTAATTTTAATTGCTTGTAATTAGGTCATCAGTAGCCTAACTAACAAGTAGGCCAACTCAACATGGAAGAGAAATGAATACACACACAAAAATAAAAAGCTGTTAACCCCGTTAATTGCAAAGAATTTGAAAATACTTGTGTTGCATGTTTGTGATTAATGGCACATAGTCGAAGTAGGCCTTTATAAAATATGATATGTTGATATACATTAGACCAGTGGTTCTCAAACTTTTTCATGTCAAGGACCCCCAAATTGACACTTATTAGCCCGCGGACCCCCATTTCAAAAGATATGCCAGGGACCCCCATAAGAGAAGATTTTTTACGGCTCTAGCAGTGATTCTCAACCATTTAAATTTGAAGGACCCGCAGTTTGACATGCATTAGGGCTACAGACCCCCATTTAATGGCATTTCTGTCACTTGGACCGCAATTTATATTGTAAAATCTATGTCAATTTAACTCTGAGAGTGTACAAATGGAACCAAATGGACCCTGTGTCGGTCTCTACGTATATGTGTATATATCTATGTGTGTGTGTGTGTGTATATGTGTATATATCTATGTGTGTCGGTCTCTATGTATATGTGTATATATCTATGTGTGTGTATATGTCTATGTGTATATATCTATGTTTGTGTGTGTATGTCTTGCTATGTTTCAGATTATAAGCGTGGGTTTGGAGGGCAGTATGGGGTAGACGTGGACAAACGGGACCAGTGTGCTCTGGGTTATGAACACAAGGAGAGCCTGGCCAAGCATGAGTCTCAGAAAGGCACAGAATACACAACCCCCACCTCCCCCCTCCTCCCAACCACTGACCCACACACACGCGTGTCTCGCCCCTCGCTCTTTGTTTGACCCCCCCCTCCTCCACCTTTGCAGCACAGACCGATGCAGTGTTCCGTCAGCAGTGAGGTCAAAGCCACGCTGCTGACTGTGCATTGTGAGGGTTTTACGACAAAATAGCGGAAAACAGACGTTCTCCAAACTGGCAACGTGTCGCATTGCGATGCGTTGTTAACTGGTACATGTGCTACTTTTGCTACTGTTGACAAGACAAGACAAAAAAATGTAATTAAGACCGGGAACGCAGCTGTGTGTCATTGTTAGATTTCGTTGGGCTATTCAAAAATAGCAGATCTACAAGCTCATAGCGTGGCACCGAGTGCCGCGCTATGAGCTTGTATATCTGCTATTTTTTTTGTTTTAATCGTGGGAGATTTGTGCAAATCTTTGAATATATATATATATATATATATATATATTTATTTATTTTTTCTTTTTTTTTTCTTTTTTTAAAGCAAACATTTGTAACTCAAATCTTTTCTTCTACGAATTCTACAAATGTCTAAATTCTAACCCTGCGTTTTAACAGCGGGCAATACTGGGCGACGTCGCCCAAAAATATAATGAAAGTCTATGAGAGCCGGCGATCGGGCGATGCCGGGCGATGCCGGGCGACATCGTCCAAAAGATGGATTTTCTTTATCTTTTTGGGCGATGTCGCCCGGCATCGCCCAGAGTTGCCCGCTGTTAAAACGTACCGTAACAGTTTTCTGAAAAACATATGTCGCTGTATGAGTGGTTCTCAAACTTTTCCATGTCAAGGACCCCCTAAATTATATGTATTTGGCAGCGGACCCCCATCATCTATCAAAATACGTTGTTCCAGGGACCCCCCGGGCCCAGAAGCACAGATTGGAGTTTAAAAATGTTTGTCTTAAAAAATATATTCAAAGATTTACACAAACTTTCCACGATTAAAAAAAAAAAAACAGCAGATCTACAAGCGCATAGCGCGGCACTCGGTGCTGCACTATGAGCTTGTAGATCTGCTGTTTTTTGAATAGCCCGAAGAAAGAAAAAAAAAATGGCACCGATTCGTTCCCGGTCTTAATGGGTTAATAATCAGCGCTCAGACTTTAAAGCCACCAGAACGTCGTGGTTGTGCAGATAGAAGGTCTGGCTACCAGACTGGTCATGTTCCTAAAAGATATGGAACCAATCCAGACAGTTAATTAGCAGCGTTGTCATAATAAAACATGACAACATGAAAATACAGTATTATGAACATATGGCCTGTGCTGCTATGGTGTTTTTTTAATACATTCTCTCTCTCCATGATTGTCCTTTTTACACTATATTATTTATATCACGCTGATTGGAATGTTCCACTTTGCTCCTTTCTTATTATCCTATTCCAACCACTGTTTTTTTTTTGGGGGGGGGGGGGGGGGGGCAGGCGATGTAGGCAATAGTGCCAGAGTTAACATTATAAAATGTATTTATTAGTGATTAGTGGCTCTAAAATATAAAAAATAGGAATTGAAAAAATCCCCAAAAAGGTAGCACATCCAAAATGTCTAATCAATGGAGGACAAAGTACTCACATTTCCACTTTTTATATTGGCTCACACCAATAAACCAACGCTCTATAATAGGGATGCACCGAATATTCGGCCACCGAATATATTCGGCCGAATATGGCCAAAAAAAGCATATTCGGCCGAATAGATTTTAACGCCGAATACCGAATGTATATATATTTTATAACTGATCTCAATATGGACCCATAGTGATTATACGTTTTGCCATAATCATATAGCTCTACAACAGAGGCACAGCCATGACAGCAATGGTACCATTTAAATAAAGAAAACATATATATACTGTATATATTTTAAATAATCATATTTGGCCATTCTGTTATTCTGTTTCCTATATTCAGTATTCGGTTTCGGCCAAGAATGTCCCATTCGGTGCATCCCTACTCTATAACATGTCTTGTCTTAGCCTGGGATCCAGCCTGCTTCGCTACGTTCGGCGGACTTTTTTTTCTCTCTTCGCTACTCAGTCTGGAATGCCTCCTATCTCCAAGGGAGGCGGGACATGCCAAACGTCTCGAATCGTGCCGTGGCTTCTGATTGGTGCGGGGCGGGACGAAAAAACCCAGTGTGATCGTTGTGATTTGTCATTCGTTTGAACAACATCCAATCAGCAACGACGTTGCCTAACGTAACATATGTAGTTCCAGTGTAGTTCTGCAAAACGAGTCAATGGGGTGCATTCCAGACTGAGAAGCGAAGAGAGAAAAAAAGTCCGCCGAACGTAGCGAAGCAGGCTGGATCCCAGGCTAGTCTTGTCTGCCTGTAGGCAGAAGACGTGTAAGAGTGTGAGCTGTGATTAGTCAATTCGTTCTGTGGCCTTAAGCCAGATTCTGTGGCCTTAAGCCAGATTTATACTTTCTTTGTTGTGCACCAGTAGGCGTGCACCGAAAATAGTCAATCTACAATCCCACAGCGCTTGTAGATCGGCTATTTTTCGGCACGTAGCCAGGTGAGAATAAAGTCTTATGTTTGGAATCCCCAAGGAGCCAGAGCTCGTTATGAAAATGTAGGATTCATCCTTACATGTCCTAGTGGTACATTTATACTTCTATATAATGTATAAATATATTATAATAATATCGCCTAGCCCCCCCCCCCTTCTCCCAGCGCTGCCATGAGACGCTGTAGCCATGATGCTGTATCTTTGCTTCGTTGGTTGTTTTGTGCATGAATGGCTGTTTTATAGCCAGAGCACATCGTGTGGAAGATAAAGATTTACCCATACCAGTTCTTCCTTCCCGATACCACACACACACACACACGCACGCACGCACGCACGCACGCACGCACGCACGCACGCGCACACACGCACACACACTTGTGGTGGGAAAAAACGTTCATTTCAGTGAACGAACAATTTCATTCGCGTTCACGGCAATGATTCGTTCAAATGATTCGTTCAAATGATTCGTTCACGTTCTCGTTCAGTAAGCGCTATTTTCTAGTGTTTCTAAATGTACTCGAGTAAAAGTACAAAAGTATTGGCATCAAAACATACTTAAAATACCAAAAGTAAAAGTACTAACATATTTGAAAATAGCCTATAGGTATAAAATAGGGGCTAAAGAGGTTCATGTATGTTTTATAATGTGTGTAAAACACCATCGCTGGAGCGTTTTTTTCCGCGCGTGAACGTAGCGGTTTCAGAAAGTGAACGAGCTTGTTCACGTCAAATGAACTAGTTATTTTGAACGAATCGATCATGAACGACGCACGCACGCACGCACGCACGCACGCACACACACACACACACACACACACACACACACACACACACGCGCGCACACGCACACACTGCTGACCCACAGACCTGTTCTGTTGCAAACATAATAAACACAATTGGATGTGGCTGACCCGCCCGCAGAGCGGTTGTGATTGCAGATGGCCGCCGCATGGCTCAGTGTCTGGCTGACCAACGTTCTCCTCTTCTGAGTCCTCCTGCTGTTTGATATGGTCTTGTCGTTATGTTATGTTGTCTGTTATGTTGTTTTTGTGCTGCTCTTTTTTTTTTCCTCTCGCTGTTTTCGTTCCATAACTTGTTCCGGTCAGCTCTGCCCAAAACCACAGCATCCGTTTGTCTGAACTTCTGCAGACCTGAAACCATGTTTTGAACCGAGAAGGTTCACCACCGTCTCAAATCCGCTCACCTCTGAAATCATTGCCCGTCGGGTAGAAACCGCGTACGTCCGAAAACCGCTTTAAGTACATTTGAAAAAGATCTACAAGCTCACAACGTGTCGCGATGCGACACGTTGTGAGCTTGTAGATCTGCTATTTTCACAACTTTTGTGTTACACCTTGTCGATGATGATGAAGAGGGGCATTAATTTACGAGAAAAAAAAAACCTAAGTTGGAATATGGAGATACAAGGTTTTTGCCTGACAGCAACGATATACCAGAGCATTGTTTTTTTTCCACAGAACAGACTAAGTGTCTGTTTGGTCTGTTCATATACGTAGACAGTGGCGTGCACAGACATTTTGAGGGGCAGGTGCTCAAGTAAATTATACTTTTTTTTGTTTACTTGGTCTGCTCTTTTTTCCCTCTACACCTATACCTCTTTGCCAAAAAATAGCCGATCTACAAGCTCACAACGCCTCGCAGCGCGAGGCGTTGTGAGCTTGTAGATCGGCTATTTTTGGCTAAAGTTCTCCTCAGAAAAGGGATGCTAGGTTTCAAGTGGTTATGGTAAAAAGAAAAATCATATCACATAAAGATTTGGCGGACCCCCTGTAGTAACTCTGAGGACCCCCACAGGGGGTCCCGGACCCCCTGTTGAAGACCCCTGCTGTAAACTGAAAAAGAAAAACGTTTTGTTTTTTCTTTTTTTCAAAAGGGCACTTCTGGTCAAGAGGGCAAAGGGCAGGTGCTCTAGCGCCACCTAGAGTCTATCTGTGCACGTCCCTGTACGTGTAAGCTCAGATAGAAGGTCTGTTCATGAAGAAGCTCAGATAGAAGCGGACTGTGGTTGAGCTTCTCGACATCAGGACCTTTTTATTCATCTTATTTATTTATGTTCTGTTTTCAGATTATTCCCACGGATTTGGAGGGAAATTTGGGGTCCAGAAAGACAGGATGGATAAGGTACTGTGTGTGTGTGTGTGTGTGTGTGTGTGTGTGTGTGTGTGTGGGGGGGGGTGTGTGTGTGTGTGTGTGTGTGTGTGTGTGTGTGTGTGTGGGTGTGTGGGGGTGTGTGTGTGGGGGTGCTAGAGTTGTCAACGGGCCGGAAAATGAAGGCCTGAACAATTACCCTATAACTTTATGCTGAAATCCCAGAGAAGGTGTCATTACGTGCTCAATGTCCTCAAAGTCACGCATCCGACACGCTTTGAACTGAGCAGATTGTGCCTTTATGTTCCAGAGATAACGGCCAAAACATCTTGAAAACGGCCACCTTCGTAGATTTGATGTTTGAGTTTTGGCCATTTCTTTTTTTTTTTGTTTAATATTTTTATTACGGGAAATTGGTTACAGTACATGGTTGTAAGTACATACATACAGTTGTATTCCCCTTTTTTTTTTTTTTTCCCCCGTTTATCTCTGTGTATATGGAAAAAAAATAAAAAAAATAAAAAATAAAAATACAATAATAATAGTAGTAATAGAGCATTTGCAAGGTTTACATTTTAGAATGTCAATAACATTGTTGAGGTACAGTAAAACAGAACAGGTAAATAATTCAGTAATAGGAAAAATAAAATGATATTGATATTAATAATAAAGTATGAGTAATACAGCTATACAGAAAAAAAAAAAATGAGTTTTGGCCATTTCTTTAATAACACAACAAGCTTGCATCCTCATGAGCTACTCTACACAAAAACATGATGAACAAATAGTGAAAATAGCTGATCAGCTGTTTTCACTATTTTTGAAGATTGTAGATTCTTTTTTACAACAGGGCTTAAAACTGTCCCTGCTAAATGGCTTATTTATGAAATCATATAGAAAATGTGCTTAGTTTAAGTCTTTGTCAGTATTTCAGTTACTTTTACAGAACTTCATTTGTATTTTTATAGGTAGGTTAAGTGATTTGCTTTGGTTAAAATAAGTGTTAAATAGCTCTATATTGTGATAGTAATCATTGCTATAGAGTGTTTGTTCAGTAAAAGGAGTCTCCTTGTCTCTCCAGCTCTTTATTAAACAGAAAATGCATTTTCAGTGCTCTCTCCTGATTGGCTTAAAATTTGAAAATGTATTATATTGTGTTTACTAAAGAGCTGGAGAGACCCCTGTGACCGAACAAACGCTCTGTAGCAATGATTACTATCACAATATAGTACTTTAACCTTTTAACAAAAACATATATTTCACCAAAAAAATATCAAAAAGAAATATCTTCAACTAAAATGTTTAGTCAGTTGTAGTTTCTGTGATTTCATGAGTTTTTCCTGACCTGTGTTGCAGAGTGCAGGGACGTTTGAGGAGGTGGACAAGCCCAGCCCTGCCTACCAGAAGACCAAGGCTGTGGAAGCTGGTGAGTGTCTCATGAAATGTATTTAGAATGTTTTAACACAAATCTTTTCTTCTGGGGCCCCCCCCCCCCCCCCCCAGAAGAAAAGATTTGTGTTGAGGGTCCCTGGCACAAAACGTTTTCAGATGGGGTTGGGGCTCCATGGCCAAACGCGTATAATTGTGGGGGTTTGAGAACTACTGGTTTAGGAAGCATTTGTAGAATCGGCCTCGGGTATAATGGGGTTAATCCATAGATATTCAACTGGCGGCCCGCGAGGAGCTTCCTTGTGGCCCCTGGCCATATTCCAAAATTTCTTTTTTTTTTTTTTTTTTTTTCATAATTATTATTTATGTAAATATATGTTTGTTTTTATGTTATCAAAGTTAAAACAGTACAAATTATTTATCCTTCCTTAGTTCTTGAAAGGCCATCTTTCATTGGAACTTAACTTAGAACCTGAAATAGAACCGAATTAGACCGAATTAGACCCGAAAAAAAACACGCGCAAATTATGTGCGCGCACTGTGTGGCCCCCAACTCCAAATTATTTTACAGTTGTGGCCCCCTGCCTAATCTAGTTGAATACCCCTGGGTTAATCCATACATGGGCAACTGGCGGCTCCGGTGGCCACATGCGGGCCCCCACCCTCACCTAATGCGGCCCACAGGTTAATATCAGAATACTGATATATCATTGATATCAGCTGTTACGATTCCAAACATGCAAACATGACCCGCTTTAATTACTTCAGTCTGTTCGGAAATACAGCACTGAGCGCACTGGCCAATAGAAACTAATAGGTGAGTGAACTCCCGGCAGGAATAGTATAATAGACCAAAAAAAAAGACAATAGAATAACACTATTCTGTTATGTCCAATGTATTTGTGTTTAAGTTCATAAAGTTAACATAAGTAACTAAATGCATTTCAAATTAAATAAAAATGTACATTTTCAGGATTCCAATTAGAAAAATAGCCCCAAAATAAATCTGGATTCCAATTCAGAAATAGCACAAATAGCAGATCTACAAGCTCAAAACGCGTCGCGGTGCGACGCGTTTTGAGCTTGTAGATCTGCTATTTGTGCTATTTTTGTGTGACATAGAATGGTAGAGTGCGGCATTCATTTACGAAAAAAGGTTAGGTTTCTGTACAGTATGTGCATTCGTGGCCCTCTGGAGTGAGTGTGGAAATATAGTGGCCCTCTACATCAGTGGTTCTCAAACTTTTTCATGTCAAGGACCTCCAAATTTACACTTATTAGCCCGCGGACCCCCATTTGAAAAGATATGCCAGATATGACCCCATAAGAGAAGATTTTTTACGGCTCTAGCAGTGATTCTCAACCATTTTAATTTCAAGGACCCCTCAGTTTGACATGCGTTAGGTTAAGGACCCCCATTTAATGGCATTTCTATCTCTGGGACTCCAATTCATATTGTAAAATCAATGTTAATTTAACTCTGAGAGTGTCCAAATGGAACCAAATGGACCCGTTAGGGTCCATTTGGTTCCATTTGTACACTCTCAGAGTTACAGACCCATAAGGGTCCATGGTTAACTATCTATCATTTAGTTGGGGACCCCCTGGAACTCCCTCAAGTACCCCTGGGGGTCCCCGGACCCCACTTTGAGAAACAATGCTCTACATCATCAAAGTTGCATCACCCCTGGTTTAATCTCTGTGTGTGTGTGTGTGTGTGTGTGTGTGTGTGTGTGTGTGTGTGTGTCCGTGTCCGTGTCCGTCCACCAGAGGGCAGCAGCACGGGCAGCATCAAGGCGCGCTTCGAGAACATGGGCAAGCAGAAGGAGGAGGAGGACAGGAAGCGCGCCGAGGAGGAGCGCGCCCGCCGCCAGGCCAAGGAGAGGCAGGAGCAGGAGGAGGCGCGACGCAAGATGGAGGAGACGGCGCCCCCCCCCAAGGCCCCCTCCCCCGCCCCGGCCCCTGCCCCCGCCGCCGCCCCCCCCAGCCCAAGCCCCACCCCCAGCCCCACCCCACCTGTCAGTAAGCCTGCTGAAGCTCCTCCCACACAGCAGGTGAGACACAGCGCTGTGTTTAGGCTCCATCAAAGATGGTTCATTTAGGGAGAGATAGACCCTTAACTCATGTGGTGCCAATCACGTGTTTTGTTTTTTTGGGGGGGGGGGGGGCGTTCAGAACCGAAGATATAGACGGGCTATTTTCAAAGGCGTATAAAATTGAACGGGGAGGTCGCGATCAGAGCATGTGAGTGGAGTGGGAAATGCCGCTCGGCGCTCCAGGGGGGCTGTTTTCACGCTCGCGATAAGCTCAAGTTGACCCCCCCCCCCGCGCACACTCCGCTCCATGTCGCTCCGTCGCTCACGTTGACCCCCCGCTCTCCGTCGCTCCGTGGCTCACGTTGATTTGCACACCTCTTGCCCCATGCTCCGCTCAAACCGGGGCCGCTCAACAGTAAAAAGAAAGAAAAGGAAAATAAAGTAGAAATTCTAATGAAATCGTGACGTGCGCAGCGGTGCGCTGTGCACTGCTGGATGTCTGTGTGTCACTGAGTCCGTGCGACCGGGCATGCTCAAACATTCGGTGCGCGGCCCCCGCCGTAGCGGCTTGGAGTGGCAGGTGTTCCTCGCTCCTGAGTAGCGCTCCAACCTTTTTATAAACCAGCTCCACGCTCACGTCAAAATCGCGTCGCTCCACTGCTCGCGCTCTGCTCACATGCTCTGGTCGCGATGACATTTTTTTTTCTTTCTCGGAAGCACAGTGAAACCCTCAGTGATTAGCAACCATCAGGGGATCCATCATACTGGAGATACATATTCTGTGACTACTATTTTTGTATTTAATTGGCACTGAATGGGATAACTTGTAACAGAGTATATTTAAAAAAAAAATGTAGTACTTTTTCCACCACTCTGCGTGTGTGTGTGTGTGAGTGTGTGTGCGCACGCACACACACACACACCACCTCAGCAGTGTTTTAATCCCAGCTGAAACGTCTCCCCCTGGTGTCCACGTCAGGAGACCCCAGTGTACGAGGCCGTGGAGGAGAACGGGGAGAAGGAGGCGGAGCCTGTGGCCCAGGAGGAGGAGCTCTACCAGAACCCAGACGAGACCGTAGCAGCAGGAGGTGAAACCACATGAATCCCTAGCTAGCAGTGGTGTAAAGTAACCTAAGTACATGTACTCGAGTACTGTACTTAAGTACAATTTTGAGTTGACTTTTTGAGCGGTGTAGCCGCTCCTATATGTGGGTTAGGGACACCTCATTAGTACACCCTTCGCTGTACTGTGATTGGCTGACTCTATTCACACCCTTGCTCTGTGATTGGCTGACTCTATTCACACCCTTTGCTCAGCACTGTGATTGGCTAGCGAGACGCATGATGAAATTAATAACCTATAAATATCACAGAGTACTTCAAAAAAACTACTTTTTTGGGGCGGTGTAACCGCCCCCTATAAGTGAGTTTTGGACACTGACCAATCCTGCACCGTGATTGGCCAATAGTCTACAACGCAGTCTACACCCCTAACCCTTCCACAGTCAATGCAAATCGATACTTTTGCAAAGTCAGCCAATCACATTACAGCTAGTGTCATCACCACTAGCTGTAATGTGATTGGCTGACTTTGCAAATTCAGGACTGTGATTGGCTAGCGAAACACATGACACATGTGCAGCCCTATGAATAGCAGTATGGACTTAAAAAAAAGTAATCTATCCTTTTATCCAATTCACAACAAGTCATGTTGTGATGACCACACACCGCCCACTTCACACTGGGTGTGATTTTTACTAGTACTAGAGTATTTCCAATTCGCAGTACTTCTACTCCACTACATCTCAGAGGCAATTATTGTACTTTGTCTCCAGTGAGTTTCCTGCTGGAGACATTAGCATATTATTTCAGAAGGTAATCAATTTATTGTCTCAGGAATGCGACGAAACACAAAAAAAAAAAACGCCATGAATTCAATGCTTCGTGGGGTGTGTGACTGATAGAAAATAAGTCCTTTTTTGGGAGAACTATCCCTTTCAAATTGTAACTTTATTAATGTGCAGATATATATACCCTGTATATACGCTTATACTGTATGTTGGTTTGTTTACTGTTGAGTCAGAAAACAATGTTGCACATTTTAACCCTTTAAGACCGGGAACACATCTGTGTGTCATTTTTAGATTTCTTTGGCTATTCAGAAATAGCAGATCTACAAGCTTGTAGATCTGCTATTTTTGAAAAATCGTTAAATCTTTGAATTATCATTATTATTATTTTTTTTTACTCAAATCTTTGCTTCTGGGGGGTCCCTGGAACAACATATTTTGAGACGGGGGTCCGCAGCCAAATGCATATAATGTTGGGGGTCCTTGACATGAAAACCACTGATATTATAGCAACAACAAGTTAGGATTTTGTTAGGATTTAGAAGACAATTGTAGAATCGCCCCAGAAGCAAAGATTTGAGTTAAAAATGTTTGCTTTAAAAAAATATATACATTCAAAGATTTGCAAAAAAATCCCATGATTAAAAAAAAAAAAAGCAGATCTACAAGCTCATAGCGCGGCACTCGGTGCCGCGCTATGAGCTTGTAGATCTGCTATTTTTGAATAGCCCAAAGTGTAAAATAATGCTGCTTTTTAGCTCAAAATCAAAAAATGACACAAAGATGCGTTCCCGGTCTTAAAGGGTTAAGACCCCCCCCCCCCCCCCCCCCCCAAAATAATGTGGGGACCCCCCCGGGGGCCCCTACTGATGTAGATCATGTGACATCATGTGTATCCTCGTTGCAGACGCTCAGCAGTATGACTATGGAGAGGAGGACGTGGGGGTGACGGCCGTGGCCCTCTACGACTACCAAGCAGGTCAGTCCACACAATACGCCATGTTATTTAGTAATGTTACAAAATACTGCTGGGAACAGCCCATCCACAAGACATTCATTATAATAACTAGATGTGTGTAGATCTAGTTTAACAAATACAGGTCAAGAGACCCACAACGCCAAAGCCTGGTGTGAGGAGATGCTTCGCGGCCTCACATTTAGGCTTTATAGTGTTCCAATTCTTCTCTTTCTACCTGCCTGGCATTTGTGTGGCTCAAAGTCAAGACACTATTGCAGCCCTCTAATTCATCATAGTCTGCCAACATTTCCTTTGTCATCCCTTCTAAATAGTCAATTTCATCCTCTTGGCTCAAAGTTAATTAAAATAGTTCAGTGTAAACTATATTGTCTAATTATTTTAAGCGAACATTTTTAACTCAAATCTTTGCTTCTGGGGGGTCCCTGGAACAACATGTTTTGAGATGGGGGTCCGTGGCCAAACACATATCATTTTGTACATTTGTAGAATCCTCAGAAGCAAAGATTTGAGTTACAAATGTTTGCTTAAAAAAAAAAAAACGTATATTCAAAGATATGCAAAAAAAAAAAAAAAATCTAAAAAAGAGCAGATCTACAAGCTCATAGCGCGGCACTTGGTGCCAAGAGTTTTCAAATGACGGATGCTTTCCCGGTCTTAATGAGAACTGACCATTTAGACATGAGGCCCATTCAAAAAAACTTCTTGTAAATCCTACGTTTTCTGAAGCAACATCTAAAATGACACTGATTGTTGATGGATGATAGTTTAGCAAAAGTCATATCATGATGATTGAAAGGAGACTTTAACTCATTCAGTGCCACTGGACGTCTAAAATGTCCAATGAAAAAAAACAAAAAAACAAGACTCACCAAATAACGTCTCCGTGTGGATGTGGCCTTAGTGTAGCACAGTGGTTCTCAGATTTTTCAATTTCCACGACCCCCATAACTCTGAGAGTGTACACATTTGTACACTCTCAGAGTTACACACTCGTAAGGGGCCATTTGGAAACCCCTTAAGGAACCATGAGGGTCCCTGGACCCATATTTTAGAGCCACTTGGTGTAGCAGAGTGTTACCAGTGAGCCAACATGCACAACATCAGCACCCTGACTCTGTTTGACCAGAATGGAACAGAGCCTTCATAGAGCACCGAAGTCTGACGTAATTTACACATCCTAGGTTTGTCTACCTGGTTCACGGTTTTCCCCCCCCATTCTGAATCCCCATAGACGTGTTTAATATCACGTCAAATAAGAACTGTGTTCCAAAATAAACTAATGACCCCGGCGGTTTTACTCGTATGGATATGAAGCATCAATTGACGGTGAGAAAACCATAATGTTACTTCCACCGAATTAGTTAAATTTTCACCAGAAACAGACTGTATCAAATATGAGTGACTGACTATCATAAACGATACAGAACCTCCTCCCTGACAATATCGCCATCGAGACAGTTTGTTTATTTTTGGACCACAATTCTTATATGAGACGATTCTATGATGACCCAATGTTATTCTCCATAGAGACATTACTTTACGAACCAGGGGATGAACGAGTGACGTCAGGACTTCTGTACTCTAGTATCATATGTAACACCTGTGAATGTCTTTGCAGGACGTGCTGTGATTGGCTAGCGAGACACATGATGAAATTAACTTCGCTCATAAATAGCACCGCTCACTTCACACTGGGTGTGATTTTTTTTTTTTTTTTTTTTCTCTCTTCCTTTCCCTCCAGCCGGCGACGACGAGATCTCGTTCGACCCCGACGACATCATCACCAACATCGAGATGATCGACGAGGGCTGGTGGCGAGGCATGTGCCGCGGCGCCTACGGCCTCTTCCCCGCCAACTACGTGGAGGTCCGGCAGTGAGCCCCCCGCCCACCACCACATGAGAGGGAGGAGGAGGAGGGGCGGATCGTCTTTTCTTCGTCGGAAGCATAAAAAGAAGAAATTATCCACGAGAACTCTCTCTCTCTCTCTCTCTCTCGCTCTCTCTCTCTCTCTCTCTCTCTCTCTCTCTCGGCCATCTCCCTCGCACCTCTCTCTCTCTCCTCTCATGTCATTGGTGCATGGACACTGTGCTTAACCCTTTAAGACCTGGAACTGTGTCATTTTTAGATTTGAGCTAAAAAGCATTATTTTACACTTTGGGCTATTCAAAAAATAGCAGATCTACAAGCTCATAGCGCGGCACTCGGTGCCGCGCTATATGAGCTTGTAGATCTGCTGTTTTTGAATAGCCCCAAGTGTAAAATATGGATAAAGTGGTTACGAAGATGCCTCCCTGATCTTAATGGGTTAAAATCCTTCTCTCCCCCCCCCCCACTCTTCTTTTAAATGCTATGTACATTTATATATCTATATATATATATATATACATATATATATACCGGTGGTTCTCAAAAGAGTCCTGGATGGGGGGTTCCTAGCCTAAATGATTCCTGAATTGGGGAACCAAACGTGTAGGGTCTGTAACTCTGAGAGTGTACACATGGAACCAAACGGACCCTCCTCAACGCCAGTCCCACAAACGCCTTCTAAACCAGTAGTTCTGTGAAGATTTTTCAAAAAAGAAATAGCAGATGTACAAGCTCACACAGAGCCTGTACATCTGCTCACACCGAGCCTGTACATCTGCTATTTATTTTAACACATTGGGTGCCAGCATTTTTTCATAACAACTTACGTTGGGTGCCAGCATTCTCCCCATTGACTGCGCTTTACTGTTTAAAGCTCTAGAATCCACGGCGAGCAAATCCATGTAAAAAAAAAAGCATCCATTCATTATATAGAGGTCTCGTACAATCGGGGGGAAAAAATAAAAACATTCGGAAATCCGTTCCATAGTTGCAGCCAGTTGAAAATAGTCAAAAATAGTCAAAAATACATTGTAAAAAAAAAAGTACACAGGAGCCGAGATACAGGCTTTTGAAGTCATAAGTTAACCAGGAAGTGGATGGGAGTCTAAATCTTCGAAAAATTATATCTCCTGTTGCTATGGAGGAAAAATTAAAAAAAAACTTGGTCAATTTTTTTTTTTTGTAAATCATTTTTCCCCCCAAAAACAGTAGCCTATATATACGGTTTTGGCACCCAATGTGTTAATGGCCGATGCAAAAAAATGTCACTGATCCTATCCCGGTTTCAGTGGGTTTTAACCCACGAGCCACAGGTGTCGACTCTCAACTCATAGAACAGTATGGATCTTAGGATCTTTAAAGAGGCCAGTCCAAGGAACCGGTTGAAGGACTGTGGCTCCCTTTTGGATCGTTTGGGTTCCATTTGTACACTCTTTGAGAGTTCAGGGGGGTCCTTGAAAGCACCGATATAGACCCGTATCAGTCAGTGTTTGTTGTAATTAAAGCCACAAGGTCTTTAAAGGAGTAGTTCACCCAAAAAAAACAAACATATTTTCTATCAATTATGACCTCAAACGGTCATCAAATTGTTGGCTTAATAAAAACAAAAAAAACTCCCTGAATTCAAGGCTTCATGGGTTGTGTAATTGATAGAAAATAAGTCATTTTTTGGGTGGACTACTCCTTTAATACTCAGACAACAACAAAATTCCAGTAAATAAGTTAAGATATTTAGAACGGGGTTAGAATGGTCAGACATTGAAGATCACACACCTTAAGGTGTATATATATATATGACCACGACCAAGAGAAGAGTTTAGCACTCGGGTTTCACTGGCCGATGCCTTCCTCTTAATCAGCAGCTGTTGCAATGTCTGAGAAACACCGATATATGAGAGACGGCACAACATGTCCGTGTTGTTTTAGACTCAGTATCAAGACCTCGTGTCTATCCTCTCACACACTGCAGAGAAAGAGAAAAGCGTGTTGTTTTAGAGTATCAAGACCTCGTGTCTTCCTCAAAGCGTCGACTCGCCAAAGGCGTTCATTAGGACCTGAGGTGAGCTGGAGTAAAAAAGAAAAAGAAAGAAATGTCCTGTAAAACGAGTCTTCTATCGAAGGCTTTGGATGGTTGTTAATGTTTTAGTAGCTCAGCCATTGTCTTTAAAGTGCAAATAAGATAAAAAAAAAAAAACACCCATTGAATCACGGAAACTGCAATCACTGGTTGGGGTGAAATATCCACATTGGAATATTAAGTCATTTTACATGTAAAATAATGGTTCACCATCTCAAAGGTTTTTGGAGGTTCGTTGGTCCAGCACTAATGGTCAGACTCTACCACACTAACGGCCCATTTATGCTTCGTTGCACCGCGGTCTGTCGGCCGTCGAACGTGGCAGACCTACGGCGTACGGCGTACCAGCGACGGAGCATGAATTGGGCCTTAAAGCTTCATTACAAGCTGTTCGCATACAAGAATGTAAACTGGGTGTAAATTGGGGTGGGTTTACGATATCCCTCTAAGTAAAGTTAACAGACTCTAAACAAATTCATTCCAAGGCACCTTGAAGCTTTTATTTTTGGCATATCCTGGTGGCCTAAAAACATTCAGACACTTTATGTAGTTTTATTTTTAGCAGTTGACTTCTTTATTTATATGTCTTCAAAACACAAACCAGGCATCGATAGCTGTATGTGTCTTCAATACACACACCAGGCATCTATAGCTGTATATGTCTTCAAAACACAAAACCAAGGCATCTATAGCTGTATGTGTCTTCAAAACACAAAACCAAGGCATCTATAGCTGTATATGTCTTCAAAACACAAAACCAAGGCATCTATAGCTGTATATGTCTTCAAAACACAAAACCAAGGCATCTATAGCGGTATAATGTCTTCATTACACAAAGCAAGCATCAACAGCTGTATACTGTCCAGGATACAACAACCTAACCCAATGGACCAAAAAGCCAATAACGTTGCTCTCTCCTCCCTCGTCTGCTTTCAGTTTGCTTTGTTGCACAGATGATCAGTGTTTGAATCTCCCTCCTCGTTGATTTTTGTAGCTTTTGTTTAGATCTTTCTTTTTGACAGTTTTTATTTCACCAAAAAAACATCAAATGAGTTCTGGTTGTTTTTTTTCCTGAACACTAACCTTGGGTGTGGGGGGGGGGGGGGGGGAGGAGAGGTCAAAGGTCTTCTCTAGACCGTCTCCAACGCATGCTAGTGCGGAACTAATTAAAGGACCACTTCACCCAATTTTCAACCTTATCTTCGTATAATAATTGGTCATCATAAGGCGGCGCCATTTTCTGTCTACTCACTCTTGTGTCTCAGAGGAGTGCTGTGGACTGTTCAGAAACCCGCCTATACCTACCAATGACATCATTGGTAGGCAGGTTTGGTCATTTCATGTCAGGTTTCTGAACTGTCCGCGGCCGTCCTCTCAGACACAGCGAGTAGATAGATATGACACCGTCTCACAATGAGCGTTTAAGTGAAGATGGGCTGACAACGGGCGAAGTGGTCAATTAAAAAATGTTATTAATGAATGAAAATGAATAGCTATTAACACAGACTCTGCTGCTATCTCGTGAGCAAACACATAAACTAAAGGAAAACACTACAGCTCATATAAAGAGTATTTTGTACTCCTCGTCACTCGTGATAAACTCCTGGATGCCATGCGTAACATAACAGTGTACAAAGATGATTTTATGAGTAATAATATAAGGATAGACATTTTGTTTTGTCGTTTAGTTCCCTGTCTCTGTGTGTTCTTTGGACTTAATGTACATGTGTGTCATACTGCCTCGGAGCAGGAGTCCTCAACCCTGTGTGTGTGTGTGTGTGTGTGTGTGTGTGTGTGTGTGTGTGTGTGTGTGTGTGTGTGTGTGTGTGTGTGTGTGTGTGTGTGTGTGTGTGTGTGTGTGTGTGTGTGTGTGTGTGTGTGTGTGTGTGTGTGTGTGTGTGTGTGTGTGTGTGTGGGGGACGTTGATGCTAGACATGGTGTAGGACAGTGGTTCTCAACCTTTTTTTCGGGTGAAGGAACCCCAAAATTGACACATTATTAGCCCACGGACCCCCGTTTGAAAAGATATGCCTGGGACTCAACCATTTTAATCTCGTGGGGGTTTCCCAATCTACACTGTAGTATCATCATCGTGTTACTTTAACTCAGAGTGTACAAATGGAATCAAAAGGACCTGTTAGGGTCCATTTGATTCCATTTAAGTTACAGACACACACGGGTCAATTTGGTTCCTAACTATGAATTTAGCTCGGGACCCCCTCAAGGACCCCTGGGGGTCCCCGGACCCCACTTTGAGAACCACTGGTGTAGGACAGTGGTTCTCAAAGTGGGGTCCGGGGACCCCCGGCAAAATGTGTTGAACCACTCTAACCCCTATATACATTGGCTGTTTGAAAATAGCCGATCTAATAACATTTTGTATGGGGGGATGGGGGGGGGGTATGTGGCCATATTAATTTGGGGGTTCCTGGACATGAGAACCGTTGGTCTAGAACAGGGTTCTTCAACGTTTTCAGGCCAAGGACCCCCTAGCTGAGAGAGAGATGAAGCAGGGACCCCCTCTATATTGTATAAAATTGTGTTTCAGATTTAGCTTTTTTTTGTTTACTTGGTCTGCTCTTTTTTCCCTCTACACCAAACACCTCTTTGCCAAAAAAATAGCCGATCTACAAGCTCACAACGCCTCGCAGCGCGAGGCGTTGTGAGCTTGTAGATCTGCTATTCTTTTGGCTAAAGTTCTCCTCGGTAAAGGGATGCTAGGGTTCAAGTGGTTAAGGTAAAAAAAAAAATCCTATCACAAAAAGATTTGGCGGACCCCCTGTAGTAACTCTGAGGACCCCCTAGGGGTCCCGGACCCCCTGTTGAAGACCCTTGGTCTAGAAGAGTGCTTCTGTTCTACTGATAAGCCTGTCAAATCTAATGGCTCTGGTTGGGGGGGATGTGAGGGGACTGTGGGGTATGTGGTGGTGAATTGATGAATTCTCAAACTGCTAATTATTTTTAAACGGACGATAAGCGTGTGTCTGTGTGACAGTCGGTCACATGTTATCTAACGCAGTAGTGCAACTCTAATAAGGTTTTGCTTGAGAAGGGATCCCGTCAAAAAATGTATCTGGGCTTAATAGGGATTTTATAATAAAAAAAAGTGACCTTTTTTTTCCAAATGTTATTTTGTATCTGTGTCTCTGTTGGCTTCAGTCACATCATTACCTGCTTGTTTGTTTATTTGGATTTTCTTTTTCTTTAAAAAAAAAAGTAAATACGTTTCAATAAACGATGTATGGATGGTATGTTTGATAGTAAGTGTGTTTTGTTTCATGCCTCAAGCTCAATACGTTGACTAGAGGTACCGTTAGTAAGCAGTGGTGGAAAGTAGCTAGATACATTTACTTAAGTACTGTACTTATGTACAATTTTGAGGTATTTGTGCTTTACTTGAGTATTTCCAATTTCCAATACTTTTACTTCTACTCCACTACATCTCAGAGGCAAATATTGTACTTTAACTCCACTACAATTATTTGAAAACTTTAGTTACTAGTTACTTTTCAGATATAAAATATGATATAATGAAACCTACATTAACCACTTTAGCCCTATTTTATACGTAGGCTATTTGAAAATAGCAGATCTACAAGCTCACAACGCGTCGCAATGGTTTTGCAAAAAGCGGCCTCCTGGTGGCGCTATTGGTGGCCTGGTGGCACATTCTGTCCCAAAATGATGCAGAAAAACTTGTCCACGCATTTGTTACTTCTAGGCTGGACTATTGCAACGCCTTACTATCAGGCTGCCCAAGTAAGTCCCTAAATAGCCTGCAGCTTGTCCAGAATGCCGCTGCGCGCATACTGACAGGAACCAGAAGAAGAGATCATATCACTCCTTCATTGGCCTCTTTGCACTGGCTCCCGGTTAAATACAGAATAGAGTTTAAAGTTCTCCTCCTCACATACAAGGCTCTCAATGGACAGGCACCAGTATATCTCAAAGAACTCATCGAGCCCCGTAAACCAGCCAGAACACCACTGCGTCCACAGTATGAAAAAATGCTTACGGTTCCAGTAAACCCCCAAAAAACTAGAACAGGAGGTAGAGCATTTAAGTTTCAAGCACCTCAGCTGTGGAACCTTCTCCCAGTCTCAGTCCGTAAAGCAGACACACTCTGTATATTTAAAACTAGACTAAAAACCTTTCTCTATGATAAAGCCTATAGCCGAAGTGTATAGACTCAGTCCCCCTATAGTCATCCTCTCTCCCCCACCTTCCCCTTTCTCCTCTCTCCCCTCGTCCTCTCTCTTCCCGTCCTCCCTTTGGTTGTGTGGGTTTGTGTCCCATTGGTACAATCGTAATTAACCCTGTACGGATTCACGCTCTAGTAAGGCCTGCCACTAATTCTACAACCGGGGACTCGTTCCCCGGAGTTTCTTCTACCACCCACGTCGCAGGTCCATGGACTATTACTATGGACCCCCAGCTGCGGCTCAAGACTGTGACTGCGGACCGGGCCTGGGCCTCTCCATGGAGTCTATGGACTGTTACTACGGACCCCCAGCTGCGGCTCAAGACTGTGACTGCGGACCGGACCGGGCCTCTCTCCATGGAGCACGACCTGGACACGACCGTGGACTTCTACTACACTACACTATACCGCATATTATATTATCTTAAACATTTTTATATTATTCCATTATATACTGCATACACACTATTGCTGTACTATATTATACTATCATATGCTAGTATCTTACACTATTATATTTGCTATTATTGTTATTGTTACTGCTTGCACTGGATCTCTTTCTGTCTCTCCTCTGTCTCTCCCTTTCTCTCTCTCTTCTTTCCCCCAACACGGTCGAGGCAGAAGGCCCCCGCCCTAGAGCCTAGGGTCTGCCTGACGTTTCTTCCTGTTGAATTAAGAGGGAGTTTTTCGTTGCCACTGTCGCAAAATTGCTTGCTCAGGGTGGGATGTTGGGTCTCTTCTCTACATGTAAAGTGTCTTGAGACAACTTGTTGTGATTTGACACTTTAATAAAATTGAATTGAATTGAATTGAATTGCTATAGACCATATTCACACGGCGGCCATGTTGCTATTAAGTCAATGAAGTGCCACGACAACGGGGTGGCACTTTCAATGTTAAATTCCAAAATGGCCGCCGTGTGAATATGGTCTATAACCTATGTCTATAACAGGCCTATGTGAACATTTTCCTAATTCAGGTGCCCAGTTGTCCAGATGCCCACATGTCCCAAGTGCCCAGTTCCCAGTTGACAAGGTGCCTACGTGTCCCTATAGTGCCCTCATGTCCCTAGTGCCAAGATGGTGACAACAACAAAGCATCATGCTGTGTAAAGTAAAAAAAACACAAATCCTAATCCAGGTGCCCACTCGTCCAGGTGCCCAGTTGTCCAGATGCCCACATGTCCCAAGTGCCCAGTTCCCAGTTGACCAGGTGCCCACATTTCTCTAGTGCCCACGTGTCCCTAATACCCTCATGTCCCTAGTGCCAAGATGGTTTTGGTGCCCAGTTATCCCTAGTCCGGGCCTATAGTTCCGGATGCGTTGTGAGCTTGTAGATCTGCTATTTTCTAATGATTTGTATACATTTTACGCATTTGAAAACTTAAAATGTGACATTTCTGCCTGATTACTACTTTTACTTCTGGTACTTTAAGTATATTTTGATGCTGATACTTTTGTACTTTTACTCAAGTAAATCTTCATTACCAGACTTGTACTTGTATTAACAGAGTGTTTCTAAATTGCAGTATTGATATAATTGATTCATTGATATTCATTGTTAAATAAATATTACAATGTATGTCTATTATTATTATTATTATTATTATTATTGCTGTTATATATTGCGCTAACTTCTCTTTAACTTTTAAATTAGTGAAATGACGTTTACATTGAAAACGTGTGTGTGTGTGTGTGTGTGTGTGTGTGTGTGTGTGTGTGTGTGTGTGTGTGTGTGTGTGTGTGTGTGTGTGTGTGTGTGTGTGTGTGTGTGTGTGTGTGTGTGTGTGTGTGTGTGTGTGTGTGTGTGTGTGTGTGTGTGTGTGTGTGTGTGTGTGTGTGTGTGTGTGTGTGTGTGTGTGTGTGTGTGTGTGTGTGTGTGTGTGTGTGTGTGTGTGTGTGTGTGTGTGTGTGTGTGTGTGTGTGTGGGGAGGGGGGGCGGGGCTTGTGTCGTGTTCGTGTCGTGGCCTCTCGCATGTACGCATGTCTGCTTGTCAGACCAATCACAGCCCTTGCTGTGTTGTCCCTCCCCTTAACTACGCCGTTCTTGCAGGGCTCGGCTCACTTCCTCAAGGTTTACAGCGGATGCCAGGTCGCTCGATACTAGGTCTCTCCGATCGACGATAGATTACTATCGGAAACTCTTCTACTTGGTTTCGGTTCATATATCACTGATCTACTTTCATTTCGCGTCGTCTTTAGTCTGAGGTGAGTAATATTACTTGATATATACTTTTTTCCCCCGCCTTTATTACTTTATATCTATTTTTTTCCCGCCTTTTTTGGACCCTACATCTACACGAACGTTCAGATTTCAAACACAGTTTTTACCCCATGGCCACGGATGTTATAATTATGTACGGGCCCTCAGAAGTAGCCGTATCTTCCGTATTGTTAGATAAAAACGCATCTTAATCCGATCGGTGGCCATTTGCTCATAGCTGGCACACTCTATCAGAGTGCAGTACACCTACCAACCGATGGGTAATGCAGTTGAAAGCATACGGTGGACATGCTGAGAAAATGGCCACCGATCGGATTAAAATGCTTTTTATTGAACAATACTGAAGATACGGTTACTTCTGAGGACTCGAACATAATTGTCACGTCCGTGGCCATGAGGTAAGAACTTTATATTTGAAAGTTGAACGTTTATGTACATGTACGGGCCTTAAATGAATTAAGTGCAATCGCCAGGTTAAGTTTGTTTCAGGTCACTGTTACTGTTACGTGTGTGTTGTGTTTGCGGCTGGTCCAGTGTTGCCAAATCTGTAATTATAAGCGACTTTGGGCTTCCCTTTTTCCCCCCTGTAAAGTAGCTTGTAAATATTGGGGGTCCATGGCATGAACATTTTTTAAAATCACTGCTCTCAACATTAGACAATAAAGTTTGACTGACCTGCCCCCTATTTGCTTATTTTGGGCTTCTTTGTATAGACTTGCTGCTTCTTTCTCTCGCTAGATCTGGCAACACCGACTTACGCTAATGTTTAGCGGCTAGCTGGCTCCGTCTTGTTTCTGTGATCATGGTTATAATATATAGTCTGTGATCCTTGCTCTGTGGCTGCTATCAACAGTCCTGGCTGGAACGGTGGATAGATCTGTCTGTTACAGTAAGATCCATCTAAAAATACCACACACTGACTGTGACCGCAAGTTAGAAACTCTCAAAGTGTGTATAAGAGGCACAGCTGTTTACAATGCGATGCACATCTGTGCTGTGGTTTACACGCAACACACTCTCATCGAAGCAGCATGCATTTGTGTTGATAATATAGCGCCACTGCATGATTCATTAGATCAGTGGTTCTCAAACTTTTTCATGTCAAGGACCCCCAAATTGACACTTATTAGCCCGCGGACCGCCATTTGAAAAGATATGCCAGGGACCCCCATAAGAGAAGATTTTTACGGCTCTAGCAGTGATTCTCAACCATTTTAATTTCAAGGACCCCCCAGTTTGACATGCATTAGGGCTACGGACCCCCATTTAATGGCATTTCTATCTATGGGACCCCAATTCATATAGTAAAATCAATGTTAATTTAACTCTGAGAGTGTACAAATTTGGTTCCATTTGTATGTTCTTCAAATATGATTATTTTGGGGGATCCACAGTTCAAATATGATTATTTTGGCGGCCCCCCAGTAAAAATATGTACACGCTCACTGTGAGTTTAATGTTTGGAAAATAGCAGATCTACAAGCTCACTGTAAACTTGTTGCCTTATTTTAAATAGCCGATCGACAAGCTCACTTGTCAGCTTGTAGATAACATGTGAGCTTTTAGATCTGCTATTTTCACTATATTTATATAGGGACAAATATATATTTGTGTCTAAAATACAGTATTTTTGCTTGACATTTTCAGCTGTGGCGTGGCTGTACACCGGACCTGATATCTTGGCCAACACAGCTGTGGACTGAGGGGACCGTCCCAGACTGCACTACTGCAAGGTTTGTTTAACATAACATGACACATGTGCAAATCAAAACCTTTTAGATCTAACTATCTAATGTTAGCATATGGACATTTTCTTGGGGTCAGTCCATTGTCCGTTTTTAAGGAGGCATTGCCAATATATATATACTCTGTAGCTTAACTCTTTGACTGCCATATCAACAGTGTAATAGTGTGCCACTGCTGCCAGCACAAACAGTGATTTTTACTGTGTCAGTTTGCATAGAAAAATACTGTACTTGTACTTCTATCCACTACAGCTCAGAGGCAAATATTGTACTTTTAATCCACTACAATTGTTAGAAAACTTCAGTTACTTTGTAGATTTTGGTTATTGTTTAAAAAAAACATAGGGTACATTAACCACTTCAGCCCCATTTAAACTTTGGCTATTTGAAAATGGCAGATCTACAAGCTGACAATGCAACATGTTGTGAGCTTGTAGGCTTACAAGCTCACTTGTCAGCTTGTAGATCACTTGTGAGCTTGTAGATCTGCTATTGTCTATTGATATGCATGTACTTTCATAGCTTTGTGTCTAAAATATTGTATTTATTTTTTTACAGCTCAGGCTGCGGACCCAGGTGACAGACACACCATCCCAGACCTACTGCAAGGTGTGTATGTAAGTACATAAAACACCAGTCTAACGCACATTTACACATGCTCATTAAAACCAAATGACACTTTTCCCTCCTCTTTTCTTCTTGTGTTTTAGGAACAGTATTACAATCCAGTAGATGGGAGTGGGTTTCTGGCATGGCGAGTGAAATCACTTCAAAAAGAAGCATCAGAGGGACAAAAAAAGAGTTCAGCCACTGACGGGTGTGTGGTTTTGATTGTAGTTAGAATTTAAGGGGGAAGTCACATGTACACACACACACACACACACACACACACACACACACACACACACACACACACACACACACACACACACACACACACACACACACACACACACACACACACACACACACACACACACACACACACACACACACACACACACACAGAGGAAGAACCAGTGCAACATGTCATGTTTCCCCCAGTCCACTGTCTAGCAACTGTGAAGATGGATCCTTATAGTAAATGCATATCACTGGAAAGTATTGCAGCAGTATATGTGTTTTTTTTTTTCTCTTTTTTTTTTCTTGGACTGAGTGAGTAATACTTTTTGCAACACAGTGGACTGGTGCTGCTAATTTGAGGTTTCTGGTCGGCTCTGCAGCTTTTATTTAAATCACTTTTCTCTCTGCTTCTTTAATTTAAATCACATTTCTGGTTGGTTCCGTTGCCTTAATTTAAATCACCTTTCCTTTATTATCATTATTATTTTCATTTTCTTCTGTGTCTTATTAACCTAAAATTGTACAATCATCTATTATCTGTGTAGGTTTGACAGTAGAATATTTATACATCTTTTTTTTTGCCGAATGACTGAGTGTATAATAATTCACTTAATTTATTTTAAATCACCTTTCTTTTATTATAATAATAACTCACTTAATTTAATTTAAATTACCTTTTATTATTATTATTATCTTCATTTTCTTTTGTGTCTTATTAATCTACATAAAATGGTACCATCATTTAACTACCTGTGTAGGTTTGACAGTAGAATATCTTTATGTTTCTTTTCCTTTTTGCGGTAAGATTGAGTGAATAATATGTAGCCACTTACACCAGAAACTTTTTGCAACATCGCTTTATTTTAAATCACTCTTCTGATCGGCTCCGTTGCTTTAATTAAATATATTTTCCTTTATTATCATTATTATTATCACTTTCTACTGTGTTTTTTTAATTTATATATAAAGTGTGCCAACATTTAGGTTGGAGTTTTTTTGTTTGTTTTTTACAGAACATATTTTTTCTTTTTTTTCTCTTTGTTTGTCGGATGGCTGAGTGTGTGGGCCTAATATGTATCCACTTACACCAGAAACATTTTGTAACATAGTGCATTGGTTCTCAAAGTGGGGTCCGGGGACCCCCAGGGGTACATGAGGGGGTTCCAGGGGGTCCCCAGCTAAATGATGAATAGTTAGGAACCAAATGGACCCTTATGGGTCTGTAACTCTGATTGTACAAATGGACCCTAACGGGTCCATTTGGTTCATGGTTCATTTTCACTCTTAGAGTTAAATTAACATTGATTTTACAATATAAATTGGGGTCCCAGAGATAGAAATGCCATTAAATGGGGGTCCGTAGCCTAATGCATGTCAAACTGGGGGTCCTTGAAATTAAAATGGTTGAGAATCACTGCTAGAGCTGTAAAAATCATCTCTTATGGGGGTCCCTGGCTTATCTTTTCAAATGGGGGTCCGCGGGCTAAAAAGTGTCAATTTGGGGGTCCTTGACATGAAAACGTTTGAGAACCACTGACATAGTGGACTGGTGCTGCTAACTTGTTGTTTTGGGTCAGCCTCGTTGCTTTAATTCAAATTGCTTTAATTTAAAATGCTCCTTGCTGGGAGCCGCTGCTTTAAATTAAATTTCCTTTTATTTTACTATCATTATTATTATCACTTTTTTCTGTGTTTATTAATCTACACATACATTATGCCATTATTAATTATTTGTGTATTTTGGACAATAGGCTTGAATAGTTATTTTGCCGACTGACTGACTGAGTGACTGATATCTAACCACAAACACATCAGAAAATGTTTGGTGAAATACTGGACTGGCGCTTTCTGATCGTCTTTGCTGTTTTAATTTAAATCATTTTTTCTTCATTATTATTAGACTACTGTCACTATGATTATTACTGGTCTAGTATTAGGCTACTTTTATCACTACTTCTCTGCGTTTATCAATCTATAAATTAGGCCACTTTTATTTTTTATTTTTTATAACCCCCTGCTGTGTACTTCTGACAGTGGAATATAGTATTTGACATCGTATCTCTATTAAAACAAAACATGCCTGTGAGGCTTCAATTTCCAGAAGCCTATATATGGCGAGGCGCTCATTATTAGAGCCGCTACATATTCGACATATAATAATAATAATAATATTTATTTGTATAGCGTTTTTTTAAAACAAGTTTACAAAGTGCTTCACAACACAACCCACAACAGACAGTGTGGGGAAAAGTAAAACAAAAAACAGGAAAACAAGACAGACAGTTTGTTTAGCAAATTACAACAGCAAAAAAAAAGCAGAAAACAATAGAGGCCATACAATGGAGTCCTCAGATTGGTAAAGTGCTCTAGTTACACATATTGCCTTCTTAATTTAACACTAGCCTTCCCACTAAACCAGTGGTTTTCAACCAGTGGTCCGGGGACCACCAGTGGTCCTTGAGGGAGTTCCAGGGGGTCCCCAGCTAATGATAGATAGGAACCAAATGGACCCTTATGGGTAACTCTGAGAGTGTAACAAATGGAACCAAATGGACCCTAACGGGTCCATTTGGTTCCATTTGTACACTCTCAGAGTTAAATTAACATTGATTTTATAATAAAAATTGGGGTCCTAGAGATAGAAATGCCATTAAATGGGGGTCTGTAGCCCTAATGCATGTTAAACTGGGGGTCCTTCAAATTGAAATGGTTGAGAAGCACTAGAGCCGTAAAAATCGTCTCTCATTGGGGGTCCCTGGCATATCCTTTCAAATGGGGGTCCCTGGGCTAATGTTTGTCAATTTGGGGGTCCTTGACGCAAAAAAGGTTGAAAACCACTGCACTAAACTGTCAACCCACGCAGACTCCAGATTGTCTGGATAAATACTGCGTTTAGTTTCATTGCTAAAGATATAGGCAGCAGGCTTAACTGGGGTGTTCAAGCTGGATGCGCTGCTGTTCATCATGTCACTATTGTTTTATTTAATATTAGTATCATTGTTAGCTTTCCCTTCAATAAACACAAGAGCATCAGTTAGACGTTATGTTTCTCATTGCACTATATGTCCGCCAACCCTAAAATCACTCTAATACAAAACTATGGTTTATATTATTATTATTAACATTATCACTTATTTTGAGTAACCACGGGTGTTTGAACTGGACGCAGCTACTGCTGCTGTTCATTACTAGCCCTACTAGCCTACTACTACCAGTATTATTATTACCAATATTATTATCAGCAGTAGCAGGCTAGTTTTCTTTTTTACTAAAACATGACACTGTAGACTTTGTTTTCCGTGACACTATCCCCGCAGCTAACGGCCACAGGGACAACTAAATATCCATCCATCCATCACGTAGCTGGCTGAGGGAAACTTCTTCCATTTAACGTGGTTTTCAGGGTTTCTATGACGACAATCTGTCCAATCACGTCACCACGGGCACTCCCAACCATGGGAACTAAGGCTCATTCATATAGCTTCATACTGGGGTTTTCAGGGTTTCTATGACGACAATCTGTCCAATCACGTCACCATGGGCACTCCCAGCAATGGGAACTAAGGCTCATTCAAATAACTCCATACGGGGGTTTACAGCTTTAATTTGGATAGACAGTGCCACGCAGTGGACAGAATACCACATTGCACTTAAGGTTTATACTTTAGATTTGTAGAAGAGAGAAGTGGCTGCCTTTTACACCTAGTTTGGTCTCCCTCTTTTTTTCCTCTCTCTTCTGCCGTATTACTATTATCTTTATTATTATTATTATTATTACTATTATTTAGTCCTTTTTATTTTATTTTCCTTTTGTAATACAGTCATCATTTGACTTCCTTCCCCCTTATGTATTAAAAGGGTGTTCATCTACTTTATAAGTAATAAAGAGTGCTGCGCTACCGAGTGCCGCGCTATGAGCTTGTAGATCTGCTATTTAAAAAAAAAAAAAATTCTTATAAAGCGAACAATAACTCAAATCTTTGCTTCTGGGGGTCCATGTAAGTGTCTTCTGGTCTGTGGAATGTAAAATAAGAGCACTGTTGGCCTATAACGTGCTGTTTTCACTAAAAATATAAAATAACAAGTGTTAAAGGTAGGGTAAGTGATTTTCTTTTGTTAAAATAAGTGTTAAATAACTCTATATTCTGATAGTACTCATTGCTATAGAGTGTTTGTTCAGTAACATGAGTCTCCATGTCTCTCCAGCTCTTTATTAAACAGAAAATGCCTTTTCAGGTCAGGATATCAGGACATAGAACTCAGGATAGAGATTAAACAAGTGAAATTGGAAGTGATGACACAAAGAAATGAGCATGTAAAATTGGAACTGGAACACTATAAAAATGAAGCTGATAGATGGGTACTCTCCTGATTGGCTGAAATGGTGTCACCTACCTGGAAATGTATTTTCTGTATATCAAAGAGCTGGAGAGACAGAGAGAGCCCTGTTACTGAACAAACACTTTATAGCAATGAGTACTATCAGAATTTAGAGCTTTAACCCATAACAAAACCCTTTTTGTTTTAACCCAAAAAATATCACTTACCCTACCTTTAACCCATAGTCATATTCATAGCTATTTAGATATTTGGCATAAATATTGAGGTATGACTTTTTTATCGTGCAGCCCCATAATTCGCAAGTAGAAAGTAAAATATAAGTGTTAAATTGAACAGTAATTCAAATTTAACCTATCATTTTTATAAAGGACGATTTACTTTTCGGGCAAGTGGGTAAGACCTGTGGGCAAGTAGAAAATGACCTGTACTTGCCCGACGGGCAAGTGCCTCTGAGACCTTAGTGTCAACCCCTGGTCACCAGATTCTCTTGCCTCTTTTGATGAGCTTTTCAAAGCTCATTTTGTCTTTGGTACCTCATACAACAGGGATCTATTATTATTATTATTATTATTATCATACAACAGGGATCTGGCCAATGTGTACAACTTCTTGCAAACCGCTGTTTACCAAATTGATGCTGCTACCACCAAGGTGAATCCCAGGGTTAAAGAGATGAGGGCTCGGATGATGCACTGATTCTTTTTGTATACTTTTGAGGGCTCTGATGCTGCACAGATTTTTTGATACCTAGAAGATATTGTATTTTGAGGGCTCTGATGCTGCAGTGATTTTTTGTTTATACTAAAGATGTTGTGTTTCATTTGCACAAGCACTCAGGCAAATGCCAATTCACTGACAAAGCACTTGAAGTTGATCCACGGACTTTGTTCAGGAAAGACACTTCGTCTTAATTTTTTTTTCTTTGTGTGGGAATCTAGGTGACTGGTGCACCCACTGCACCTGACCTGGTCACATGACCAGGAAGTATAAAAGTCTAGTTCTTCCTAGTAGAGAGCCATTTTGACTCTGCTGCAGAGGATGGTGTTTCCCCTTTCAGCAAGGGTGAAGGAGAACACATGGTACGCCAAAGCTCATCTTTGTGTAGCACATTATAACATTTGTAAGGCTACCCTTTTGTTTGTTGCAGCTAATGCTACTGCTAGCCTATTGTTTGTTTGAGCACATGCTATTACTTTGTTTGTTCGCCTACTGTTTGAGCACATGGATGCTACCATGCCTATAGCACTTTAATTTGTATCCACATTGTTATGTTTTATTCTATTCACATGTATTTATTATTTTATTTCAGTTTACAAACGAAGTGACCACCAGTGAGCTGCTGTGCGGTGATTAGAGACCTGGAGATACTGGTACAGCTGTATTGATTTTATGTGTTGCCTCTTTGTGCATTTTAATGTATTTTTAGTTTTGTAACATCACTGTCTTCTTCTTGTAGCCGTGGTGCTGGAATTGTCCCCTGCCCTTGTCCCTGCATTGTGCTGCATGTGTGTCCATTCACTGCAAAGCAAAGGACCAGTCCAGCCACTGTTTTCCACTGTTATTTTGATTGATTTTGATTTGTTTATTTGAGTTTATTCATTTGAGGTACAGTAGTTAGGCAGTAGTTTTAGATTTGCATTTATAGTGACATTGTTTTAATTGTTTCTCTCTTCTTCTTATGTTACAGTAACCGTGTTCAAGGCCGGGTCCGCCCTGTTACACACGCTTCCATTCCTCTCTTGGGACTGCACTGTGGGACCTTTGGGTTTTATTGGTGTGTATGTAAAATCGTGACACTGCATGTTTTTGTATTGACTTTTATAATTATTTTATATTGCATGAGTTTGGTGCCAGGCCTGTCCCCTTCGCTTTCCCCCAATAGTACCCTGTAGTATTGTGTGTACGGGCCGACCCGCCCTTCCTTATTAGAAGAGAAAAATAACTTGTCACTTTATATCCTTGCCCTATTGACTATTGCCTGATATTTTAATAATCCATGTCATTACATAATTGTTTAATAAAGTATGTTATATTTTGACACAAACTGCCTCCGGTAAATTGTTCCTGTCTAAGGGAAAGTGGTTATAGTACACTGTGTTGAACATTCTAAGGTTCAGGGGTTCCTCCTGCCCCCTCCACAAGCGGGAGGTGGCGTAGTCAGGCATATTACAGTATTATTAGTCAGTTACTACATTATGGCGTAGTCGGCAGGACCTCCTTAAAGAGGCAGTTTGTGTATGAACTTAGGTTTTATTTCATTTTTTTTGAGTGGAAAAACAGTGGTTGGTGTTGGACGTTAGAGGAAGGCTTGTGGACTGCCAAAATCGACTCGTCCTGAGAACAACTGGCAACGTGGCAACAACTGGGCCCCAGTATTGTTTCCGTTGTAATAACATTTGTCTCATTATAGCGAAGTGTTGAAAACTGTGCCGCTGAAATGAGTGAGGACCAGGAGATGGAGGAACTTTTGGCTCTGCGTGAGGAGGTACAGAGGCTGCGAGTGGCAAATGAGCAATTCACTCAAGGAAGAGGTGCCAGTTTAGATACAGGTAATATTACTCCTACTACCAGTACAAATTCTGGCGGGTTCACCCCCGGCAGCTTTTCGGCTCCTCCAAACGTGCTTGCACCACAAGCTGAACGTTTTGTGTATATTCAAAGAGAGAGGAAATGCCCCAACTTCTCGGGCTCCAAATCCAAATCTGACATATCAATTCATGATTGGATAGAGAATGTAGAGTCATGTTTGAGAGATAGGCATATGAGTGCCAGAGAGAAGGCCCTCTTCCTTTATGACCACTTGGAGGGGGAAGCAAAAGCAGAGATAAGATTTCGTTCATTGGCAGAGCGAGAGCATCCAGATACCATATTGACCATTCTAAAAGACCTCTATGGTTCCTCCTTTTCTTTTGTTAGCCTACATAAACAGTTTTTTGATCGAAAACAGAAAGAGGGGGAGTCTTTAAAAGAGTTTTCTCATTCCCTGTGGGCCTTAATTGAGGATATAAAACGTGCATATCCAAATAGGTTGACAGACCTAGATACTCTTGTTAGAGACCAGTTTCTGGAACATGTGCGTGATATATCCTTGCGACGGGAGTTAAAGAGCATTGTAAGACAACGTCCCTTGATTTCTTTCTTGTTATTGCGACAGGAAGCTATTAAGTGGGTGGAGGAGGGGGAGAGGCCTACTGGGCAAACTCGGGCTGGTCTTCATCATTGTGGGGTTGATGTCGAGGGAGCCTGTCATGCAGTGGGGGTTGGGAAGGGATCCGACCTTTCAGTTTTGCAGGATCAATTTAAGCAACAACAGTTACAAATTGACAGCATTACAGAAAGTCTATCTAAAATAGAGCGTCTATTAGACCAGCCTGCTGCTCGTCCCTATAAACCCAACCTCCAGTTTACCCCAGAGGGCCTGCCCATCTGCCTCCGCTGTAAGAAGCCTGGACATGTCCTCCGCCAGTGTCACCAGGGGCCGAGGCCACGAGCATCCAGCGTACCCAGTGTTCAGCCTGAATCAGACCCAGCCCACCCCGCTTTGAGACCCCCAGGTATGGGCTCTGTCAACAGTGCAAATGTTAGTAATGAGACTATTAGCAATGCCCAACCTACACAGTTCCCACCCTTTTCAAACGCTGCACGACAACTTATAGGTAGATGCCCTGAAGTAGATGTGGAGATGGGTGGGGTAATGGTGAAATGCTTGTTGGATACAGGTTCTATGGTTACCACCATTTCAGAGTCACTTTTTAATGAAGTATTCAAGCCCTGGGGTGCCCATAAACTTAGGTCCTGTGGGTGGTTGGCTTTGAAGGCGGCTAATGGGCTAGCTATCCCCTATGTAGGATATTTGGAATTGGATGTCCAGGTGCTGGGTAAAAAGATTCCAAGTCGTGGAGTTCTGGTTATAAAAGACACTGCCTGTACCCCACAACAACACACTGTCCCAGGCTTATTGGGGATGAATGTAGTCATAGAGTGCTACAGAGAGTTATTCATTGAACATGGGGAAGCTCTTTTTGCCTCTTTATCCACCATCCAGGCAGATGTAAGCTGGGGTTCAGCCCTCCGCCATTGTCATAGGCTGGATGCCTGCCCATTGCTTCCCGAAGGCCGTGTCCGTGTTCTTGACAAGGCAGGGGAGTTTATACCAGTGGGGTCCGTAAAATTTGTCCAAGTTAACTGCCCAAAGGTTCCCCATGCCCCGACTAAAACTATGCTGTTGGAGCCTGGTGGCTCAGATCTTGCCCCTGGTCTGTTGATGTCCCCTGCCCTTGTGACCGTCAGTGATGGTGTGGCGTATGTACCCGTGGTTAATGTTGGAGCCACAGGGGCTACCGTTCACTCCAAACAGGTATTAGGAATGCTACACCTAGTTGAGGGAATAGAAGAACCCCAGCTACATTTTGAGGAAGGGAACAAAGAAGTTGCTCAGGTGACACTGGTCAGTGCAGAGGCTGCAGGAGGGCCTCCACTGACTATCCCTGACTCAATTGCAGCACTGCACTGGCCAGAACTCCCACCTATAGCAGAGAAACAGGCAAAGGAGTTATTGGGGAGATATAGCGACGTTTTTGCTAAACAGGAGGGAGATTTAGGGTGCACTGATGAAATTACACATGAGATACCCCTTCTTGATGAGGCCCCTGTCCGTGAAAGATATAGGAGAATACCCCCTACACAGTGGCAGGCTGTAAAATACCACATTAAGCAGCTCCTTGAAAGTAAAGTGATCAGGGAGAGCAGCAGTCCTTACGCATCCCCCATCGTCTTGGTGAAGAAGAAGACTGGAGAGCTGAGGATGTGTGTGGACTACCGGCAGCTCAATGCTAAAACAAGGAAGGATGCCTATCCACTGCCCCGGATTGAAGAGTCTTTGGATGGCCTTTGTGGAGCTCAATGGTTCTCCACCATCGACCTAGCAAGTGGTTACCATCAAGTCCCTGTAGCTGAAGTAGATAAAGCCAAGACAGCCTTCTGTACACCATTTGGCCTCTTTGAATTCGAACGAATGCCTTTCGGCTTATGCAATGCACCTGGGACCTTTCAGAGGCTAATGGAAAGGATATTCGGCGATCAGAGCCTTCAGTCAGTTCTGCTTTATCTGGACGATGTCATTGTCTTTTCCACTTCTCTTGAACAGCACTTGAAGAGACTGGAGATGGTTCTCAGCCGACTCCAACAGAAGGGGCTCAAAGCAAAACTGAGCAAATGCCAGTTCTTCAAGACAGAGGTGCAGTACCTTGGACACCGAGTGTCCAGAGAAGGAGTAGCGACTGACCCAGAGAAGGTCTCTGCAGTGGCGAACTGGAGGCGCCCCCAGGATGTATCAGAGGTCCGTTCATTTCTTGGTTTCTGTAGTTATTATCGTCGTTTCGTAAAAGGCTTTGCCCAGTTAGCTGCCCCCTTGCACCAACTGGTGGCTGATGTCATCAAAGTAGCTAAAGAAAGCAGAAAGAGGCCAGCCGCAGTCCTGCCCAATATGTGGACAGAGGCGTGCGAGCGGAGTTTCAGTGACCTGAAAAAGATGTTCACAAGTACACCCATTCTGGCTTTTGCTGATTTCACCAAGCCCTTTGTCTTGAAGGTGGATGCTAGTCATCAAGGCTTAGGAGCTGTCCTTTCACAAGAGCATCAAGGCAAGTTAAAGCCAGTGGCCTATGCTAGTCGGTCACTGCGGGGTTCTGAGCGCAACATGGAGAATTATAGCTCTATGAAATTGGAGTTCCTAGCATTGAAGTGGGCATTGTCTGAGAAGTTCAGAGACTATTTGCTGGGTAGTAAGTGCAAAGTGTACACTGACAATAACCCTCTAAGCCACTTCCAGACTCTTAAGCTGGGTGCCATTGAACAACGGTGGGTAGCCCAACTGGCAGCCTTTGATTTCACTGTTCACTACCGACCAGGAAAGAATAACGGAAATGCGGACTCACTCTCCCGCCAGTACAGTGACCCGATGAGACGGCATGAGGAGCCCGAACAGCAGATCCAAAGCACCCCAGACTCTCAGCAAAATCCAGAGGAACCTGAGGTGGTGTACCAGCTGCAGATTGGTGCCTTGCCCAGTAGAACAACAGCTGAACTGGTAACCTTACAGACTGCTGACCCAGTTCTAAAAGTTTTTCTTCCTTTCTGGAGGACGGGGAGGCCACCAAATAAGGAACAGCGGTCACAGCTCCCGGAAGATGTGCGGCGTCTACTCCAGCAGTGGGACCGCATCGTGGAAAAGGACGGCCTGCTGTATAGACAGATCAATGCACCACAAGGAGGGTTGTTAACTCAATTTCTTCTTCCCATATGCCTTCACCAGGAACTTCTAAACAGTATCCATGACCAACATGGACATCAGGGCGTGCGAAGGACCACTGATCTGGCAAGGCAAAGATGTTACTGGCCAAGGATGGGAACAGAGATCGAAAGGTACTGTCAGAACTGCCAGCGTTGCGTTCTTTCCAAGGCTGTTCAGCCTAGGGTGAAGACCTACCAGGGTGCCCTCCTTGCCAGTGAGCCACTGGAGGTACTTGCCATTGACTTCACCTTGCTTGAATCTGCAACAGACGGGAGAGAGAATGTGCTTATTATGACTGATGTCTTCTCTAAATATACACAGGCTGTGCCGACTAAAGACCAAAGTGCTGTGACAGTGGCAAAGGTCCTTGTTGATAGCTGGTTCACTCGTTTCGGGGTGCCCAAAAGGATACACTCCGACCAGGGAAGGAATTTTGAGAGTGCCCTGATCCGCCAACTCTGTCAGTTGTATGGGATCGAGAAGTCCCGAACCACGGCATACCATCCACAAGGAAATGGCCAATGTGAGAGATTTAACAGGACACTCCACGACCTGCTTCGATCTCTCCCCCCTGAAAAGAAGAGAATGTGGCCGAAGTACATCTCTCAGTTAGTGTGGTCATACAACACCTCGATCCATCGCTCCACGGGTCATTCCCCTTATACCCTACTGTTCGGGGTACCACCCCGGCTTCCAATAGACTTTCTCCTGGAGGCAGATGACTCAGCTGAAACGAAGTCCTGGGATGAGTGGGTCTGTCAGCACCAGGAACGGCTTCAGGTGACACGAGATCTAGCCCGCAAGAACCTTGGAGAGGCAGCAGAGTACCGCCAGCAACACCACAACCAACAGGTGCGTGATCCTGGTTTCAAGGTGGGCCAGATGGTCTACCTAAAGGATCATCGCGGTCAAGGTCGTAGGAAGATCCAGGATGTTTGGTCGCCAGTCCTTTATCAAGTGGCCAGAGTGCCAACTGAATTCGGTGGGCCATACACTGTCACACTGGCTGATGGCACTGGTAACGTGCGACGGGTCAACCGTACAGAGATGAGGGCAGCACAACTTGAGGCACTACCGTCTGTGCCAGTGGAGACCGAGCCATCTCCTCAGTCTAGCCACCAAGATAGTGACCCTGAGAGCAGTGGAGACGAGGACACCCTGGCATGGATTGGTAAGGAAATATCCAATCAGCCTACTGCTGCAACTCGACAGGACATCCAGCCACCTGTCCCCAATAGAGCCGGGAGCACGTATGGGGTGGACAACGAGGCCCCTGAAGGTGATTCCATTTCATCCCATAGCGAACAGGAGATGCCAACCATTCGACGCACCACCCGGCCTACCGCTGGGAGAAATTCTAACCCACACAATCTGCCAAGGTCAACAGTGGCAAGCCACAACGTGGGGGTGGTAAGGGCTGCTGCTCCCCTGGTTCCTGAGATGGCTAGTAATCATCAGTTTAGGCCATGGTTATGAGTCAGTTGATCGTCGGGGCGACGACAATTTTTGGGGGGGATGAATGTGGGAATCTAGGTGACTGGTGCACCCACTGCACCTGACCTGGTCACATGACCAGGAAGTATAAAAGTCTAGTTCTTCCTAGTAGAGAGCCATTTTGACTCTGCTGCAGAGGATGGTGTTTCCCCTTTCAGCAAGGGTGAAGGAGAACACATGGTACGCCAAAGCTCATCTTTGTGTAGCACATTATAACATTTGTAAGGCTACCCTTTTGTTTGTTGCAGCTAATGCTACTGCTAGCCTATTGTTTGTTTGAGCACATGCTATTACTTTGTTTGTTCGCCTACTGTTTGAGCACATGGATGCTACCATGCCTATAGCACTTTAATTTGTATCCACATTGTTATGTTTTATTCTATTCACATGTATTTATTATTTTATTTCAGTTTACAAACGAAGTGACCACCAGTGAGCTGCTGTGCGGTGATTAGAGACCTGGAGATACTGGTACAGCTGTATTGATTTTATGTGTTGCATCTTTGTGCATTTTAATGTATTTTTAGTTTTGTAACATCACTGTCTTCTTCTTGTAGCTGTGGTGCTGGAATTGTCCCCTGCCCTTGTCCCTGCATTGTGCTGCATGTGTGTCCATTCACTGCAAAGCAAAGGACCAGTCCAGCCACTGTTTTCCACTGTTATTTTGATTGATTTTGATTTGTTTATTTGAGTTTATTCATTTGAGGTACAGTAGTTAGGCAGTAGTTTTAGATTTGCATTTATAGTGACATTGTTTTAATTGTTTCTCTCCTTCTTATGTTACAGTAACCGTGTTCAATGCCGGGTCCGCCCTGTTACACACGCTTCCATTCCTCTCTTGGGACTGCACTGTGGGACCTTTGGGTTTTATTGGTGTGTATGTAAAATCGTGACACTGCATGTTTTTGTATTGACTTTTATAATTATTTTATATTGCATGAGTTTGGTGCCAGGCCTGTCCCCTTCGCTTTCCCCCAATAGTACCCTGTAGTATTGTGTGTACGGGCCGACCCGCCCTTCCTTATTAGAAGAGAAAAATAACGTGTCACTTTATATCCTTGCCCTATTGACTATTGCCTGATATTTTAATAATCCATGTCATTACATAATTGTTTAATAAAGTATGTTATATTTTGACACAAACTGCCTCCGGTAAATTGTTCCTGTCTAAGGGAAAGTGGTTATAGTACACTGTGTTGAACATTCTAAGGTTCAGGGGTTCCTCCTGCCCCCTCCACAAGCGGGAGGTGGCGTAGTCAGGCATATTACAGTATTATTACTCAGTTACTACATTTGTTTTTTTGTTTTGTTTTTTGCCTTTTGTTTTTGCCTTGTTTTGCTTTTACCTGTACAGCAATTTGGTTGACCTGGTCATTTTTAAATGTGCTATATAAATAAACTTTGATTTGATTTGATAAATGTGGTCAGCCTGGTTGTTCAAATGCCTTTGGCACTTTTTCTGGGTTTCGAAAGCATCTTAATAAAGCACATGAACCTTGTGACGATCCTGGTGAAGGTCCTTCTACAGCTGAAGATTTAGCAGAAAGTTATGTTGATGACTTTCCATCAAGCAGTGCCCCTTCTGACCCAGTCCTTCTTAATAAGAGTCTTGTAGACAGTTGTGCTGCAACAGTAGCTGAACTTAAAGTGGCAGGTGTAGGCGAAACAATCATTAACTCTTTGTTAATGATTGTTACTTCAATGGGAGAGATTGTTGATGATATCCATAATCAAGCAAAATAATCCGTGAAGCAGTGTCTGTCTTTACAAGAACCCATCAAAAGTGAGGTTGAGGGTAAAATTGGTCAGTGTTTTAAGAAAATTGAAAATCCTTTTGGTGTCTTAAATTCTGAAACTAAGGGAAGGAAATATTTTAAAGAGAAGTGGGGAAGGGTAGACCCAGTTGAATATGTTCTTGGTACAAGATTTGATACCCTGCGCAATCGGACTACTGGAACCTATGATCCGGCTGTTACTGATAAATTTGTTTATATCCCAATTTTGAAAACATTAGATTGTATTTACAAACACCCTAATATAAAAGAGATACTGCAGAGTGATTCCAGTTCAAGAGAAGATCTTAATGACTTTTGTGATGGTGAGCTTTTCAAAAGTCATCCTCTATTTTTTTTCCGTGCAAGAAATTTTTCCCCGTGCACTCCTAAATTGGCTGAATTTACTTAAAAGTTAGAATATAATTTTGGATAATAACAGTAATAGTAGTAATAATAATCATTATAGCATCAATAATAAATCTGTCAATAAACTGTTTACAGGCATTATAATAGTTACCATAATATATAATTGTATAATTATCACTAATAACTATAATTAACCTATATATAGAATCATAAAATATAACCATACTATTATTACATATATAATCATAAAAACAACAACTATAATAACAATAATTGATAGGACATTATACCAAATATATTGATGGTGTTGCTTACAGTAAAGGTACCAATAATACAATTGTGTTAATGAATACTTTAAACTATATCTGCTCTGCTTTGTCTCTACTTATTATTCTTTTTACCATGTGTTTGAAAAGTGAATCTGTATGTTTGGTAATGTATTTAGTCACATGTATTTAACATTTACAATGAATACAGATGTGTGTTTTTTTTTTTTTTGGAATTACTATTCACGATCAGAAGGGTTCTTCACTACTATAGCTGAACAAAAAGTGAAACTTTGGAATGTAACCTCTCATTAATGCCTAAGCCCATACACATATGAACATAATACACAAAAGTTGTTTGTGTAACTGACAATAATGTTTGCCTTCTACAATCTGGTGTTTTAATTTATTTGACCAACTTAAACACTTAACGGTTTGATCCATGCAAGAGTCAAAGCTTGTAATTGAAATTGTTGTCAGACTAATCTCTGCCTGCTGGACAAAATGGACTTCAATCCCTCTACTGTGTGTAAAATTGTGAAGCAGTTTCACCAGACTGGACCTGGCCATGTTTACTCTTCCACCGAGTGTAGCATCATCCATCACATACAACAAGCTGACTTTGCTTCATCAAATTCCACCAGGTGAGATCTTCGACTGTATCTACCTGAGTTAAAAGTGATGTATCACTATGCTGTTATGTTCACATGTTATTAGCAGTGGTTATGTTTTTCCCGTTGCATTTCTAAAATCAACAAAACTTTTTTCTGTCTATACTTAGGCTGCATCATCTACAGTGGAGAGGTAGGTACCTGAAATGATATTCACATTTTAAAGTCTAATTGACTAAATGTCACCAAATTAAAAACATTTCACTCTTTCTTTCTTTCCCAAGTGCAATGTTACTTCAGCAAATGGTAAGTGTATAGTAGTTTTGTTTCATTGTTATGAATTTTATTGTGATTTATTTTCATAATGAATGAATTAATTAATGTTTTCACAGAAACAGACATTTGTGTTGGAATTAACAGGTGAGTGTTCTGAGGCAATGCCTACAATATCTCAAATATATTTAATGAACAAACTTTTCGTTTTGCAACTCAAGAAACATTTGATATGTTTTCCTTTTCGGCTACCAAAGCACTGCACTACAGCTCCTCCTCAACAACGGACAGATGAATGGACGTTTTTGTGACTTTGGCATTGAAGAATACACGTGTGCTTCAGTAAGCCACTTAAGTCTCTCACATTGAACGCAACAGTTATTATTTTCCAATTTTGACTTCATTAAAGGTTTCCTGTTCTTTCTGTTCTGCTTTGTCCATTATCTCCACCCAGGTGTCCATGTTGACAGCACAGGATCTGGCAGCAGTGATGAAGTGTAACCAGTCCCCCAGCTCCACTGGTTCCAGACCAGTCTGGAAGCTGTTCCTCTCTAAGACCTCTGGGGTGTTGGATGCAGCTCTGGATCTTCTTGCCAACACGGTACAAAAAGTAGCTCTAACCAGACACTGAAAACAACTTTTATGGTGAAGACAGAATGAACAATCTCTAAAACGAATTAAAAGTAACACATCTGAATTCTAAAATTATTTAAATGTAAAGCTCATGTTTTTAATAATCTTAAAAAGATTTGCCAACCAGGAATAGTTTGGTGACCACAGGAGAGACTGTTGACAGCCGGAATGTAGACGGCATCCCGGGAGCAGTATGGGTTAGCGCCCCATGCTGTGTCTTCCGTGAGGAAGAAGCCCAACAAACCCGCGGTGAGGCCTTTAGGAGGGCCATTCCATTCCAGCGTACCGCAAGCGGAGCTAATACCATTAGACTGCCCAATCTAGTGGTATCGGCCCAAGGAACCATCACGCCAGAAGGAAATGTTTGGATCGGGGCGGTGCATCTGATCTGGCGCAGCGCTCAGGTCCTGGACCTGGTGAGACGAAGGAGGAGCCCGGCCAGGAGACAACCCACAGTGCCTAGTCCCTCCACGTGCCAGAGCCTCCCCGAGTCCCGGCAGAGTACTTCCGGAGAAGCGGACTGAGTGGCCCTGTCTTTCCCTATAGGACTGACCGTGGGTGCTACTGGGACGTAAGTCGGGGCTTGATCAACCCTGGCTGGGTCACCTGGGCGAGGGTGTATGTTGCGAGACCCGAAACACCCTATGACCCCAGGCTACAACACTGATGATGCGTCCCAGTTGCATCCATGTGATGTATTTTCTTTATTTGCTAATGAAAAAAAATGCTAATAAAAATTCCCTATTCACTGTCAGGCAAACAGTCTATCAAGATTTGAAAGAATATCTCTATTATAGAGCCAGAATCTTTATCTACTATTCCATACACTAAATATCCTCACGTAATATTAATGCAAATTTAATAACATTAAACATTGACCCATGTAATCCTTCCCCTAGTCCATGACCATGACTGGTCCATCAGCGTCTGTGGTTCTGGATGTGATTGGAGAGATGAGAGTGGCAATTCTGACTGCTGGATTTCCATAGACTTTTCTGTGCACCTTCATTCTTCCTGGGGGATGATTTTGATGACTCCGTTGCCTTTTCTCTAGCTTCACCAATAAGCTAAGAAATAAGTATTTCTCATTCTGTGTTTGATTCACCAGTTTGAAGGAGTTTAGCCATCAGTTTGACAACATGACCTCACAGCAGCAGCATTTGGGCCTGAAGGAACTAATCCTCCCTTTCCTCTCCCGACCACAGCCAGGTACTGACTAACTGCAATATCTCAATAACAGTTTGGCTCTCATTTTCAAATGTATTTGCTAAATAAATGTATTCCCATTCTATTCTCAATTAGAATGGGATATCTTTACTGGAAAATGTTTTGACTGGTATTTGCAGCCATTTTTCTGTTTGAATGCCTTAATACTTTGTTTTGATCTGTCCCCTACAACAGCAGTGCTTACTGGCTGCAGAACAACTTTGGGCCATTCTCAGCCCTTGTGTCTGTCAGAGAATTCCTGAATCTCAACCCAGGCTTCTCCCCTGTAAGACTTCATCGCTGCCACATAAAAAAAACTCTAAAGAATGATTAGACCAAATAGTTACCTTATTATTATCAAATAAAATCCAGTGATAATCTTTTCTTGACTGTCTTTCTGTCCAACTGGAGGCTGTAAGGCTCCTGTCTCCAAAGCAGGTGCAGAACTTGTGGTGTTGCCTCTTCTCTTCCTGCTGAGAAAGACGTTGTCATCAACGCAGTGTTTGACTCCCTGACTGCATCTCCAACTGGATTGGCTGAGTTTGTGTCCCACCTTGTTATGTTCTCTGGAACGGTAAAAAACATAAAGTAAAGATAATAGAAAATGTAACCATGCACATTAAGGTTTGAAATGACAACATATTTTTGCCACTTTTCAGGGAAACATTTCCTGCTCATCATACCAAATAATGTAAATAGATCAATCAATCAATATATAGTATTATGGTTTTTGAAGACAGGTAGATGTGATTTCATTCGTTATTATTGGCTGATGTTAACCCCTGACTTGTTGGGTCTCAGTTTCACCAGACTGGACCAGGCCATGCCTACTCTTCCTCAGAGTGTAGCATCATCCATCGCATACGTGAAGCTAACTTTAGCTCATCACGTTCCACCAGGTGAGATCTTCTATCTACATGACGTAAACATTGCCGTTACATTTACATTTTATTTGTATTGGTTATTTTGCTTTTCCATGGTGTTTTAGAAATGAACAAAATCCTAATCTGCACTTTTCTTTTTTTAGGCTGCATCATATACAGTGGAGAGGTAGTTTTCAAATAATTGTAGTGGAGTAACAGTACAATATTTGCCTCTGAGATGTAAGTAAAAGTATAGACAATTGGAAATACTCCAGTAAAGTAAAAGTACCTTCTAATTGTACTTAAGTACAGTAATTTAGTAAATGTACTTAGTTACTTTACACCACTGGATATTTCATACCAGTGTATTGAAGGATATTTCTTTCTCTTCCACAGGGAAGTCATGTGGCTCTGCTGGGGAAATCTCCAACGGTCAGTTTGTGTACACCGGATCAAAGTTTGGAGACTCTGCTACATCTGCATCTGTGATGAAGGGTAAGAACGTTATAAATATATATAATAAGAATTAGGGCTGGGACTCGATTAAAAACATTTATCAAATTAATTAGAGGCTTTGTAATGAATTAATCACAATTAATCACATTTTAATCACATATCAATATTTTACTTGAGAACAGGGAAAGGCAATTTTTTCATACGTCTTTTACATGTAAAAGGCTTAAAAATACTAAAAAGAAGGAAAAACGTTGCGACGCTGAGGAGGAATATCCATTTTTTTCGTTTCGGTAGTGACACCATTGTGTCAAAAAAAAAATTGTTCCCCCAAAAACCTGTTAGGAGTACGTTTCAGGCAATTTAAAGTTGATTGGTAGTGACTTTTTTTTTGGTCCCTAACATTCATCGAGCTCTGGACTTAGTAATTTTGTTTCCGTTTCGGTAGTGACACCATTGTGTCAAAAAAAAAAATGTTCCCCCAAAAACATGTTAGGAGTACGTTTCAGGCAATTTAAAGTTGATTGGTAGTGATTTTTTTTTGGTCCATAACATTCATCCAGCTCTGGACTTAGTATTTTTTTTTTTTTCGTTTCGGTAGTGACACCATTGTGTCAAAATAAAAATTGTTCCCCCAAAAACCTGTTAGGAGTACGTTTCAGGCAATTTAAAGTTGATTGGTAGTGACTTTTTTTTGGTCCCTAACATTCATCGAGCTCTGGACTTAGTAATTTTTTTTTCGTTTCGGTAGTGACACCATTGTGTCAAAAAAAAAATGGTTCCCCCAAAAACCTGTTAGGAGTACGTTTCAGGCAATTTAAAGTTGATTGGTAGTGACTTTTTTTTTGGTCCCTAACATTCATCGAGCTCTGGACTTAGTCATTTTTTTTCGTTTCGGTAGTGACACCATTGTGTCACTACCGAAACGAAGTTAAATCCGAAAAAATCACTAAGTGTGGAGGCCAAAAAAAAAAATTGTTCCCCCAAAAACCTTTTAGGAGTACGTTTCAGGCAATTTAAAGTTGATTGGTAGTGACTTTTTTTTTGGTCCCTAACATTCATCGAGCTCTGGACTTAGTAATTTTTTTTTCGTTTCGGTAGTGACACCATTATGTCAAAAAAAAAAATGTTCCCCCAAAAACCTGTTAGGAGTACGTTTCAGGCAATTTAAAGTTGATTGGTAGTGACTTTTTTTTTGGTCCCTAACATTCATCGAGCTCTGGACTTAGTTTTTTTTTTTTCGTTTCGGTAGTGACACCATTGTGTCAAAAAAAAATTGTTCCCCCAAAAACCTGTTAGGAGTACGTTTCAGGCAATTTAAAGTTGATTGGTAGTGACTTTTTTTTTGGTCCCTAACATTCATCGAGCTCTGGACTTACAGTAGTACATTTTCTTTTTTCACCATTGGGTCACTACCGAAACGAAAGTTTGTCCCTACCGAAACGAAAGTTAAATCCGAAAAAATCACTAAGTGTGGAAAAAATCGTCCCCCCAAAAACCTGTTAGGAGTACACTCGGAGCATTGTGCAGTTCAGAAGTGAGTATATCCTAGGATATACTAGCGCTTTTTCTGCCCGTCATCCTCCACCCTTCACATATCATCATTTTGAAGCTTAGGCTACTTAGGCGACTAACCAAGGGGCAACTTGAAGACCTGTTGAGTGTTGTTCAAGTGTGTATTTGCACTTCGTGAAGAAAAAAAAGCTGACATGGCCAACGAGCTCAACTACATATTCTCCCACGCCCAAGTTGCCAAAAATAATCTCCTGGTCACAAGTTGGTGTACAAATTGAATGAACACTGGGGATTTGACTGTGTACGTTGTCCTCTTGCGTGTCTAGGACCAGCTGTGTGGGCGAGATCCCACCCTCGTCGATGACCATCCTGACCGAGCTCACCCAGCTCAACAAGACGACCAACGCCATTCAGCTGAATGAAAATGGTATGTGGCTACAGCACACATACAAAGATGCCCCATGTGAAACCGTTAAGTCACCACTTAATCATTAAGGGGTGACTTAGCAGGATGCATTAAGGTTTAATGCATCCTGCAGCAGCTATATTAATTCATGACCAACTGAAAATAATTGATGCCCAAATTATTTTACACTCCCCCAGGTGCTGATAGCCTCCCACCTGCCCTCCTATGAGCTCAGGCACAACCAGGTGGCCTACACTTGACGGACAGCACTTCAAACTCAGGGTGGAGCGACAGCACCTGACAGTCCATGTCATAGGTATGGTATGAGCTCAATACCCTTGATCTGCTAATGATTTGTGAAATGTTTCAGTTCCAGAACTGCAGGCACTGAGGCAGCATGTGGGCGACCTCAATCACTCTGCTGGGACAGATTTGACAAATTTAAGTAAAGACCTCACCCAAGTAATGCCATCTTTTTAACTTTAACCTGGTTACTAAAAGTTTTATGAGATTACAATTTCATTTGCGATAAACAAATGGTATGTTGTAATGCAAATGAGCTGAAAGTAGTGGCGGTAGTGACACCATTGTGTCAAAAAAAAAATTGTTCCCCCAAAAACCTGTTAGGAGTACGTTTCAGGCAATTAAAAGTTGATTGGTAGTGACTTTTTTTTTGGTCCCTAACATTCATCGAGCTCTGGACTTAATAATTTTTTTTCGTTTCGGTAGTGACACCATTGTGTCACTACCGAAACGAAGTTAAATCCGAAAAAATCACTAAGTGTGGAGGCCAAAAAAAAAAAATGTTCCCCCAAAAAGCTGTTAGGAGTACGTTTCAGGCAATTTAAAGTTGATTGGTAGTGACTTTTTTTTTGGTCCCTAACATTCATCGAGCTCTGGACTTAGTCATTTTTTTTTTCGTTTCGGTAGTGACACCATTGTGTCAAAAAAAAAATGTTCCCCCAAAAACCTGTTAGGAGTACGTTTCAGGCAATTTAAAGTTGATTGGTAGTGACTTTTTTTTTAGTCCTTAACATTCATCGAGCTCTGGACTTTATAATTTTTTTTTCGTTTCGGTAGTGACACCATTGTGTCAAAAAAAAAATTGTTCCCCCAAAAACCTGTTGGGAGTACGTTTCAGGCAATTTAAAGTTGATTGGTAGTGACTTTTTTTTTGGTCCCTAACATTCATCGAGCTCTGGACTTAGTCATTTTTTTTCGTTTCGGTAGTGACACCATTGTGTCACTACCGAAACGAAGTTAAATCCGAAAAAATCACTAAGTGTGGAGGCCAAAAAAAAAAATTGTTCCCCCAAAAAGCTGTTAGGAGTACGTTTCAGGCAATTTAAAGTTGATTGGTAGTGACTTTTTTTTTGGTCCCTAACATTCATCGAGCTCTGGACTTAGTCATTTTTTTTTCGTTTCGGTAGTGACACCATTGTGTCAAAAAAAATGTGTCCCCCCAAAAACCTGTTAGGAGTACGTTTCAGGCAATTTAAAGTTGATTGGTAGTGACTTTTTTTTTGGTCCCTAACATTCATCGAGCTCTGGACTTGGTCATTTTTTTTTCGTTTCGGTAGTGATGTAGTAACTATGGGTCGATAAAGAAGCACAATTACTGTTTATACAGTTTCCACACTTACAATATTGAATGAACAAATGGACACAGCAAGTATTTCTAACTGTCTGACACTGATGGCTCAATCTCAATGTCAAAGGACCCTTGGCTGCACAAACTGACCTATTGACCCTCAGGAATGTTCCACAGGACCTGGACCATGGATACAAATGGAACTTTGCATCTAATTTCACTAACGCAAGGTTTGACTTTTAAGTGTGATTGAGAACTCGCTTTGAAGGTTTGCGAAACTTGGTACATTCTATTTTCAGATGTTTGTCTCCAAAGCAGACTCACTGGAACCCTACAGACTCAGAATCCTGAATGGATAAGGATTCTTGGATTATAATACTGTTTCCCTTTATTGGATTATGTTATCATCCCACAGATAACACTCTGACTTATTGACAAGTAACCATTCATGTCACCACTCATGTCATAATGTTTGAATGTTCATTCATGTAATCATTCCAATTCATTAATCATGATTTTGATTGTAATTATGACATATATTATTTGCACCATATTCATCGTAGTTTACTGCACTGGATTCAATGGTTTGTAATAACTGTGTAAATAAAATAAACACGACATTTGCAGAATATGTGTAATCTAAGCCATGAGCAATGCACGAGTGCATGACTTCATCTTCCCAAGAAGGACACATCTTTCTGGACAAGTCTTTGCCTCAAAACAACAACATATGTATTTCGGAAGAACATGTGTGTTGCAACAGCCTCATGTTACCTCATCGCAACGTATATAAGCGCTGTGTGTAACCCCCCTCTTTACTTTTAAAACAACACTTCCCTTTAACGCGGAAGCTCCCAGCTTCGGGAGACCGAAGCCCCTCTCTGCGAGGAAGCAAGGGACTGCGAAGAAGAAGATGCCCACAAAGCTCTTCACACCGCACCTCCGTGACTGGAAGGCCTGATTCTCCCACAAGCCAGACGCAACAACTTGGGGTCCACCAGACGATCTGACCCTGACCAAGTTGTGTCTCCGCTGCTTCTCTTCTGCCTGGCCTAGGCATCCCTAAAGATAGTACAGCCACAAAGCTCCTGACTGGCCCCTGCTCAACGCTACGACGGCTGTGCTCTTGCCTGACCATAGGTACAGCACGTGGGCAGCATTCTGCCACAACTGGCTCCTCAGAGGACTGAGTGAGACAAAGGACGGATCTACAACTACAACTTCACGTTTTCACCCTAAAACCAACGTGAATTCCACCACGTCGTCACAAACCGACAACGTTCATCACTGGACATCGGACACATCACATGACAACTGTGATGTGCGGTAAACACAGGAACAACTCTTAAATAAGATCAATTCAGCTGCTCATGGCATATCATTCTTATTTAATTTAACTGTTGTTTTCTTACAGGATTTTAAGTTAGGTTTAGCCTCCATCTGAATCCAGTTAAAACCTTGATTATATTTAATGTTGAGATTTTCCATTTTTATTAAATGTTGCATGCCTAGCTTAGGTTTGATTGAATAAATTCATATATTTTTTAATATAAAATCCAGTTTGGTCATTGCTCAAGTTGAATTATTATTCCTTATAGAACCTTGACATATGTTGACAGACATCTTAAGAAGGCTCTGCCGAGACAAGAACGTTTTCCCCTTCAGATCTTGTAGATTTATTGAAATAAAATAATAAGTGATTATTTTATAATCTTTCATTATTTTATTGGTGGTTTAAAGTTAAGGTTAAATACAAATTAAGCTTGTGTTTAGTCATAAGTTGATTTTCATGGTGCCTCGTTAAATTTTGACTCTTAATTTTAAATACTCATAATTCCAAATTTATAGTTATTAATTTGATTATCCTTAAGATATTAAGAAGTCCTCACACTACATTTTTGCTTATTAATAATACCACCGATATTGAAATTTACACACTCATGCCTACTACAGTGACACCATTGTGTCAAAAAAAAAATTGTTCCCCCAAAAACCTGTTAGGAGTACGTTTCAGGCAATTTAAAGTTGATTGGTAGTGACTTTTTTTTTGGTCCCTAACATTCATCGAGCTCTGGACTTAGTAATTTTTTTTTCGTTTCGGTAGTGACACCATTGTGTCAAAAAAAAAAATGTTCCCCCAAAAACCTGTTAGGAGTACGTTTCAGGCAATTTAAAGTTGATTGGTAGTGACTTTTTTTTTGGTCCCTAACATTCATCGAGCTCTGGACTTAGTAATTTTTTTTTCGTTTCGGTAGTGACACCATTGTGTCAAAAAAAAAAATGTTCCCACAAAAACCTGTTAGGAGTACGTTTCAGGCAATTTAAAGTTGATTGGTATTGACTTTTGTTTTGGTCCCTAACATTCATCGAGCTCTGGACTTAGTCATTTTTTTTTCGTTTCGGTAAAAAAAAATGTTCCCCCAAAAACCTGTTAGGAGTATGTTTCAGGCAATTTAAAGTTGATTGGTAGTGACTTTTTTTTTGGTCCCTAACATTCATCGAGCTCTGGACTTTGTAATTTTTTTTTCGTTTCGGTAGTGACACCATTGTGTCAAAAAAAAAATTGTTCCCCCAAAAACCTGTTAGGAGTACGTTTCAGGCAATTTAAAGTTGATTGGTAGTGACTTTTTTTTTGGTCCCTAACATTCATCGAGCTCTGGACTTGGTAATTTTGTTTTCGTTTCGGTAGTGACACCATTGTGTCAAAAAAAAAATTGTTCCCCCAAAAACCTGTTAGGAGTACGTTTCAGGCAATTTAAAGTTGATTGGTAGTGACTTTTTTTTTGGTCCCTAACATTCATCGAGCTCTGGACTTAGTAATTTTTTTTTTCGTTTCGGTAGTGACACCATTGTGTCAAAAAAAAAAATGTTCCCCCAAAAACCTGTTAGGAGTACGTTTCAGGCAATTTAAAGTTGATTGGTAGTGACTTTTTTTGGTCCCTAACATTCATCGAGCTCTGGACTTAGTCAATTTTTCTTCGTTTCGGTAGTGACACCATTGTGTACAAAAAAAATGTTCCCCCAAAAACCTGTTAGGAGTACGTTTCAGGCAATTTAAAGTTGATTGGTAGTGACTTTTTTTTTGGTCCCTAACATTCATCGAGCTCTGGACTTAGTAATTTTTTTTTCGTTTCGGTAGTGACACCATTGTGTCAAAAAAAAATGTGTTCCCCCAAAAACCTGTTAGGAGTACGTTTCAGGCAATTTAAAGTTGATTGGTAGTGACTTTTTTTTTGGTCCCTAACATTCATCGAGCTCTGGACTTAGTAAATTTTCTTTTTACCAAAACGATTTTCTTTTTACCGAAACGAAAGTTTCGGTAAATTTTAAATTTAGAGTTGAATGTTAGTACTATTTTTTCGTCACCAGCATTTTTCGTCATTTTTCGTCACCAGCATTTTTTTGTCACCAGCATTTTTCGTCATTTTTCGTCACCAGCATTTTTTCGTCACCAGCATTTTTCGCCATTTTTCGTCACCAGCATTTTTTCGTCACCAGCATTTTTCGTCATTTTTCGTCACCAGCATTTTTCGCCATTTTTCGTCACCAGCATTTTTTCGTCAACAGCATTTTTCGTAATTTTTTGTCACCAGCATTTTTTCGTCACCAGCATTTTTCGTCATTTTTCGTCACCAGCATTTTTTGTCATTTTTCGTCACCAGCATTTTTTGTCATTTTTCGTCACCAGCATTTTTCGTCATTTTTCGTCACCAGAATTTTTTCGTCACCAGCATTTTTCGTCACCAGCATTTTTTTTCGTCCCCAGCATTTTTCGTCACCAGCATTTTTCGTCATTTTTCGTCACCAGAATTTTTTCGTCACCAGCATTTTTCGTCACCAGCATTTTTTTTCGTCACCAGCATTTTTTCGTCACCAGCATTTTTCGTAATTTTTCGTCACCAGCATTTTTTCGTCACCAGCATTTTTCGCCATTCTTCGTCACCAGCATTTTTTCGTCACCAGCATTTTTCGCCATTCTTCGTCACCAGCATTTTTTCGTCACCAGCATTTTTCGTAATTTTTCGTCACCAGCATTTTTTCGTCACCAGCATTTTTCGCCATTCTTCGTCACCAGCATTTTTTCGTCACCAGCATTTTTCGCCATTCTTCGTCACCAGCATTTTTTCGTCACCAGCATTTTTCGTCATTTTTCGTCACCAGCATTTTTTCGTCACCAGCATTTTTCGCCATTCTTCGTCACCAGCATTTTTTCGTCACCAGCATTTTTCGCCATTCTTCGTCACCAGCATTTTTTCGTCACCAGCATTTTTCGTCATTTTTCGTCACCAGCATTTTTTCGTCACCAGCATTTTTCGTCATTTTTCGTCACCAGCATTTTTTTTCGTCACCAGCATTTTTTCGTCACCAGCATTTTTCGTAATTTTTCGTCACCAGCATTTTTTCGTCACCAGCATTTTTCGCCATTCTTCGTCACCAGCATTTTTTCGTCACCAGCATTTTTCGCCATTCTTCGTCACCAGCATTTTTTCGTCACCAGCATTTTTCGTCATTTTTCGTCACCAGCATTTTTTCGTCACCAGCATTTTTCGCCATTCTTCGTCACCAGCATTTTTTCGTCACCAGCATTTTTCGTCATTTTTCGTCACCAGCATTTTTCGTCACCAGCATTTTTCGTCACCAGCATTTTTCGTCACCAGCATTTTTTCGTCACCAGCATTTTTCGTCATTTTTCGTCACCAGCATTTTTCGTCATTTTTCTTCACCAGCATTTTTTCGTCACCAGCATTTTTCGTCATTTTTCGTCACCAGCATTTTTTCGTCACCAGCATTTTTCGTCACCAGCATTTTTTTGTCACCAGCATTTTTTTGTCACCAGCATTTTTCGTAATTTTTCGTCACCAGCATTTTTCGTCTTTTTCGTCACCAGCATTTTTCGTCACCAGCATTTTTCGTCATTTTTCGTCACCAGCATTTTTTCGTCACCAGCATTTTTCGTCATTTTTCGTCACCAGCATTTTTTCGTCACCAGTCCCTAACATTCATCGAGCTCTGGACTTAGTAATTTTTTTTTCGTTTCGGTAGTGACACCATTGTGTCAAAAAAAAAAATGTTCCCCCAAAAACCTGTTAGGAGTACGTTTCAGGCATTTTAAAGTTGATTGGTAGTGACTTTTTTTTTGGTCCCTAACATTCATCGAGCTCTGGACTTGGTAATTTTTTTTCCGTTTCGGTAGTGACACCATTGTGTCCAAAAAAAAAATGTTTTTCGTCACCAGCATTTTTCGTCATTTTTCGTCACCAGCATTTTTTGTCATTTTTCGTCACCAGCATTTTTCGTCATTTTTCGTCACCAGCATTTTTTCGTCACCAGCATTTTTCATCACCAGCATTTTTTTTCGTCACCAGCTTTTTTCGTCACCATCATTTTTCGTCATTTTTCGTCACCAGCATTTTTTCGTCACCAGCATTTTTCGTCACCAGCATTTTTTTTCGTCACCAGCATTTTTTTTCGTCACCAGCATTTTTTCGTCACCAGCATTTTTCGTAATTTTTTTGTCACCAGCATTTTTTCGTCACCAGCATTTTTCGCCATTCTTCGTCACCAGCATTTTTCGCCATTCTTCGTCACCAGCATTTTTTCGTCACCAGCATTTTTCGTCATTTTTCGTCACCAGCATTTTTCGTCACCAGCATTTTTCGTCACCAGCATTTTTTCGTCACCAGCATTTTTCGTCATTTTTCGTCACCAGCATTTTTCGTCATTTTTCTTCACCAAAATTTTTTCGTCACCAGCATTTTTCGCCATTTTTCGTCACCAGCTTTTTTTCGTCACCAGCATTTTTCGTCATTTTTCGTCACCAGCATTTTTTCGTCACCAGCATTTTTCGTCACCACATTTTTTTGTCACCAGCATTTTTTGTAATTTTTCGTCACCAGCATTTTTCGTCACCAGCATTTTTCGTCATTTTTCGTCACCAGCATTTTTTCGTCACCAGCATTTTTCGTCACCAGCATTTTTTGTCATTTTTCGTCACCAGCATTTTTCGTCATTTTTCGTCACCAGCATTTTTTCGTCACCAGCATTTTTCATCACCAGCATTTTTTTTCGTCACCAGCTTTTTTCGTCACCAGCATTTTTCGTCATTTTTCGTCACCAGCATTTTTTCGTCACCAGCATTTTTCGTCACCAGCATTTTTTTTCGTCACCAGCATTTTTTTTCGTCACCAGCATTTTTTCGTCACCAGCATTTTTCGTAATTTTTTTGTCACCAGCATTTTTTCGTCACCAGCATTTTTCGCCATTCTTCGTCACCAGCATTTTTCGCCATTCTTCGTCACCAGCATTTTTTCGTCACCAGCATTTTTCGTCATTTTTCGTCACCAGCATTTTTCGTCACCAGCATTTTTCGTCACCAGCATTTTTTCGTCACCAGCATTTTTCGTCATTTTTCGTCACCAGCATTTTTCGTCATTTTTCTTCACCAGCATTTTTTCGTCACCAGCATTTTTCGCCATTTTTCGTCATCAGCTTTTTTTCGAACCAGCATTTTTCGTCATTTTTCGTCACCAGCATTTTTTCGTCACCAGCATTTTTCGTCACCACATTTTTTTGTCACCAGCATTTTTTGTAATTTTTCGTCACCAGCATTTTTCGTCTTTTTCGTCACCAGCATTTTTCGTCATTTTTCGTCACCAGCATTTTTTCGTCACCAGCATTTTTCGTCACCAGCATTTTTCGTAATTTTTCGTCACCAGCATTTTTCGTCATTTTTCGTCACCAGCATTTTTTCGTCACCAGCATTTTTCGTCACCAGCATTTTTTTTCGTCACCAGCTTTTTTCGTCACCAGCATTTTTCGTCATTTTTCGTCACCAACATTTTTTCGTCACCAGCATTTTTCGTCACCAGCATTTTTTTTCGTCACCAGCATTTTTTTTCGTCACCAGCATTTTTTCGTCACCAGCATTTTTCGTAATTTTTCGTCACCAGCATTTTTTCGTCACCAGCATTTTTCGCCATTCTTCGTCACCAGCATTTTTCGCCATTCTTCGTCACCAGCATTTTTTCGTCACCAGCATTTTTCGTCATTTTTCGTCACCAGCATTTTTCGTCACCAGCATTTTTCGTCACCAGCATCTTTCGTCACCAGCATTTTTTCGTCACCAGCATTTTTCGTCATTTTTCGTCACCAGCATTTTTCGTCATTTTTCTTCACCAGCATTTTTTCGTCACCAGCATTTTTCGCCATTTTTCGTCACCAGCATTTTTTCGTCACCAGCATTTTTCGTCACCAGCATTTTTCGTCATTTTTCGTCACCAGCATTTTTCGTCACCAGCATTTTTTCGTCACCAGCATTTTTCGTCATTTTTCGTCACCAGCATTTTTTCGTCACCAGCATTTTTCGTCATTTTTCGTCACCAGCATTTTTTTCGTCACCAGCATTTTTCGTCATTTTTCGTCACCTGGACTTAATACATTTTCTTTTTACCGAAACGATTTTCTCTTTACCGAAACAAAAGTTTCGGTAAATTTAAAATTTAGAGTTGAATGTTAGTACTTTGTAGTGACTTTTTTTTTCGTCCCTAACATTCATCGAGCTCTGGACTTAGTATATTTTCTTTTTACCGAAACGAAAGTTTCTGTAAATTTTAAATTTAGAGTTGAATGTTAGTACTTTGTAGTGACTTTTTTTTTCGTCCCTAACATTCATCGAGCTCTGGACTTAGTACATTTTCTTTTTACCGAAACGAAAGTTTTGGTAAATTTTAAATTTAGAGTTGAATGTTAGTACTTTGTAGTGACTTTTTTTTTCGTCCCTAACATTCATCGAGCTCTGGACTTAGTAAAAATGTTTTCGTTTCGGTAGTGACACCATTGTGTAAAAAAAAAAATGTTCCCCCAAAAACCTGTTAGGAGTACGTTTCAGGCAATTTAAAGTTTATTGGTAGTGACTTTTTTTTTGGTCCCTAACATTCATCGAGCTCTGGACTTAGTCATTTTTTTTCGTTTCGGTAGTGACACCATTGTGTCACTACCGAAACGAAGTTAAATCCGAAAAAATCACTAAGTGTGGAGGCCAAAAAAAAAATGTGTTCCCCCAAAAACCTGTTAGGAGTACGTTTCAGGCAATTTAAAGTTGATTGGTAGTGACTTTTTTTTTGGTCCCTAACATTCATCGAGCTCTGGACTTACAGTAGTACATTTTCTTTTTTCACCATTGGGTCACTACCGAAACGAAAGTTAAATCCGATGAATGTTGGAGACCAAAACAAATGTCACTACAAAGTACTACCAATCAACTCTAAATTGCCTGAAACCCTCCTAACAGGTTTTTGGGGGGAAAATTTTGGCCTCCACACTTAGTGATTTTTTCCGATTTATCTTTCGTTTTGGTAGTGACACAATGGTGAAGAAAAAAATGTACTCCACGACAAAGTTTTGGGGGGACGATTTTGGCCTCTACACTTGGTGATTTTTTCGGATTTAACTTTCGTTTCGGTATTGACACAAAAATGTTTCGGTAGTGACACAATGGTGAAAAAAAATTACTCCACAACAAAGTACTACCAAACAACTCTAAATTGCCTGAAATGTACTCCTAACAGGTTTTTGGGGGGCCGATTTTGGCCTCCACACTTGGTGATTTTTTCGGATTTAACTTTCGTTTCGGTAGTGACACAAAAACGTTTCGGTAGTGACACAATGGTGAAAAAAAAAATTACTCCACTACAAAGTTTTGGGGGGACGATTTTGGCCTCTAAACTTAGTGATTTTTTCAGATTTAACTTTCGTTTCGGTAGTGACACAAAAACGTTTCGGTAGTGACGCAATGGTGAAAAAAAATTACTCCACAACAAAGTACTACCAATCAACTCTAAATTGCCTGAAACGTACTCCTAACAGGTTTTTGGGGGGACAATTTTGGCCTCCACACTTAGTGATTTTTTCGGATTTAACTTTCGTTTCGGTAGTGACCAACTTTCGTCTCGGTAGTGACACAATGGTAGCCGATATGTCCTAAGTAGGCCGAACATTGTAGAGTTGGAACGGAATTTGTAGCTAAAAGTATGAAGGACTAGTTAGGGGTCAAAAAACGGGCCAAATACATAGTGACAATAACGTCAAGTGTGCTCGCTAAATATATACTGTTAGGCACATACGTGAAATGTGTCCTCTGCACTTTAACAACAGCCTCAAATCACTCTAAGATTGCCACATTGTTGACCTGACCTGGAATCGTACCCAGGACATCCAGGACCTTTGGTTCACCAGGCAGGCCCACTAACCACTCAGCTATGGCACTCTGATTAACATCATGTCAGAAAATGAAAGGAAGCAAAAGTCTGACTATACTGAGTCAGAGTCAAGCTTTACAAAATGTAAGTTGTGTAAAAAAAAGTCTGACTATACTAAGTTGTTATTTGTTTGTTTAAGTCAGGCTATACTCTACTCAGAGTCATAAGTTTACAAAATGTACTAAAGTAGAGTGAACGTCTGTGCGGTTTGTCTCCATCACTGAAAATCACGTACATGTAAACATATATAAAACTGCTGTCCTGTGCAGTTGGGGTGAAAAAACACAACCATTCCACTCCTAATAATACCTATTTGATTTGACATCCTGACTTGCTGCTGTGGCTGAGCCTGGAACCTGTTACCTACGGGTCACTAGTCAGTGACTCTATCCATTCACCTACAGCTGTTTCCTTGGAATCTGTGGTTCTGAAACGTTTTGTTGTCAACCCCCCAAATTGACATGTATTTGGGCAGTGGACCCCAATGTGAAAAGATGTAGTGTCAGGGCCCCCCATGAAAAAGATTTATATTTATGCTGTAACACATTTTTTTAAAGTTATTTGTCTTGTTTGTTGTTCAAGTCAAAGCACCAGGAAGGCTGTACTTGTCAGCCATCTGTTAGCTCAATGGGTTGAGACGCAGTATTCATGATCCAGAGGCCATGAGTTCAAATCCCATTGATGTCTTTCCTATGATTCTTTCCTTTGCAGACTGGCTTCCAGAAGATCAACTGAAAACTACCAGGAAGGCTATATTTGTCATCCAACTGTTAGCTCAAGGGGTTGAGACGCAGTATACATGATCCAGAGGCCATGAGTTCAAATCCCATTGATGTCTTTCCTATGATTCTTTCCTTTGCAGACTGGCTTCCAGAAGATCAACTGAAAACTACCAGGAAGGCTATATTTGTCATCCAACTGTTAGCTCAATGGGTTGAGACGCAGTATACATGATCCAGAGGCCATGAGTTCAAATCCCATTGATGTCTTGACTCTATCCATTCACCTACAGCTGTTTCCTTGAAATATGTGGTTCTAAAACATTTTGTTGTCAACCCCCCAAATTGACATGTATTTGGGCAGTGGACCCCAATGTGAAAAGTAACACATTTATTTAAGTTATTTGTCTTGTTTGTTGTTCAAGTCAAAGCACCAGGAAGGCTGAGATGCAGTAGAGCATTCTAAAAAAAACAAAAAAACAAGTTATAACCACCAGGAAACCTGTAACTCTCAGCCAACAGCATAGCTCAACTGGTAGAGCGTCTGTCCAATAACATGACTTGACTTGACTTGACTGGGTTCGATTCCCACTCGAGTCAAGTGTCCCCGTAACTTGGGGCAACGGATAAATTGACTGATATCCTTAGTGATGCTTCCCTTTGCAGACTAACTTCTTAATTCTAAAAAAAACAAAAACAAGTTATAACCACCAGGAAACCTGTAACTCTCAGCCAACAGCATAGCTCAACTGGTAGAGCGTCTGTCCAATAACATGACTTGACTTGACTGGGTTCGATTCCCACTCGAGTCAAGTGTCCCTGGTAACTTGGGGCAACGGATAAATTGACTGATATCCTTAGTGATGCTTCCCTTTGCAGACTAACTTCTAGAAAAACAAGTTAATTCTAAAAAAAAAAAAGTTATAACCACCAGGAAACCTGTAACTCTCAGTCAACAGCATAGCTCAACTGGTAGAGTGTCTGTCCAATAACATGACTTGACTTGACTTGACTGACTTGACTGGGATCGATTCCCACTCGAGTCAAGTGTCCCCGGTAACTTGGGGCAATTTATCCGTTGCCCCAAGTTACCGGGGACACTTGACTCGAGTGGGAATCGAACCTAGTCAAGTCAAGTTATTGGACAGACGCTCTACCAGTTGAGCTATGCTGTTGGCTGAGAGTTACAGGTTTCCTGGTGGTTATAACTTGTTTTTTGTTTTTTTTTGAATTAACTTGTTTTTCTAGAAGTTAGTCTGCAAAAGGAAGCATCACTAAGGATATCAGTCAATTTATCCGTTGCCCCAAGTTACCGGGGACACTTGACTCGAGTGGGAATCGAACCCAGTCAAGTCAAGTCAAGTCATGTTATTGGACAGACGCTCTACCAGTTGAGCTATGCTGTTGGCTGAGAGTTACAGGTTTCCTGGTGGTTATAACTTGTTTTTGTTTTTTTTGGAATTAACTTGTTTTTCTAGAAGTTAGTCTGCAAAGGGAAGCATCACTAAGGATATCAGTCAATTTATCCGTTGCCCCAAGTTACCGGGGACACTTGACTCGAGTGGGAATCGAACCCAGTCAAGTCATGTTATTGGACAGACGCTCTACCAGTTGAGCTATGCTGTTGGCTGAGAGTTAAAGGTTTCCTGGTGGTTATAACTTGTTTTTTTTTTTTTTAGAATTAACTTGTTTTTCTAGAAGTTAGTCTGCAAAGGGAAGTATCACTAAAGATATCAGTCAATTTATCCGTTGCCCCAAGTTACCGGGGACACTTGACTCGAGTGGGAATCGAACCCAGTCAAGTCAAGTCAAGTCATGTTATTGGACAGACGCTCTACCAGTTGAGCTATGCTGTTGGCTGAGAGTTACAGGTTTCCTGGTGGTTATAACTTGTTTTTGGTTTTTTTGGAATTAACTTGTTTTTCTAGAAGTTAGTCTGCAAAGGGAAGCATCACTAAGGATATCAGTCAATTTATCCGTTGCCCCAAGTTACCGGGGACACTTGACTCGAGTGGGAATCGAACCCAGTCAAGTCATGTTATTGGACAGACGCTCTACCAGTTGAGCTATGCTGTTGGCTGAGAGTTAAAGGTTTCCTGGTGGTTATAACTTGTTTTTTTTTTTTTTAGAATTAACTTGTTTTTCTAGAAGTTAGTCTGCAAAGGGAAGTATCACTAAAGATATCAGTCAATTTATCCGTTGCCCCAAGTTACCGGGGACACTTGACTCGAGTGGGAATCGAACCCAGTCAAGTCAAGTCAAGTCATGTTATTGGACAGACGCTCTACCAGTTGAGCTATGCTGTTGGCTGAGAGTTACAGGTTTCCTGGTGGTTATAACTTGTTTCTGAACTCATGGCCTCTGGATCATGTATACTGCGTCTCAACCCATTGAGCTAACAGTTGGATGACAAATATAGCCTTCCTGGTAGTTTTCAGTTGATCTTCTGGAAGCCAGTCTGCAAAGGAAAGAATCATAGGAAAGACATCAATGGGATTTGAACTCATGGCCTCTGGATCATGAATATGTAAAATATCTTTTTACCGAAACGATTTTCTTTTTACCGAAACGAAAGTTTCGGTAAAATTTCTTTTTACCGAAACGATTTTCCTTTTACCGAAACGAAAAATTTACCGAAACGATTTTCCTTTTACCGAAACGAAAGTTTAGTAGTAGTAGTAAGTATATTAGTTATATAGTAGTAGTAAGTATATTAGTTAGTTATATAGTAGTAGTAAGTATATTAGTTATATAGTAGTAAGTATATTAGTTAGTTATATAGTAGTAGTAAGTATATTAGTTATATAGTAGTAGTAAGTATATTAGTTATATAGTAGTAAGTATATTAGTTAGTTATATAGTAGTAGTATGTATATTAGTATGTGTAAGTATATTAGCATGCAAGGGTCTCTCTCTCTCTCTCTCTCTCTCTCTCTCTCTCTCTCTCTCTCTCTCTCTCTCTCTCTCTCTCTCTCTCTCTCTCTCTCTCTCTCTCTCTCTCTCTCTCTCACACATATATATATTACCTTTCAGTAATATTCCAGCTGTCCGTTTGGAATTTTACTATAACCCCTCTGCTTTATTGTCTGGAAACCACAGGGAGGAGACGGCCCTCCAGGTGCCCACTGCTCACGCATCGATGGGTTATTTTTCAGTACCTGACATGAGGCTTGAACCAAGTACATTGTACAAGGTGCCCTGCGCCACTAGCCCTGTGACTAGTCCGCTGCGCCATTGGTACCGGCCAATCCTCACTGCTTTCCGGGCGGCTTTAGAGTGGTTCTTCTGGAACTCAGTCTTTAAAGGAAGGTTTCGGGGTAAAGAGTCAGTGGGGTTTGAACCCACAATCTCTGGAACATGTTAACAGTGTTGACAGTGACTCCACCCACTGTGCTACCAGCTGCCTTGCTGTGATGAGGTCTTCATTCCTCTTTGGCGAACAACACACAACAATACAAAAACAAAAGAAAAGATCTTTACAGCATATTATTTTGTCTATGGTTTGTTGTGCTGTTGCTTCTGAATGTTTAATGAACCCCAATGGAAACAAGCCTTTGGCTTTTCTGTCATTATCTAATTGGCCTTCAATCTTTAGCATGGCACAGTGGCCCACTGGATAAAGAGCCTGCCTGAGAAACAAAAGGTTAGGAGTTTGATTCTTAACCCTGACATTGTGTGAAAATAAATATATATATTCTTTTAAAGTTTTAAATATAAATCTTTTTCATGGGGGGCCCTGACACTACATCTTTTCACATTGAGGTCCACTGCCAAATACATGTTAATTTGGGGGGCCCTTGACAAGAAAATGTTTTAGAACCACAGATCTAAGTAGAGCTGTAGCTGAATGGTTAGTGTGACTACCTGGTGAGCCGTAGGTTACAGGTTCAAGGCTCGGCCACTGCAGTCGGCACAGTCCGTCGATTCCCTACAAGACCAAAGCACTGATTAGATCAGAAAGTCAGAATATAGAGCTTCAACTTAAAGCCAACCAAAAATGATTATTTAACACCTTTCAAATAACCCATTATGCACAGAGTTGAGAAGTATTCATCTGGATACAGTGTCTTCATATACATTCACATTGAAGTAATCTTTAAAGATACCTTTTTTTTAGGTAAGTTAAAGCTCTACATTGTGATACATACTAACTTTAGTTTCGATAGTGACACAAAAACGTTTCGGTAGTGACACAATGGTGACATTTTTTTTACTCCACTACAAAGTACTACCAATCAATCTAAATTGCCTGAAACGTACTCCTAACAGGTTTTTGGGGGAACATTTTTTTTTTTGACACAATGGTGTCACTACCGAAACAAAAAAAAATTGTCCAGAGCTCGATGAATGTTAGGGACCAAAAAAAAAGTCACTACCAATCAACTTTAAATTGCCTGAAACGTACTCCTAACAGGTTTTTGGGGGAACACATTTTTTTTTTGGCCTCCACACTTAGTGATTTTTTCGGATTTAACTTCTTTTCGGTAGTGACACAGTGGTGTCACAATGGTAGTGACACAATGGTGTCACTACCGAAACGAAAAAAAAATGACTAAGTCCAGAGCTCGATGAATGTTAGGGACCAAAAAAAAAGTCACTACCAATCAACTTTAAATTGCCTGAAACGTACTCCTAACAGGTTTTTGGGGGAACAATTTTTTTTTTGACACAATGGTGTCACTACCGCCACTACTTTCAGCTCATTTGCATTACAACATACCATTTGTTTATCGCAAATGAAATTGTAATCTCATAAAACTTTTAGTAACCAGGTTAAAAAGATGGCATTACTTGGGTGAGGTCTTTACTTAAATTTGTCAAATCTGTCCCAGCAGAGTGATTGAGGTCGCCCACATGCTGCCTCAGTGCCTGCAGTTCTGGAACTGAAACATTTCACAAATCATTAGCAGATCAAGGGTATTGAGCTCATACCATACCTATGACATGGACTGTCAGGTGCTGTCGCTCCACCCTGAGTTTGAAGGGCTGTCCGTCAAGTCTAGGCCACCTGGTTGTGCCTGAGCTCATAGGAGGGCAGGTGGGAGGCTATCAGCACCTGGGGGAGTGTAAAATAATTTGGGCATCAATTATTTTCAGTTGGTCATGAATTAATATAGCTGCTGCAGGATGCATTAAACCTTAATGCATCCTGCTAAGTCACCCCTTAATGATTAAGTGGTGACTTAACGGTTTCACATGGGGCATCTTTGTATGTGTGCTGTAGCCACAAACCATTTTCATTCAGCTGAATGGCGTTGGTCGTCTTGCTGAGCTGGGTGAGCTCGGTCAGGATGGTCATCGACGAGGGTGGGATCTCGCCCACACAGCTGGTCCTAGACACGCAAGAGGACAACGTACACAGTCAAATCCCCAGTGTTCATTCAATTTGTACACCAACTTGTGACCAGGAGATTATTTTTGGGAACTTGGGCGTGGGAGAATATGTAGTTGAGCTCGTTGGCCATGTCAGCTTTTTTTTCTTCACGAAGTGCAAATACACACTTGAACAACACTCAACAGGTCTTCAAGTTGCCCCTTGGTTAGTCGCCTAAGTAGCCTAAGCTTCAAAATGATGATATGTGAAGGGTGGAGGATGACGGGCAGAAAAAGCGCTAGTATATCCTAGGATATACTCACTTCTGAACTGCACAATGCTCCGAGTGTACTCCTAACAGGTTTTTGGGGGGACGATTTTTTCCACACTTAATGATTTTTTCGGATTTAACTTTCGTTTCGGTAGGGAAAAACTTTCGTTTCGGTAGTGACCCAATGGTGAAAAAAGAAAATGTACTACTGTAAGTCCAGAGCTCGATGAATGTTAGGGACCAAAAAAAATGTCACTACAAAGTACTACCAATCAACTCTAAATTGCCTGAAACGTACTCCTAACAGGTTTTTGGGGGGACGATTTTGGCCTCCACACTTGGTGATTTTTTCGGATTTAACTTTCGTTTCGGTAGGGACAAACTTTCGTTTCGGTAGTGACCCAATGGTGAAAAAAGAAAATATACTAAGTCCAGAGCTCGATGAATGTTAGGGACCAAAAAAAAAGTCACTACCAATCAACTTTAAATTGCCTGAAACGTACTCCTAACAGGTTTTTGGGGGAACAATTTTTTTTTTTGGCCTCCACACTTAGTGATTTTTTCGGATTTAACTTCGTTTCGGTAGTGACACAATGGTGTCACTACCGAAACGAAAAAAAAATCACTAAGTCCAGAGCTCGATGAATGTTAGGGACCAAAAAAAAAGTCACTACCAATCAACTTTAATTTGCCTGAAACGTACTCCTAACAGGTTTTTGGGGGAACAATTTTTTTTTTTACACAATGGTGTCACTACCGAAACGAAAAAAAAATGACTAAGTCCAGAGCTCGATGAATGTTAGGGACCAAAAAAAAAGTCACTACCAATCAACTTTAAATTGCCTGAAACGTACTCCTAACAGGTTTTTGGGGGAAATTTTTTTTTTTTGACACAATGGTGTCACTACCGCCACTACTTTCAGCTCATTTGCATTACAACATACCATTTGTTTATCGCAAATGAAATTGTAATCTCATAAAACTTTTAGTAACCAGGTTAAAGTTAAAAAGATGGCATTACTTGGGTGAGGTCTTTACTTAAATTTGTCAAATCTGTCCCAGCAGAGTGATTGAGGTCGCCCACATGCTGCCTCAGTGCCTGCAGTTCTGGAACTGAAACATTTCACAAATCATTAGCAGATCAAGGGTATTGAGCTCATACCATACCTATGACATGGACTGTCAGGTGCTGTCGCTCCACCCTGAGTTTGAAGGGCTGTCCGTCAAGTCTATGCCACCTGGTTGTGCCTGAGCTCATAGGAGGGCAGGTGGGAGGCTATCAGCACCTGGGGGAGTGTAAAATAATTTGGGCATCAATTATTTTCAGTTGGTCATGAATTAATATAGCTGCTGCAGGATGCATTAAACCTTAATGCATCCTGCTAAGTCACCCCTTAATGATTAAGTGGTGACTTAACGGTTTCACATGGGGCATCTTTGTATGTGTGCTGTAGCCACATACCATTTTCATTCAGCTGAATGGCGTTGGTCGTCTTGCTGAGCTGGGTGAGCTCGGTCAGGATGGTCATCGACGAGGGTGGGATCTCGCCCACACAGCTGGTCCTAGACACGCAAGAGGACAACGTACACAGTCAAATCCCCAGTGTTCATTCAATTTGTACACCAACTTGTGACCAGGAGATTATTTTTGGGAACTTGGGCGTGGGAGAATATGTAGTTGAGCTCGTTGGCCATGTCAGCTTTTTTTTCTTCACGAAGTGCAAATACACACTTGAACAACACTCAACAGGTCTTCAAGTTGCCCCTTGGTTAGTCGCCTAAGTAGCGTAAGCTTCAAAATGATGATATGTGAAGGGTGGAGGATGACGGGCAGAAAAAGCGCTAGTATATCCTAGGATATACTCACTTCTGAACTGCACAATGCTCCGAGTGTACTCCTAACAGGTTTTTGGGGGGACGATTTTTTTCCACACTTAGTGATTTTTTCGGATTTAACTTTCGTTTCGGTAGGGAAAAACTTTCGTTTCGGTAGTGACCCAATGGTGAAAAAAGAAAATGTACTACTGTAAGTCCAGAGCTCGATGAATGTTTGGGACCAAAAAAAATGTCACTACAAAGTACTACCAATCAACTCTAAATTGCCTGAAACGTACTCCTAACAGGTTTTTGGGGGGACGATTTTGGCCTCCACACTTCGTGATTTTTTCGGATTTAACTTTCGTTTCGGTAGGGACAAACTTTCGTTTCGGTAGTGACCCAATGGTGAAAAAAGAAAATATACTAAGTCCAGAGCTCGATGAATGTTAGGGACCAAAAAAAAAGTCACTACCAATCAACTTTAAATTGCCTGAAACGTACTCCTAACAGGTTTTTGGGGGAACACATTTTTTTTTGACATAATGGTGTCACTACCGCCACTACTTTGAGCTCATTTGCATTACAACATACCATTTGTTTATCGCAAATGAAATTGTAATCTCATAAAACTTTTAGTAACCAGGTTAAAGTTAAAAAGATGGCATTACTTGGGTGAGGTCTTTACTTAAATTTGTCAAATCTGTCCCAGCAGAGTGATTGAGGTCGCCCACATGCTGCCTCAGTGCCTGCAGTTCTGGAACTGAAACATTTCACAAATCATTAGCAGATCAAGGGTTTTGAGCTCATACCATACCTATGACATGGACTGTCAGGTGCTGTCGCTCCACCCTGAGTTTGAAGGGCTGTCCGTCAAGTCTATGCCACCTGGTTGTGCCTGAGCTCATAGGAGGGCAGGTGGGAGGCTATCAGCACCTGGGGGAGTGTAAAATAATTTGGGCATCAATTATTTTCAGTTGGTCATGAATTAATATAGCTGCTGCAGGATGCATTAAACCTTAATGCATCCTGCTAAGTCACCCCTTAATGATTAAGTGGTGACTTAACGGTTTCACATGGGGCATCTTTGTATGTGTGCTGTAGCCACATACCATTTTCATTCAGCTGAATGGCGTTGGTCGTCTTGCTGAGCTGGGTGAGCTCGGTCAGGATGGTCATCGACGAGGGTGGGATCTCGCCCACACAGCTGGTCCTAGACACGCAAGAGGACAACGTACACAGTCAAATCCCCAGTGTTCATTCAATTTGTACACCAACTTGTGACCAGGAGATTATTTTTGGGAACTTGGGCGTGGGAGAATATGTAGTTGAGCTCGTTGGCCATGTCAGCTTTTTTTTCTTCACGAAGTGCAAATACACACTTGAACAACACTCAACAGGTCTTCAAGTTGCCCCTTGGTTAGTAGCCTAAGTAGCCTAAGCTTCAAAATGATGATATGTGAAGGGTGGAGGATGACGGGCAGAAAAAGCGCTAGTATATCCTAGGATATACTCACTTCTGAACTGCACAATGCTCCGAGTGTACTCCTAACAGGTTTTTGGGGCGACGATTTTTTCCACACTTAGTGATTTTTTCGGATTTAACTTTCGTTTCGGTAGGGACAAACTTTCGTTTCGGTAGTGACCCAATGGTGAAAAAAGAAAATGTACTAAGTCCAGAGCTCGATGAATGTTAGGGACCAAAAAAAAAATCAATACCAATCAACTTTAAATTGCCTGAAACGTACTCCTAACAGGTTTTTGGGGGAACATTTTTTTTTTTTACACAATGGTGTCACTACCGCCACTACTTTCAGCTCATTTGCATTACAACATACCATTTGTTTATCGCAAATGAAATTGTAATCTCATAAAACTTTTAGTAACCAGGTTAAAGTTAAAAAGATGGCATTACTTGGGTGAGGTCTTTACTTAAATTTGTCAAATCTGTCCCAGCAGAGTGATTGAGGTCGCCCACATGCTGCCTCAGTGCCTGCAGTTCTGGAACTGAAACATTTCACAAATCATTAGCAGATCAAGGGTATTGAGCTCATACCATACCTATGACATGGACTGTCAGGTGCTGTCGCTCCACCCTGAGTTTGAAGGGCTGTCCGTCAAGTCTATGCCACCTGGTTGTGCCTGAGCTCATAGGAGGGCAGGTGGGAGGCTATCAGCACCTGGGGGAGTGTAAAATAATTTGGGCATCAATTATTTTCAGTTGGTCATGAATTAATATAGCTGCTGCAGGATGCATTAAACCTTAATGCATCCTGCTAAGTCACCCCTTAATGATTAAGTGGTGACTTAACGGTTTCACATGGGGCATCTTTGTATGTGTGCTGTAGCCACATACCATTTTCATTCAGCTGAATGGCGTTGGTCGTCTTGCTGAGCTGGGTGAGCTCGGTCAGGATGGTCATCGACGAGGGTGGGATCTCGCCCACACAGCTGGTCCTAGACACGCAAGAGGACAACGTACACAGTCAAATCCCCAGTGTTCATTCAATTTGTACACCAACTTGTGACCAGGAGATTATTTTTGGGAACTTGGGCGTGGGAGAATATGTAGTTGAGCTCGTTGGCCATGTCAGCTTTTTTTTCTTCACGAAGTGCAAATACACACTTGAACAACACTCAACAGGTCTTCAAGTTGCCCCTTGGTTAGTAGCCTAAGTAGCCTAAGCTTCAAAATGATGATATGTGAAGGGTGGAGGATGACGGGCAGAAAAAGCGCTAGTATATCCTAGGATATACTCACTTCTGAACTGCACAATGCTCCGAGTGTACTCCTAACAGGTTTTTGGGGGGACGATTTTTTCCACACTTAGTGATTTTTTCGGATTTAACTTTCGTTTCGGTAGGGACAAACTTTCGTTTCGGTAGTGACCCAATGGTGAAAAAAGAAAATGTACCAGCAGAGTGATTGAGGTCGCCCACATGCTGCCTCAGTGCCTGCAGTTCTGGAACTGAAACATTTCACAAATCATTAGCAGATCAAGGGTATTGAGCTCATACCATACCTATGACATGGACTGTCAGGTGCTGTCGCTCCACCCTGAGTTTGAAGGGCTGTCCGTCAAGTCTATGCCACCTGGTTGTGCCTGAGCTCATAGGAGGGCAGGTGGGAGGCTATCAGCACCTGGGGGAGTGTAAAATAATTTGGGCATCAATTATTTTCAGTTGGTCATGAATTAATATAGCTGCTGCAGGATGCATTAAACCTTAATGCATCCTGCTAAGTCACCCCTTAATGATTAAGTGGTGACTTAACGGTTTCACATGGGGCATCTTTGTATGTGTGCTGTAGCCACATACCATTTTCATTCAGCTGAATGGCGTTGGTCGTCTTGCTGAGCTGGGTGAGCTCGGTCAGGATGGTCATCGACGAGGGTGGGATCTCGCCCACACAGCTGGTCCTAGACACGCAAGAGGACAACGTACACAGTCAAATCCCCAGTGTTCATTCAATTTGTACACCAACTTGTGACCAGGAGATTATTTTTGGGAACTTGGGCGTGGGAGAATATGTAGTTGAGCTCGTTGGCCATGTCAGCTTTTTTTTCTTCACGAAGTGCAAATACACACTTGAACAACACTCAACAGGTCTTCAAGTTGCCCCTTGGTTAGTAGCCTAAGTAGCCTAAGCTTCAAAATGATGATATGTGAAGGGTGGAGGATGACGGGCAGAAAAAGCGCTAGTATATCCTAGGATATACTCACTTCTGAACTGCACAATGCTCCGAGTGTACTCCTAACAGGTTTTTGGGGGGACGATTTTTTCCACACTTAGTGATTTTTTCGGATTTAACTTTCGTTTCGGTAGGGACAAACTTTCGTTTCGGTAGTGACCCAATGGTGAAAAAAGAAAATGTACTAAGTCCAGAGCTCGATGAATGTTAGGGACCAAAAAAAAAGTCACTACCAATCAACTTTAAATTGCCTGAAACGTACTCCTAACAGGTTTTTGGGGGAACATTTTTTTTTTTGACACAATGGTGTCACTACCGCCACTACTTTCAGCTCATTTGCATTACAACATACCATTTGTTTATCGCAAATTAAATTGTAATCTCATAAAACTTTTAGTAACCAGGTTAAAGTTAAAAAGATGGCATTACTTGGGTGAGGTCTTTACTTAAATTTGTCAAATCTGTCCCAGCAGAGTGATTGAGGTCGCCCACATGCTGCCTCAGTGCCTGCAGTTCTGGAACTGAAACATTTCACAAATCATTAGCAGATCAAGGGTATTGAGCTCATACCATACCTATGACATGGACTGTGTAACGGTTTAGCTTGTAGATTATGTTTGGGGTGCCAGTTAGGTCAAAGCCTAACACGAATTAAGTCCAGCTTGGACAAAAAACGCTTTTAAAAACAACCAACCGTACACAGGATTTAAGCGCACACTGTAACCAAATGAACCTTAAAACCTATAACCAGGGGTGGATACACACAAAGAACACCTTAAAGTAAAAAAAACAATAGAATGAAACACACAGACACAAAATAACTCAGTTTGACTTTGTATTATGAATCAACTCCAGCCCACACCCGAAATCCAGTCCACAGTTTGTCCAACACCACAGGTTAACGTCAATTCAATAGACAGTCACTTCTCAATAGACAATTCTCAACCCACTGTTCTTTCCTATATATTTGAGACAATCCTCAAATATATAGAAACCTTGGTTCCCCAAAACAAAATAACAAAAACAAAAGAAGCTGCTCCACGGCCTTTACCGTGGTGAACAAATAAATGAGGCAACCAGGGTACCGTGTATGTGTGTGTGTGAGGGGGCAGATCCAGGAATCCACTCCGCTTTTTCCGGTTAGCCCAGCTGGCTGCTCCGCTGCTGGTAAACAACTGCACGGCACGGGAAAACTCCCAAGGATTAACGGCTTGGGGGTTAAGTCCTCCACAAGGATCCGGACGGTTAGTTTGGGCAACGGACAACGCGGACTTTTGCACGCGGTCGCGGGTGGTTTACAGGAACGTCTGCTCTGCTTCACGGTTACACAGTAACTGACACGGGCGCCGCCATCTTGGCAAGTCCATTCATAAAACGTGAGTAACGTGGGGGTGCGACGGAGACTGCACGTCACCGTCTGTGCATGGCTCGTGGGCGTGGATAAACGCAGTGGTGTGTGCGTGGGGTGTGTGTGCGATAGCCGATCGCTACATTCCCTCCCCCCGTGTGAAAAGCCGAGCAAGAGGAGGCGTCCATCTTTTAGGCAAATTTCCATATCAAGTAAACTGTAATTGATTGAATCTTCTCCATCCTGCTCGTGTATTTGATCCGGTTCGTGGATTTGAATTATTTCATTAATTGCAGCTGAATTTCCATCCATTTGATGCATTTGAGGCTGGTTCGCTTGAGGTTGAATTGGTTGAGGCTGATTTGTTTGAGGGTGGATTGTTTGAGGCTGATTTGGTTGAGGCTGATTTGTTTGAGGGTGGAGGGTTTGACGCCAACTCTGGTATTGAGACTCCATGTCCGCAAAATCCAGCAGGGGTCCATCAGAATGTGCCATTGTGAAATTGAATATTTTCCCTTTTTGATTGTGTTTGAATGAATGTTTGTTCCCTTGTTGAAAATTCTCCGGATTTGCACTTGTGTGAACACAGTTGTTTTTGCTTTATTTTGAGTTCCTTTTATCCCATCTGGGGTGCCACTTTTTATGTAACGGTTTAGCTTGTAGATTATGTTTGGGGTGCCAGTTAGGTCAAAGCCTAACACGAATTAAGTCCAGCTTGGACAAAAAACGCTTTTAAAAACAACCAACCGTACACAGGATTTAAGCGCACACTGTAACCAAATGAACCTTAAAACCTATAACCAGGGGTGGATACACACAAAGAACACCTTAAAGTCAAAAAAACAATAGAATGAAACACACAGACACAAAATAACTCAGTTTGACTTTGTATTATGAATCAACTCCAGCCCACACCCGAAATCCAGTCCACAGTTTGTCCAACACCACAGGTTAACGTCAATTCAATAGACAGTCACTTCTCAATAGACAATTCTCAACCCACTGTTCTTTCCTATATATTTGAGACAATCCTCAAATATATAGAAACCTTGGTTCCCCAAAACAAAATAACAAAAACAAAAGAAGCTGCTCCACGGCCTTTACCGTGGTGAACAAATAAATGAGGCAACCAGGGTACCGTGTATGTGTGTGTGTGAGGGGGCAGATCCAGGAATCCACTCCGCTTTTTCCGGTTAGCCCAGCTGGCTGCTCCGCTGCTGGTAAACAACTGCACGGCACGGGAAAACTCCCAAGGATTAACGGCTACAGAGCCGATTCTCAGTTCTATGTGGTGTGGGTTTATGAGTTCTATTCATATTGTTAATGTGTTCAATTAATTAATCATTCAGTTGAATGGATGAAGTATATTCTTCATCCATTATGTGTGCAGGAGCCAAAGACTGCATATTAGGTGCTTTGTTATTGTTGCAGAGCTCCTGTGGGCTACAGATGTTTGCATAGTTTCCTTATCTCTAAGTCCAGCAGAGATTGCTGTGTCTCACTTTCTCTGCTCTGCCTGCTAACTTCAAGTACTGAGTACTCATAGTGGTCTAATACTTTTGAGTACTTCCTAAGCCCTGCCTCCTGCTTAACTGTCTCCCCTTCTCATGTTGCTGTATAAATGACAATGTAAAGTATTTTGTACTTCAGAAATGATTCAGGTAAAGCTGTACGTTGTCTCCTTGGTACCAAGTAAAATATGACGGAGATCTCCGACTGTGTCTGTGTCTATCTTATTCCAATGTGTGCTGAAGCCCTGAGGTGATGTGCCAAATGATAGTTTTATGATTACACTCTATCATTTCACTGGTCCTAATCGAGCTCGGATGCCAGAGCTGTTCCAAGAAGAGTAAAGAAGGAAGACGCCGCTGGAAAAGTCTGCAGCCAGGACCCGGATCCTGCAAAAATCCTGGAGCGTTGAATTCGATCCAGGTCGGCGGTCAACTCGTCTGACATCTTATCTTCAAGGAACGGCCGACGGCATTTGAACGCTGATCACACAACTATAAGATAGCACGTAAGTGAGACACAAAAGTTGTCTATCTATGTGAATATAGACATAAGCCTAAGCACTGAATAAGCAGTGAAATCTTAGGATATTTTGCTATGTTTTAGAAGCAACAGAGTGATTTATTTCCTGCAAATTGTATACTGTAGTGTGTATGAAATCACAGATGTTGACGGACGCGCGTCATCACTATGTGTATCCAAAACGCGATCTGAGTGAATTATCCGGGTCTAACAATTTTCTCTCCGCGGTCATCACTATGTGAGTGAGCCGTGAGCACTTTTCCGGATCTGATTATCTAGAATAACCCACAAAATACCCTTGGGTGTTCGATGAGAAATCCGTTGGGACGTGGTGAAACTGAATGTGTTTATATTGTATGTTTGTGCTTAATATTACTAAAAGTGTGATATTAAGATGTGTTATTAAGGAATGTGTGAAGTGGGATTCAACCAGTATACAGCAGTGTAAATAACGCTCGAAATAAGTATGAATGATAATCACGGTGGTTGAGAGACGAGTGGGTCTCTTCCCCCCCCTCAGGAGCCTTGCGTGTTTGAGGTCTGTTTGGGACAGTCGCGTGGACTGGTGATTTCTGTATGAATCTATGAATGAGAGTACAGTGAATGTGTGTGGGGATCCCCAGGGAATATGTGTATGTTCCTGTAGAAGCCTATGAGAGAGAGCAGACAAAGTGTCGTGACTGTGAAGAACGAATGAGATTTTCAGTGTCTGTGTATGTCCTCACGAGTATAGGAATACAAGTGAATGTGTGTGTGTGTGAGGGCTGCACGTGTATGCAAGATGGGAGAGAAAGCGAAAGAAAGAGAGTGGGGGGATGCGGATTACCAAGAAGCTAGGCCAAAAGGAAGGAAGAGACCCCCCCAAACATGTTATCGGTGTGGCCGTATCGGCCATTTCGTAGCCAAGTGTAGATCTAGCGAAACAGTTAATGGCTGGGAGGATGATAACCGGGCGGAAACACCAAGACAGGCCCGAAATACATGCTTTAGGTGTGGGCTCACGGGGCATATTGTTGCTGACTGTAAATCAACAACAACAGTTTATGGATGGGACGATAACAGAAAGACACGTAAACCTAAGAGCAGAATGGAGAAAGATGATACATGGCAGGACCTTGGTTTTATTGGTACAGAAACCCTTATATATATATATATATATATATGATGAGGGCACACATTTTGCACACATTTGGTATTAATTAGCTACGATGTCTAAGCCCCTTGCCTGTTTACAGTAGCCAGTCTACAGCAAAGTTTTATGCATGAATAAAAGCCCCAAATCGTATTACATTCATAATTAGACTTCCCAGGGAGCAGTGTTGTTGGAAAATAGATATAAATATACAAGGCACACATATATCTATTTCTTTTTTTTTAATCTGTGGAATTTTTAAGTAGACAACAGCAAATGGATACTGGTCTTATCTTTAGGCATTAATAGTAAGGACCAACCAGATCTGCTACGTAATAAACCATTCTCAAGAGTGTGAGGGTGAAAGTAACTGAGTACATTTACTCAAGTACTGTACTTAAGTATCACATACATGTGTGGGGAAGAAGTGACAGAATGGTGACTGAGCAAATGAGTAACTCCCAGAGAGTAAAAGTATTTTTGTGGTCAGTATGAATGAGTTACAGCGAACAGTTGAAATGAGTGTATGTTGGAAAGTAATTGAGTACATTTACTCAAGTACTGTACTTAAATGCCAACCAATAGGGTTGCTGTGTGGTACTGTGTGTGTGGGTGTTTAGAGGAGTCTGTGTGCACGTGTGTATGTGCACGTGTGTGTGCGGGCTGTGTGCTAACAGAGCGAGACAGAAAGACAGTGATGAAGTGAAAAAAAAAACATCACAAAAGGCCATAAGTTCTAGTGATATTTAGGAGCCCTTATCAGTGAAGTTTGTGCAGTTAAAGCTATTAACCAGCTCCCATATAAGGCCCACTTTTCTGTTACAAGCCCTTTGTCTAAACTCAAGTGTTAAAGATGTGTTATGACTTCTGTTCTGTTGCAACAAAATTGCATTAGGTTAGGGCCTGTAGGATCAGAGGAATACAGGCCTTCACTTGATGGGATTGAGCTCATTGTTGCAGTAAATATGAAGTTTTTAGTAAATTAGCGAAGCGAAGTGCAAGTACCCCAAGCTAGGAATGTTTACTGCAGGGTCAAGGGTCATTCCTGTCCAGATAAGAAGCGTAGAGGTTTGTGTGTGTGCGTCCTGGATTGTGGGTTGGATCTGTAAGCGCTGCGGATCTAAATCCGCTGTGCCATGGACGTGGCTCACAAACTTTAAGTTTATTGAAACTGTATGCAATCAATATTTTTGTTTTGATTAAAATAAGAGTCAAATGACAAGGAGGTCTACTTTTGAAAGTGACATTTGTGGCTTAACTAGCAAAGGAAATCTTTGTCCAAAAGATGGCAGATCTACAAGCTGTACAGCAAGTGTTGATTTTAAGAAATACTCAATAATGAAAAGTATCATAAGTATTAGAAGACTTATGTAAAGTTACCCTATGTCAAAGCTGACACTTCATACATGTTTGAGCATTTAGTCACTTTGACTGAAAAGTATTTCTACTCAAGTGAGGTATATCATGTGGAGGCAAGCTCAGCCTGCAAGCTGTTATGACGAGAGCAGTGACTCCCACGTTCCAAGCCCATGGGAATGCTTATAAAAAAAAAAAGTAAAGGAAGCGAGTTCAGTTCTCATGGAACTTATCTTTCATTTGTTGTGTCTTGATACTAGTGTGCCACAAGCCCCAATTTCTCACTTTGAAAAATCGTGTCTTCTCCTCTATATTTGAAGTATACAAGCAGTGTTCTAAGTACAGTTGTGAATCAAGTAATTAATTGTATATTGAATCATGACCATAAGGTATGGCCATGGTTCAAACAGGAGGGAGAGTGACACTGAGTTAAGAGTGACACTGAGTTAAGAAGTATTAATAGTAATTAAAGACACATATTCACAACATATTCAAACTTTTCAAACTTATATTTTAAAAAATCTGGTAAAAGCCATACACTGTAAAAATGAGTTTGGAGACGTTACAAAAAGTCAAAAGAACTAGTAATCTGCCAAGATTTCTTTCTCCCCACAGGACCACGGACTGAAGCCTGGTGATCTGGTGCTGATAAGATAGCTGATAAGGTCGCCAAGCCAAGCGGGAGCCTCCATACTGGAGGATTTATGTCCTGCTGAGAAGCCGTTTCTGAGTCCTGGTCTGCGTCGACTGCTGTGAGGTGCAGTCCCTGGTCAACATGTCACCTGATGTGAGGCGTGTGGTTTGTCCAATCCACACAAAAACATTCGCAAGTTGGTGCAAACATCATCGGACATTACGTAAGAAGGTGAAGAAGGCCGGCTTGTGGGGTGGAGTCTCACATATAGAGTGAGATTAGGCCCTAACCGGTGAAGAATCCACTTAGAATAGTACCCCCCCCCTCACCTGATTACACTTAAAAGGACGATGCACCACACTTGTTTTTATTTTTATATTTTCCTATCTATGTTATTGTATATTTTTCTATGTATCTTTTGTCTCTATTATTAAAGTTAAGCAGGGGAAGGCTAAAGCTAAGATAATTATGATTGTTATGTTGCAGCGATATATGTCTACATCATGCATTTCCTGTTCCAGTTAACTGATAGTAAGTAAGTGCCTCGAATCCAAACAGTGAGTGAGCCTTGGGTCAAGCTATTTGCCGTGCAAAACGTATGATCAGTTTTAAGCACATAAATAAGAGCTTTTATGTCACTCTGAAGCGGACTAAGTATGAAGTGTGATAAATGTAATATCATGGAGCGAGATGGAAAATGCCAACTGGTGTAAATGTGTTAGTGTGGAATGAGGGCGCATTTAAGACAACCTCCGAAGGGAGGGGCGGGATAACCGACCAAACGGTCATCATCTCGGCTAAGCCACACCCTAACATGCCATCAAACCCTCTCCGAAGCCACATACTAATGATGCCATCAAAACACCGTGACCCCACTGGGGATCCAGTGGTCCTGGTGAGAAGTACTTTTCGAACAAGTACCTGTTGTGTTTACATTTCAGATGACATTAATGCTAAGGAGGCCAATAACGCGATGTCCAATCTACGTGCCCTTCAGAAAGCTATGAATGGTAACATCACCATAAGGGGTGGTTTTTCTTGGTTAATGGGAGGGGGTTGGATTCAAGCTCTGTGCAAATTTGAAACAATGGTACTCTGTGCTTTGGTGCTGTTTCGCGTGTTATCGGTCTGTGTGATCCTGAAACGCATGGTTGCGGACGTTCGCCTTTATGATGAGAATGACACAGACATCTAAGTGCTCTGTTAATATTTGAAAATGAATTGTCAGTTCATAATGGTCAAATTAATGATACAAACGGTTGAAGGTTATTAAGTGTTACAACCACTGCTCACAAGAAAGCCACACATTTTGAGAGTGATAATGTCCTTTTTCCTATCCGTGGGTTTTTTCAGCATTATCTACAATCGTTTATATCATTATTGATCAGGATCAATTGACATTCTAATAGTCTCATCATGTGCCCTGATAACAGCTGTGTGCTATGCTCTGTATGACAAAGTGCGACAAGCGGATAGCTTAAGTACCAAGGCCACTGAAAGCGAAAGAGGCAAGTGATTAATGAAATCCTGTTATGATGTCCATTTTGAAAAGCGGAAAACAAGAAGAATGTGAAGATTAATAAATTTGATCAACAGGAGGGAAATGACAGAGCCGATTCTCAGTTCTATGTGGTGTGGGTTTATGAGTTCTATTCATATTGTTAATGTGTTCAATTAATTAATCATTCAGTTGAATGGATTAAGTATATTCTTCATCCATTATGTGTGCAGGAGCCAAAGACTGCATATTAGGTGCTTTGTTATTGTTGCAGAGCTCCTGTGGGCTACAGATGTTTGCATAGTTTCCTTATCTCTAAGTCCAGCAGAGATTGCTGTGTCTCACTTTCTCTGCTCTGCCTGCTAACTTCAAGTACTGAGTACTCATAGTGGTCTAATACTTTTGAGTACTTCCTAAGCCCTGCCTCCTGCTTAACTGTCTCCCCTTCTCATGTTGCTGTATAAATGACAATGTAAAGTATTTTGTACTTCAGAAATGATTCAGGTAAAGCTGTACGTTGTCTCCTTGGTACCAAGTAAAATATGACGGAGATCTCCGACTGTGTCTGTGTCTATCTTATTCCAATGTGTGCTGAAGCCCTGAGGTGATGTGCCAAATGATAGTTTTATGATTACACTCTATCAGGTTAAGTCCTCCACAAGGATCCGGACGGTTAGTTTGGGCAACGGACAACGCGGACTTTTGCACGCGGTCGCGGGTGGTTTACAGGAACGTCTGCTCTGCTTCACGGTTACACAGTAACTGACACGGGCGCCGCCATCTTGGCGAGTCCATTCATAAAACGTGAGTAACGTGGGGGTGCAACGGAGACTGCACGTCACCGTCTGTGCATGGCTCGTGGGCGTGGATAAACGCAGTGGTGTGTGCGTGGGGTGTGTGTGCGATAGCCGATCGCTACAACTGTCAGGTGCTGTCGCTCCACCCTGAGTTTGAAGGGCTGTCCGTCAAGTCTATGCCACCTGGTTGTGCCTGAGCTCATAGGAGGGCAGGTGGGAGGCTATCAGCACCTGGGGGAGTGTAAAATAATTTGGGCATCAATTATTTTCAGTTGGTCATGAATTAATATAGCTGCTGCAGGATGCATTAAACCTTAATGCATCCTGCTAAGTCACCCCTTAAAGATTAAGTGGTGACTTAACGGTTTCACATGGGGCATCTTTGTATGTGTGCTGTAGCCACATACCATTTTCATTCAGCTGAATGGCGTTGGTCGTCTTGCTGAGCTGGGTGAGCTCGGTCAGGATGGTCATCGACGAGGGTGGGATCTCGCCCACACAGCTGGTCCTAGACACGCAAGAGGACAACGTACACAGTCAAATCCCCAGTGTTCATTCAATTTGTACACCAACTTGTGACCAGGAGATTATTTTTGGGAACTTGGGCGTGGGAGAATATGTAGTTGAGCTCGTTGGCCATGTCAGCTTTTTTTTCTTCACGAAGTGCAAATACACACTTGAACAACACTCAACAGGTCTTCAAGTTGCCCCTTGGTTAGTAGCCTAAGTAGCCTAAGCTTCAAAATGATGATATGTGAAGGGTGGAGGATGACGGGCAGAAAAAGCGCTAGTATATCCTAGGATATACTCACTTCTGAACTGCACAATGCTCCGAGTGTACTCCTAACAGGTTTTTGGGGGGACGATTTTTTCCACACTTAGTGATTTTTTCGGATTTAACTTTCGTTTCGGTAGGGACAAACTTTCGTTTCGGTAGTGACCCAATGGTGAAAAAAGAAAATGTACTAAGTCCAGAGCTCGATGAATGTTAGGGACCAAAAAAAATGTCACTACAAAGTACTACCAATCAACTCTAAATTGCCTGAAACGTACTCCTAACAGGTTTTTGGGGGGACGATTTTGGCCTCCACACTTGGTGATTTTTTCGGATTTAACTTTCGTTTCGGTAGGGACAAACTTTCGTTTCGGTAGTGACCCAATGGTGAAAAAAGAAAATGTACTAAGTCCAGAGCTCGATGAATGTTAGGGACCAAAAAAAAAGTCACTACCAATCAACTTTAAATTGCCTGAAACGTACTCCTAACAGGTTTTTGGGGGAACAATTTTTTTTTTTGACACAATGGTGTCACTACCGAAACGAAAAAAAAATACTAAGTCCAGAGCTCAATGAATGCTATGGACCAAAAAAAAAGTCACTACCAATCAACTTTAAATTTTCTGAAACGTACTCCTAACAGGTTTTTGGGGGAACATTTTTTTTTTACACAATGGTGTCACTACCGAAACGAAAAAAAAATGACTAAGTCCAGAGCTCGATGAATGTTAGGGACAAAAAAAAAAGTCACTACCAATCAACTTTAAATTGCCTGAAACGTACTCCTAACAGGTTTTTGGGGGAACAATTTTTTTTTTGACACAATGGTGTCACTACCGAAACGAAAAAAAAAAGACTAAGTCCAGAGCTCGATGAATGTTAGGGACCAAAAAAAAAGTCACTACCAATCAACTCTAAATTGCCTGAAACGTACTCCTAGCAGGTTTTTGGGGGAACAATTTTTTTTTGACACAATGGTGTCGCTACCGAAACGAAAAAAAAATTACTAAGTCCAGAGCTCGATGAATGTTAGGGACCAAAAAAAAAGTCACTACCAATCAACTTTAAATTGCCTGAAACGTACTCCTAACAGGTTTTTGGGGGAACCATTTTTTTTGACACAATGGTGTCACTACCGCCACTACTTTCAGCTCATTTGCATTACAACATACCATTTGTTTATCGCAAATTAAATTGTAATCTCATAAAACTTTTAGTAACCAGGTTAAAGTTAAAAAGATGGCATTACTTGGGTGAGGTCTTTACTTAAATTTGTGAAATCTGTCCCAGCAGAGTTATTGAGGTCGCCCACATGCTGCCTCAGTGCCTGCAGTTCTGGAACTGAAACATTTCACAAATCATTAGCAGATCAAGGGTATTGAGCTCATACCATACCTATGACATGGACTGTCAGGTGCTGTCGCTCCACCCTGAGTTTGAAGGGCTGTCCGTCAAGTCTAGGCCACCTGGTTGTGCCTGAGCTCATAGGAGGGCAGGTGGGAGGCTATCAGCACCTGGGGGAGTGTAAAATAATTTGGGCATCAATTATTTTCAGTTGGTCATGAATTAATATAGCTGCTGCAGGATGCATTAAACCTTAATGCATCCTGCTAAGTCACCCCTTAAAGATTAAGTGGTGACTTAACGGTTTCACATGGGGCATCTTTGTATGTGTGCTGTAGCCACATACCATTTTCATTCAGCTGAATGGCGTTGGTCGTCTTGCTGAGCTGGGTGAGCTCGGTCAGGATGGTCATCGACGAGGGTGGGATCTCGCCCACACAGCTGGTCCTAGACACGCAAGAGGACAACGTACACAGTCAAATCCCCAGTGTTCATTCAATTTGTACACCAACTTGTGACCAGGAGATTATTTTTGGGAACTTGGGCGTGGGAGAATATGTAGTTGAGCTCGTTGGCCATGTCAGCTTTTTTTTCTTCACGAAGTGCAAATACACACTTGAACAACACTCAACAGGTCTTCAAGTTGCCCCTTGGTTAGTCGCCTAAGTAGCCTAAGCTTCAAAATGATGATATGTGAAGGGTGGAGGATGACGGGCAGAAAAAGCGCTAGTATATCCTAGGATATACTCACTTCTGAACTGCACAATGCTCCGAGTGTACTCCTAACAGGTTTTTGGGGGGACGATTTTTTCCACACTTAGTGATTTTTTCGGATTTAACTTTCGTTTCGGTAGGGACAAACTTTCGTTTCGGTAGTGACCCAATGGTGAAAAAAGAAAATGTACTACTGTAAGTCCAGAGCTCGATGAATGTTAGGGACCCAAAAAAAAGTCACTACCAATCAACTTTAAATTGCCTGAAACGTACACCTAACAGGTTTTTGGGAGAATTTTTTTTTTTTTGACACAATGGTGTCACTACCGAAACGAAAAAAAAATTACTAAGTCCAGAGCTCGATGAATGTTAGGGACCAAAAAAAAAGTCACTACCAATCAACTTTAAATTGCCTGAAACGTACTCCTAACAGGTTTTTGGGGGAACAATTTTTTTTTTTACACAATGGTGTCACTACCGAAACGAAAAAAAAAAAACTAAGTCCAGAGCTCGATGAATGTTAGGGACCAAAAAAGAAGTCACTACCAATCAACTTTAAATTGCCTGAAACGTACTCCTAACAGGTTTTTGGGGGAACAAATTTTTTTTTGACACAATGGTGTCACTACCGAAACGAAAAAAAATTACTAAGTCCAGAGCTCAATGAATGCTATGGACCAAAAAAAAAGTCACTACCAATCAACTTTAAATTGCCTGAAACGTACTCCTAACAGGTTTTTGGGGGAATTTTTTTTTTTTTACACAATGGTGTCACTACCGAAACTAAAAAAAAAAATGACTAAGTCCAGAGCTTGATGAATGTTAGGGACAAAAAAAAAAGTCACTACCAATCAACTTTAAATTGCCTGAAACGTACTCCTAACAGGTTTTTGGGGGAACAATTTTTTTTTTGACACAATGGTTTCACTACCGAAACGAAAAAAAAATGACTAAGTCCAGAGCTCGATGAATGTTAGGGACCAAAAAAAAAGTCACTACCAATCAACTTTAAATTGCCTGAAACGTACTCCTAACAGGTTTTTGGGGGAACAATTTTTTTTTTTTACACAATGGTGTCACTACCGAAACGAAAAAAAAATGACTAAGTCCAGAGCTCGATGAATGTTAGGGACCAAAAAAGAAGTCACTACCAATCAACTTTAAATTGCCTGAAACGTACTCCTAACAGGTTTTTGGGGGAACAATTTTTTTTTTGACACAATGGTGTCACTACCGAAACGAAAAAAAAATTACTAAGTCCAGAGCTCGATGAATGTTAGGGACCAAAAAAAAAGTCACTACCAATCAACTTTAAATTGCCTGAAACGTACTCCTAACAGGTTTTTGGGGGAACCATTTTTTTTTTACACAATGGTGTCACTACCGCCACTACTTTCAGCTCATTTGCATTACAACATACCATTTGTTTATCGCAAATGAAATTGTAATCTCATAAAACTTTTAGTAACCAGGTTAAAGTTAAAAAGATGGCATTACTTGGGTGAGGTCTTTACTTAAATTTGTCAAATCTGTCCCAGCAGAGTGATTGAGGTCGCCCACATGCTGCCTCAGTGCCTGCAGTTCTGGAACTGAAACATTTCACAAATCATTAGCAGATCAAGGGTATTGAGCTCATACCATACCTATGACATGGACTGTCAGGTGCTGTCGCTCCACCCTGAGTTTGAAGTGCTGTCCGTCAAGTGTAGGCCACCTGGTTGTGCCTGAGCTCATAGGAGGGCAGGTGGGAGGCTATCAGCACCTGGGGGAGTGTAAAATAATTTGGGCATCAATTATTTTCAGTTGGTCATGAATTAATATAGTTGCTGCAGGATGCATTAAACCTTAATGCATCCTGCTAAGTCACCCCTTAATGATTAAGTGGTGACTTAACGGTTTCACATGGGGCATCTTTGTATGTGTGCTGTAGCCACATACCATTTTCATTCAGCTGAATGGCGTTGGTCGTCTTGCTGAGCTGGGTGAGCTCGGTCAGGATGGTCATCGACGAGGGTGGGATCTCGCCCACACAGCTGGTCCTAGACACGCAAGAGGACAACGTACACAGTCAAATCCCCAGTGTTCATTCAATTTGTACACCAACTTGTGACCAGGAGATTATTTTTGGGAACTTGGGCGTGGGAGAATATGTAGTTGAGCTCGTTGGCCATGTCAGCTTTTTCTTCTTCACGAAGTGCAAATACACACTTGAACAACACTCAACAGGTCTTCAAGTTGCCCCTTGGTTAGTCGCCTAAGTAGCCTAAGCTTCAAAATGATGATATGTGAAGGGTGGAGGATGACGGGCAGAAAAAGCGCTAGTATATCCTAGGATATACTCACTTCTGAACTGCACAATGCTCCGAGTGTACTCCTAACAGGTTTTTGGGGGGACGTTTTTTTCCATACTTAGTGATTTTTTCGGATTTAACTTTCGTTTCGGTAGGGACAAACTTTCGTTTCGGTAGTGACCCAATGGTGAAAAAAGAAAATGTACTAAGTCCAGAGCTCGATGAATGTTAGGGACCAAAAAAAATGTCACTACAAAGTACTACAAATCAACTCTAAATTGCCTGAAACGTACTCCTAACAGGTTTTTGGGGGGACGATTTTGGCCTCCACACTTGGTGATTTTTTCGGATTTAACTTTCGTTTCGGTAGGGACAAACTTTCGTTTCGGTAGTGACCCAATGGTGAAAAAAGAAAATGTACTAAGTCCAGAGCTCGATGAATGTTAGGGACCAAAAAAAAAGTCACTACCAATCAACTTTAAATTGCCTGAAACGTACTCCTAACAGGTTTTTGGGGGAACCATTTTTTTTTGACACAATGGTGTCACTACCGCCACTACTTTCAGCTCATTTGCATTACAACATACCATTTGTTTATCGTAAATGAAATTGTAATCTCATAAAACTTTTAGTAACCAGGTTAAAGTTAAAAAGATGGCATTACTTGGGTGAGGTCTTTACTTAAATTTGTCAAATCTGTCCCAGCAGAGTCATTGAGGTCGCCCACATGCTGCCTCAGTGCCTGCAGTTCTGGAACTGAAACATTTCACAAATCATTAGCAGATCAAGGGTATTGAGCTCATACCATACTATGACATGGACTGTCAGGTGCTGTCGCTCCACCCTGAGTTTGAAGTGCTGTCTGTCAAGTGTAGGCCACCTGGTTGTGCCTGAGCTCATAGGAGGGCAGGTGGGAGGCTATCAGCACCTGGGGGAGTGTAAAATAATTTGGGCATCAATTATTTTCAGTTGGTCATGAATTAATATAGCTGCTGCAGGATGCATTAAACCTTAATGCATCCTGCTAAGTCACCCCTTAATGATTAAGTGGTGACTTAACGGTTTCACATGGGGCATCTTTGTATGTGTGCTGTAGCCACATACCATTTTCATTCAGCTGAATGGCGTTGGTCGTCTTGCTGAGCTGGGTGAGCTCGGTCAGGATGGTCATCGACGAGGGTGGGATCTCGCCCACACAGCTGGTCCTAGACACGCAAGAGGACAACGTACACAGTCAAATCCCCAGTGTTCATTCAATTTGTACACCAACTTGTGACCAGGAGATTATTTTTGGGAACTTGGGCGTGGGAGAATATGTAGTTGAGCTCGTTGGCCATGTCAGCTTTTTTTTCTTCACGAAGTGCAAATACACACTTGAACAACACTCAACAGGTCTTCAAGTTGCCCCTTGGTTAGTCGCCTAAGTAGCCTAAGCTTCAAAATGATGATATGTGAAGGGTGGAGGATGACGGGCAGAAAAAGCGCTAGTATATCCTAGGATATACTCACTTCTGAACTGCACAATGCTCCGAGTGTACTCCTAACAGGTTTTTGGGGGGACGTTTTTTTCCACACTTAGTGATTTTTTCGGATTTAACTTTCGTTTCGGTAGGGACAAACTTTCGTTTCGGTAGTGACCCAATGGTGAAAAAAGAAAATGTACTAAGTCCAGAGCTCGATGAATGTTAGGGACCAAAAATAATGTCACTACAAAGTACTACCAATCAACTCTAAATTGCCTGAAACGTACTCCTAACAGGTTTTTGGGGGGACGATTTTGGCCTCCACACTTGGTAATTTTTTCGGATTTAACTTTCGTTTCGGTAGGGACAAACTTTCGTTTCGGTAGTGACCCAATGGTGAAAAAAGAAAATGTACTAAGTCCAGAGCTCGATGAATGTTAGGGACCAAAAAAAAAGTCACTACCAATCAACTTTAAATTGCCTGAAACGTACTCCTAACAGGTTTTTGGGGGAACATTTTTTTTTTTGACACAATGGTGTCACTACCGAAACGGAAAAAAAAAAACTAAGTCCAGAGCTCGATGAATGTTAGGGACCCAAAAAAAAGTCACTACCAATCAACTTTAAATTGCCTGAAACGTACTCCTAACAGGTTTTTGGGGGACCAATTTTTTTTTTTGGCCTCCACACTTAGTGATTTTTTCGGAAATAACTTCGTTTCGGTAGTGACACAATGTTGTCACTACCGAAACGAAAAAAAATGACTAAGTCCAGAGCTCGATGAATGTTAGGAACCAAAAAAAAAGTCACTACCAATCAACTTTAAATTGCCTGAAACGTACTCCTAACAGGTTTTTGGGGGAACAAATTTTTTTTTGACACAATGGTGTCACTACCGAAACGAAAAAAAAATTACTAAGTCCAGAGCTCGATGAATGTTATGGACCAAAAAAAAAGTCACTACCAATCAACTTTAAATTGCCTGAAACGTACTCCTAACAGGTTTTTGGGGGAACAAATTATTTTTTTGACACAATGGTGTCACTACCGAAACGAAAAAAAAATTACTAAGTCCAGAGCTCGATGAATGTTAGGGACCAAATAAAAAGTCACTACCAATCAACTTTAAATTGCCTGAAACGTACTCCTAACAGGTTTTTGGGGGAACATTTTTTTTTTTTACACAATGGTGTCACTACCGAAACGAAAAAATGGATATTCCTCCTCAGCGTCGCAACGTTTTTCCTTCTTTTTAGTATTTTTAAGCCTTTTATTTTTTTACATGTAAAAGACGTATGAAAAAATTGCCTTTCCCTGTTCTCAAGTAAAATATTTATATGCGATTAAAATGTGATTAATTGTGATTAATTCATTACAAAGCCTCTAATTAATTTGATAAATGTTTTTAATCGAGTCCCAGCCCTAGATCTTATTATATATATTTATAAAGTTCTTACCCCTCATCACAGATGCAGATGTAGCAGAGTCTCCAAACTTTGATCCGGTGTACACAAACTGACCGTTGGAGATTTCCCCAGCAGAGCCACATGACTTCCCTGTGGAAGAGAAAGAAATATCCTTCAATACACTGGTATGAAATATCCAGTGGTGTAAAGTAACTAAGTACATTTACTAAAGTACTGTACTTAAGTACAATTAGAAGGTACTTTTACTTTACTGGAGTATTTCCAATTGTCTATACTTTTACTTTACTGGCAAAAATATGTTGTCATTTCAAACCTTAATGTGCATGGTTACATTTTCTATTATCTTTACTTTTTGTTTTTACCGTTCCAGAGAACATAACAAGGTGGGACACAAACTCAGCCAATCCAGTTGGAGATGCAGTCAGGGAGTCAAACACTGCGTTGATGACAACGTCTTTCTCAGCAGGAAGAGGCAACACCACAAGTTCTGCACTCTGCTTTGGAGACAGGAGCCTTACAGCCTCCAGCTGGACAGAAAGACAGTCAAGAAAAGATTATCACCACCACTGGATTTTATTTGATAATAATAAGGTAACTATTTGGTCTAATCATTCTTTAGAGTTTTTTTTATGTGGCAGCGATGAAGTCTTACAGGGGACAAGCATGGGTTGAGATTCAGGAATTCTCTGACAGACACAAGGGCTGAGAATGGCCCAAAGTTGTTCTGCAGCCAGTAAGCACTGCTGTTGTAGGGGACAGATCAGAACAAAGTATTAAGGCATTCAAACAGAAAAATGGCTGCAAATACCAGTCAAAACATTTTCCAGTAAAGATATCCCATTCTAATTGAGAATAGAATGGGAATATATTTATTTAGCAAATACATTTGAAAATGAGAGCCAAACTGCTATTGAGATATTGCAGTTAGTCAGTACCTGGCAGTGGTCGGGAGAGGAAAGGGAGGATTAGTTCCTTCAGGCCCAAATGCTGCTGCTGTGAGGTCATGTTGTCAAACTGATGGCTAAACTCCTTCAAACTGGTGAATCAAACACAGAATGAGAAATACTTATTTCTTAGCTTATTGGTGAAGCTAGAGAAAAGGCAATGGAGTCATCAAAATCAAAATCATCCCCCAGGAAGAATGAAGGTGCACAGAAAAGTCTATGGAAATCCAGCCAGCAGTTTTCAAGACATCTTCTTTGGGACCAAAGTGACAGATGGACGTATAGACCAAACAACCAACATACAGTAGCCATCCTTAGAGCCCTGCTGCTAGTGGGGCTAAAATGCATGCAGGTCAATACTTACACTTGCTGGTATGAGTTACAGCTGAGATTCCTGCTGCTAAGGCAGCGTAGAAACCATGCAGATGACAGGAACCCTCTCAAACGTCCAGAGAACCACGTCCTGACTCCTGATAACATCACTGTCCCTCAACTGTTTATCAGTCAGAATTGCCACTCTCATCTCTCCAATCACATCCAGAACCACAGACGCTGATGGAACAGTCATGGTCATAGACTAGGGGAAGGATTACATGGGTCAATATTTAATATTATTACATTTGCATTAATATTACGTGAGGATATTTAGTGTATGGAATAGTAGATAAAGATTCTGGCTCTATAATAGAGATATTCTTTCAAATCTTGATAGACAGTGAATTTTTTTATTAGCATTTTTTTTCATTAGCAAATATTTTTAAGATTATTAAAAACATGAGCTTTAAATTTAAATAATTTCAGAATTCAGATGTGTTACTTTTAATTCGTTTTAGAGATTGTTCATTCTGTCTTCACCATAAAAGTTGTTTTCAGTGTCTGGTTAGAGCTACTTTTTGTACCGTATTGGTAAGAAGATCCAGAGCTGCATCCAACACCCCAGAGGTCTTAGAGAGGAACAGCTTCCAGACTGGTCTGGAACCAGTGGAGCTGGGGGACTGGTTACACTTCATCACTGATGCCAGATCCTGTGCTGTCAACATGGACACCTGGGTGGAGATAATGGACAAAGCAGAACAGAAAAAAACAGGAAACCTTTAATGAAGTCAAAATTGGAAAATAATAACTGTTGCGTTCAATGTGAGAGACTTAAGTGGCTTACTGAAGCACACGCGTATTCTTCAATGCCAAAGTCACAAAAGCGTCCATTCATCTGTCCGTTGTTGAGGAGGAGCTGTAGTGCAGTGCTTTGGTAGCCGAAAAGGAAAACATATCAAATGTTTCTTGATTTGCAAAACGAAAAGTTTGTTCATTAAATATATTTGAGATATTGTAGTTATTGCCTCAGAACACTCACCTGTTAATTCCAACACAAATGTATTTTTCTGTGAAAACATTAATTCATTCATTCATTATGAAAATAAATCACAATAAAATTCATAACAATGAATCAAAACTACTATACACTTGAATGACAAATAGAGTTTGTGATTTTAAACCAAATGTGCATAGTTACAGTTTATATTACTATCATTACTTCACAGTTTTTACCTTTCCAGAGAACATAACAAGGTGGGACACAAACTCAGCCAATCCTCTCTCCTTTGGAGATTCGGTCAGATAGTCAAACACTGCGTGGATGACAACGTCATTCTCAGGAAGAAGAGGCAACACCACAAGTTCTGCACTCTGCTTTGGAGACAGGAGCCTTACAGCCTCCAGCTAGATGGAAAGAAAGTCAAGAAAAACTTGATCACCACCACTGGACTTTATTTCATATTTAAAAAGTAATTATCTCTTGGAGTTAATAATTCATCATTGTTATGTAATGTAACAACTTTAAAGTCTTACAGGGGAGAAGCCTGGGTTTAGATTCAGGAATTCACTGACAGACACAAGACCTGAGAATGCACCAAAGTTGTTCTCCAACCAGTAAACACTGCTGTTGGACACACGGCCTCGGTCTGAAGGGGACAGATCAGAATGAAACATTAAGGCATTGAAAGGTGTCTGGAAATACAGTCAATATATTTTCCTGTAAAAAATATAACATTTTAATAGATTGTAAAAATAGATAGATAGATTGCAGTTAGTCAGTACCTGACTGTGGTCGGGACAGGAAAGGGATTATTAGTTCCGTCAGGACCACTTGCTGCTGATGTGAGGTCATGTTGTCGAACTGATGGCTAAACTCCTGCAATCTGTGGATCAAATCAAAATACAATGCAAAATACTTGTTTTCACTTCTTCGTATTTCGGGCCAATTCCCATCAGGGTGCGCCACATCATCTGTTTCCATCTGCTTCTGTTTTCGGCATCTTCCTTGGTCACTGTAGCCACCTGCATGTCGTCTCCCTCCGCATTCATAAACTTCATCTTTGGTCTACCTCTTCTCCTCTTACCTGGCAGCTCCATCTTCAGCATCCTTCTCCCAATATACCTCTCATCCCTCCTCCGTATATATCCAAACAAACATCCAAACCTCGCCTCTCTTGCTTTATCCCCAAACCTTCTAACCTGGGCTAATCCTCCAATGTAATCATTGGCATCCTCAATTTTTCCACCTCTAGTTCCGCCTCCTGTCTTCTCATCAGTGCCACAATTTCCAAGCCGTACACATCTTCCCTCTCACTCTAGCTGGAACCCTTCTCTCACAAATCACCCCTGACTCCATCAGTTCCACCCTACCTATCGCTTCTTCAGCTCTCTTCCACACTACCCATTACTTTGGACTCAATTCAACTTCACTATATGACTTTTTACTCACAAGAAAAAATAAAAGAAATTCAAAACATTGTGACTTAACTATGCTTTTCATCCAAACACCCCATTATGGGAGATTAAATGTGAAATACATCCACATAAAGATGATAGCCCCAGGTGGGAAAATTCAGTCAAAGGGTATACAGATGGAAGAAGTCTCCAGCTCAATACTTACACTTGCTGGTATGTGTTACAGCTGAGGTTCCTGCTGTTGAGGCAGTATAGAAACTCTCCTGATGCAGATGACAGGAACCCTCTCAAACGTCCAGAGAACCACTTCCCAATGACATCACTGTCCCTCAACTGTTCATCAGTCAGAATCGACACTCTCAGCTCTCCAATCACATCCAGAACCGCAGACGCCGATGGACCAGTCATCGTCATGGACTAGGGGAAGGATTACATGGGTCAATATTTCATTTAAATGTGCATTACGTGTGAGCTCATTTGGTGTAAAGAATAGTGGACAGGGCTTTTCGCTCTACAATAGAGAACTTTCATTCCAAACCTGGGTGGACTTTATGTGGACAAATAACAGCTTCTGGGCAGAAATAATTGATTTTTTATTTTTATTTTGCATTGGTGCATTTTATAATTACTAATTATAAACATAGACTGTAATTATGTGTAGGTCTGAGATGTACTAACTCAGTCATCATTGTTCATTTTAATTCGTTTCAGTGATTGGTCATTCTATCTTTGCCATAACACTTAGCAGTTTAGTTTCAGTTTATTTCAGTGTCTGGTTAGATCTAGTTTTTGTACCGTGTTGGCTAGAAGATCAAGAGCTGCATTCAACACCCCAGAGGCCTTGGAGAGGAACAGCTTCCAGACTGGTCTGGAACCAGTGGAGCTGGGGCACCAGTAGTTCGGTAGGCTTGCGTGCCGCACGTCCGGGGGCCAACATCCTCCGAGACTAGGCAGTGGTACTATTTAACCCATAGTTGGGGGCTGGTTCGTGGGCACCAGTAGTTCGGTAGGCTTGCGTGCCGCACGTCCGGGGGCCAACCTCCTCCGAGACTAGGCAGTGGTACTATTTAACCCATAGTTGGGGGCTGGTTCGTGGGCACCAGTAGTTCGGTAGGCTTGCGTGCCGCACGTCCGGGGGCCAACCTCCTCCGAGACTAGGCAGTGGTACTATTTAACCCATAGTTGGGGGCTGGTTCGTGGGCACCAGTAGTTCGGTAGGCTTGCGTGCCGCACGTCTGGGGGCCAACCTCCTCCGAGACTAGGCAGTGGTACTATTTAACCCATAGTTGGGGGCTGGTTCGTGGGCACCAGTAGTTCGGTAGGCTTGCGTGCCGCGCACGTCTGGGGGCCAACCTCCTCCGAGCATTATAATTGCACAAATTTAATGACCAGAAGTCTAGCGTCACATTTGCGCTTTTTATAGAATTGTCACATCAGAAGACAGACCCTTGCAGCGTAGAGAATAGAGAATAGTTATACCCTTCCAGACAAGAGCCATATCCCGGCGGACACGGACCGTCTTCAAGGCAAGAGTACAGTCAGTGATGCCACATAAACCTTATAGACGCCGGTAGGGAGGGGAAGTATTATTCGCTTATAGATTCCAAGGAACTTGGAATCAACACTCGATTAATGTTAGAACCAATCAACAGATTAATCCTATTGACACACTGTCCCTAAAGGCAAGGCTCCTTTCAGTCAGAGGAGGCTATCCTCAGAGAGGATTTGAGCTTCAGAGCTTGCGCTATCCGGGACAGACATTGCTCCTTCAAGACAGAGCTCTGAATGGAAGGGTAGAACTATTCTTTACACTGCGATGCTCGGTCTTCTGATATGACATTCTATAAAAAGTACACATGTGAAGCTAGAAGTATGGGTATTGAATTAATTGTTATATGGGTATTGAATTCATTGTTATATGGGTATTGAATTCATTGTTATATGGGTATTGAATTCCCATTATATGGGAGCGCCAATGGAGGGGGAAGGCTGCTTCTGTACACGCTCCTCAGCGTCGCAACGTTTTTCCTTCTTTTTAGTATTTTTAAGCCTTTTATTTTTTTTACATGTACTTAAAAGACGTATGAAAAAATTGCCTTTCCCTGTTCTCAAGTAAAATATTGATATGTGATTAAAATGTGATTAATTGTGATTAATTCATTACAAAGCCTCTAATTAATTTGATAAATGTTTTTAATCGAGTCCCAGCCCTAGTTCTTATTATATATATTTATAAAGTTCTTACCCTTCATCACAGACACCTGTAGCAGAGTCTCCAAACTTTGATCCGGTGTACACAAACTGACCGTTGGAGATTTCCCCAGCAGAGCCACATGACTTCCCTGTGGAAGAGAAAGAAATATCCTTCAATACACTGGTATGAAATATCCAGTGGTGTAAAGTAACTAAGTACATTTACTAAAGTACTGTACTTAAGTACAATTAGAAGGTACTTTTACTTTACTGGAGTATTTCCAATTGTCTATACTTGTACTTACATCTCAGACGCAAATATTGTACTGTTACTCCACTACAATTATTTGAAAACTACCTCTCCACTGTATATGATGCAGCCTAAGAAAAGAAAAGTGCAGATATTAGGATTTTGTTCATTTCTAAAACACCATGGAAAAGCAAAATAACCAATACAAATAAAATGTAAATGTAACGGCAATGTTTACGTCATGTAGATAGAAGATCTCACCTGGTGGAACGTGATGAGCTAAAGTTAGCTTCACGTATGCGATGGATGATGCCACACTCTGAGGAAGAGTAGGCATGGCCTGGTCCAGTCTGGTGAAACTGAGACCCAACAAGTCAGGGGTTAACATCAGCCAATAATAACGAATGAAATCACATCTACCTGTCTTCAAAAACCATAATACTATATATTGATGGATCTATTTACATTATTTGGTATGATGAGCAGGAAATGTTTCCCTGAAAAGTGGCAAAAATATGTTGTCATTTCAAACCTTAATGTGCATGGTTACATTTTCTATTATCTTTACTTTATGTTTTTTACCGTTCCAGAGAACATAACAAGGTGGGACACAAACTCAGCCAATCCAGTTGGAGATGCAGTCAGGGAGTCAAACACTGCGTTGATGACAACGTCTTTCTCAGCAGGAAGAGAAGAGGCAACACCACAAGTTCTGCACCTGCTTTGGAGACAGGAGCCTTACAGCCTCCAGCTGGACAGAAAGACAGTCAAGAAAAGATTATCACTGGATTTTATTTGATAATAATAAGGTAACTATTTGGTCTAATCATTCTTTAGAGTTTTTTTTATGTGGCAGCGATGAAGTCTTACAGGGGAGAAGCCTGGGTTGAGATTCAGGAATTCTATGACAGACACAAGGGCTGAGAATGGCCCAAAGTTGCTCTGCAGCCAGTAAGCACTGCTGTTGTAGGGGACAGATCAAAACAAAGTATTAAGGCATTCAAACAGAAAAATGGCTGCAAATACCAGTCAAAACATTTTCCAGTAAAGATATCCCATTCTAATTAAGAATAGAATGGGAATACATTTATTTAGCAAATACATTTGAAAATGAGAGCCAAACTGTTATTGAGATATTGCAGTTAGTCAGTACCTGGCTGTGGTCGGGAGAGGAAAGGGAGGATTAGTTCCTTCAGGCCCAAATGCTGCTGCTGTGAGGTCATGTTGTCAAACTGATGGCTAAACTCCTTCAAACTGGTGAATCAAACACAGAATGAGAAATACTTATTTCTTAGCTTATTGGTGAAGCTAGAGAAAAGGCAACGGAGTCATCAAAATCATCCCCCAGGAAGAATGAAGGTGCACAGAAAAGTCTATGGAAATCCAGCAGTCAGAATTGCCACTCTCATCTCTCCAATCACATCCAGAACCACAGACGCTGATGGACCAGTCATGGTCATGGACTAGGGGAAGGATTACATGGGTCAATATTTAATGTTATTAAATTTGCATTAATATTACGTGAGGATATTTAGTGTATGGAATAGTAGATAAAGATTCTGGCTCTATAATAGAGATATTCTTTCAAATCTTGATAGACTGTTTGCCTGACAGTGAATAGGGAATTTTTATTAGCATTTTTTTTCATTAGCAAATCTTTTTAAGATTATTAAAAACATGAGCTTTACATTTAAATAATTTTAGAATTCAGATGTGTTACTTTTAATTCGTTTTAGAGATTGTTCATTCTGTCTTCACCATAAAAGTTGTTTTCAGTGTCTGGTTAGAGCTACTTTTTGTACCGTGTTGGCAAGAAGATCCAGAGCTGCATCCAACACCCCAGAGGTCTTAGAGAGGAACAGCTTCCAGACTGGTCTGGAACCAGTGGAGCTGGGGGACTGGTTACACTTCATCACTGCTGCCAGATCCTGTGCTGTCAACATGGACACCTGGGTGGAGATAATGGACAAAGCAGAACAGAAAGAACAGGAAACCTTTAATGAAGTCAAAATTGGAAAATAATAACTGTTGCGTTCAATGTGAGAGACTTAAGTGGCTTACTGAAGCACACGTGTATTCTTCAATGCCAAAGTCACAAAAACGTCCATTCATCTGTCCGTTGTTGAGGAGGAGCTGTAGTGCAGTGCTTTGGTAGCCGAAAAGGAAAACATATCAAATGTTTCTTGATTTGCAAAACGAAAAGTTTGTTCATTAAATATATTTGAGATATTGTAGGCATTGCCTCAGAACACTCACCTGTTAATTCCAACACAAATGTCTGTTTCTGTGAAAACATTAATTAATTAATTAATTATGAAAATAAATCACAATAAAATTCATAACAATGAAACAAAACTACTATACACTTACCATTTGCTGAAGTAACATTGCACTTGGGAAAGAGTGAAATGTTTTTAATTTGGTGACATTTAGTCAATTAGACTTTAAAATGTGAATATCATTTCAGGTACCTACCTCTCCACTGTAGATGATGCAGCCTAAGTATAGACAGAAAAAAGTTTTGTTGATTTTAGAAATGCAATGGGAAAAACATAACCACTGCTAATAACATGTGAACATAACAGCATAGTCATACATCACTTTTAACTCAGGTAGATACAGTCGAAGATCTCACCTGGTGGAATTTGATGAAGCAAAGTCAGCTTGTTGTATGTGATGGATGATGCTACACTCGGTGGAAGAGTAAACATGGCCAGGTCCAGTCTGGTGAAACTGCTTCACAATTTTACACACAGTAGAGGGATTGAAGTCCATTTTGTCCAGCAGGCAGAGATTAGTCTGACAACAATTTCAATTACAAGCTTTGACTCTTGCATGGATCAAACCGTTAAGTGTTTAAGTTGGTCAAATAAATTAAAACACCAGATTGTAGAAGGCAAACATTATTGTCAGTTAAACAAACAACTTTTGTGTATTATGTTCATATGTGTATGGGCTTAGGCATTAATGAGAGGTTACATTCCAAAGTTTCACTTTTTGTTCAGCTATAGTAGTGAAATCTGTATTCATTGTAAATGTTAAATACATGTGACTAAATACATTACCAAACATACAGATTCACTTTTCAAACACATGGTAAAAAGAATAATAAGTAGAGACAAAGCAGAGCAGATATAGTTTAAAGTATTCATTAACACAATTGTATTATTGGTACCTTTACTGTAAGCAACACCATCAATATATTTGGTATAATGTCCTATCAATTATTGTTATTATAGTTGTTGTTTTTATGATTATATATGTAATAATAGTATGGTTATATTTTATGATTCTATATATAGGTTAATTATAGTTATTAGTGATAATTATACAATTATATATTATGGTAACTATTACAATGCCTGTAAACAGTTTATTATTGACAGATTTATTATTGATGCTATAATGATTATTATTACTACTATTACTGTTATTATCCAAAATTATATTCTAACTTTTAAGTAAATTCAGCCAATTTAGGAGTGCACAGGGAAAAATTGCTTGCACGGAAAAAAAAAATAGAGGATGACTTTTGAAAAGCTCACCATCACAAAAGTTATTAAGATCTTCTCTTGAACTGGAATCACTCTGCAGTATCTCTTTTATATTAGGGTGTTTGTAAATACAATCTAATGTTTTCAAAATTGGGATATAAACAAATGTATCAGTAACAACAGCCGGATCAGAGGTTCCAGTAGTCCGATTGCGCAGGGTATCAAATCTTGTACCAAGAACATATTCAACTGGGTCTACCCTTCCCCACTTCTCTTTAAAATATTTCCTTCCCTTAGTTTCAGAATTTAAGACACCAAAAGGATTTTCAATTTTCTTAAAACACTGATCAATTTTACCCTCAACCTCACTTTTGATGGGTTCTTGTAAAGACAGACACTGCTTCACGGATTCTTTTGCTTGATTATGGATATCATCAACAATCTCTCCCATTGAAGTAACAATCATTAACAAAGAGTTAATGATTGTTTCACCTACACCTGCCACTTTAAGTTCAGCTACTGTTGCAGCACAACTGTCTACAAGACTCTTATTAAGAAGGACTGGGTCAGAAGGGGCACTGCTTGATGGAAAGTCATCAACATAACTTTCTGCTAAATCTTCAGCTGTAGAAGGGCCTTCACCAGGACCGTCACAAGGTTCATGTGCTTTATTAAGATGCTTTCGAAACCCAGAAAAAGTGCCAAAGGCATGTGAACAACCAGGCTGACCACATTTATCAAATCAAATCAAAGTTTATTTATATAGCACATTTAAAAATGACCAGGTCAACCAAATTGCTGTACAGGTAAAAGCAAAACAAGGCAAAAACAAAAGGCAAAAAACAAAACAAAAAAACAAAGAAAAAAAAATTAAGACGAAGTGTCTTTCCTGAACAAAGTCCGTGGATCAACTTCAAGTGCTTTGTCAGTGAATTGGCATTTGCCTGAGTGCTTGTGCAAATGAAACACAACATCTTTAGTATAAACAAAAAATCACTGCAGCATCAGAGCCCTCAAAATACAATATCTTCTAGGTATCAAAAAATCTGTGCAGCATCAGAGCCCTCAAAATAAAACACAACAGCATCTCAAAAGTATACAAAAAGAATCAGTGCATCATCCGAGCCCTCATCTCTTTAACCCTGGGATTCACCTTGGTGGTAGCAGCATCAATTTGGTAAACAGCGGTTTGCAAGAAGTTGTACACATTGGCCAGATCCCTGTTGTATGATAATAATAATAATAATAATAATAGATCCCTGTTGTATGAGGTACCAAAGACAAAATGAGCTTTGAAAAGCTCATCAAAAGAGGCAAGAGAATCTGGTGACTAGGGGTTGACACTAAGGTCTCAGAGGCACTTGCCCGTCGGGCAAGTACAGGTCATTTTCTACTTGCCCACAGGTCTTACCCACTTGCCCGAAAAGTAAATCGTCCTTTATAAAAATGATAGGTTAAATTTGAATTACTGTTCAATTTAACACTTATATTTTACTTTCTACTTGCGAATTATGGGGCTGCACGATAAAAAAAAGTCATACCTCAATATTTATGCCAAATATCTAAATAGCTATGAATATGACTATGGGTTAAAGGTAGGGTAAGTGATATTTTTTTGGTTAAAACAAAAAGGGTTTTGTTATGGGTTAAAGCTCTATATTCTGATAGTACTCATTGCTATAAAGTGTTTGTTCAGTAACAGGGCTCTCTCTGTCTCTCCAGCTCTTTGATATACAGAAAATACATTTCCAGGTAGGTGACACCATTTCAGCCAATCAGGAGAGTACCCATCTATCAGCTTCATTTTTATAGTGTTCCAGTTCCAATTTTACATGCTCATTTCTTTGTGTCATCACTTCCAATTTCACTTGTTTAATCTCTATCCTGAGTTCTATGTCCTGATATCCTGACCTGAAAAGGCATTTTCTGTTTAATAAAGAGCTGGAGAGACATGGAGACTCATGTTACTGAACAAACACTCTATAGCAATGAGTACTATCAGAATATAGAGTTATTTAACACTTATTTTAACAAAAGAAAATCACTTACCCTACCTTTAACACTTGTTATTTTATATTTTTAGTGAAATCAGCACGTTATAGGCCAACAGTGCTCTTATTTTACATTCCACAGACCAGAACACACTTACATGGACCCCCAGAAGCAAAGATTTGAGTTATTGTTCGCTTTATAAGAATATATAGATTTTTTAAATAGCAGATCTACAAGCTCATAGCGCGGCACTCTTTATTACTTATAAAGTAGATGAACACCCTTTTAATACATAAGGGGGAAGGAAGTCAAATGATGACTGTCTTACAAAAGGAAAATAAAATAAAAAGGACTAAATAATAGTAATAATAATAATAATAAAGATAATAGTAACACGGCAGAAGAGAGAGAGAAAAAAAAGGGAGACCAAACTAGGTTTAAAAGGCAGCCACTTCTCTCTTCTACAAATCTAAAACATGAACCTTAAGTGCAATGTGGTATTCTGTCCACTGCGTGGCACTGTCTATCCAAATTAAAGCTGTAAACCCCCGTATGGAGTTATTTGAATGAGCCTTAGTTCCCATTGCTGGGAGTGCCCATGGTGACGTGATTGGACAGATTGTCGTCATAGAAACCCTGAAAACCCCAGTATGGAGCTGTATGAATGAGCCTTAGTTCCCATGGTTGGGAGTGCCCGTGGTGACGTGATTGGACAGATTAGTTGTCCCTGTGGCCGTTAGCTGCGGGGATAGCGACACGGAAAACAAAGTCTACAGTATAGTCATGTTTTAGTAAAAAAGAAAACTAGTCTGTTACTGCTGATAATAATATTGGTAATAATAATACTGGTAGTAGTAGGCTAATAGGGCTATAGTAATGAACAGCAGCAGTAGCTGCGTCCAGTTCAAACACCCGTGGTTACTTAAAATAAGTGATAATGTTAATAATAATAATAATATAAACCATAGCTTTGTATTAGAGTGATTTTAGGGTTGGACAATACAGGCGGACATATAGTGCAATGAGAAACATAACGTCTAACTGATGTTCTTGTGTTTATTGAAGGGAAAGCTAATAATGATAATAATATTAAATAAAACAATAGTGACATGATGAACAGCAGCGCATCCAGCTTGAACACCCCAGTCAAGCCTGCTGCCTATCTTTAGTAATGAAACTAAACGCAGTAATATCCAGACAATCTGGAGTCTGCTTGGGTTGACAGTTTAGTGCAGTGGTTTTCAACCTTTTTTGCGTCAAGGACCCCCAAATTGACACACATTAGCCCAGGGACCCCCATTTGAAAGGATATGCCAGGGACCCCCAATGAGAGACGATTTTTACGGCTCTAGCAGTGATTCTCAACCATATTAATTGCAAGGACACCCAGTTTAACATGCATTACAGACCCCCATTTAATGACATTTCTATCTCTGGGACCCCGATTTTTATTATAAAATCAATGTTAATTTAACTCTGAGAGTGTATGTGTTACACTCTCAGAGTTACAGACCCATAAGGGTCCATTTGGTTCCTATCTATCATTTAGCTGGGGACCCCTGGAACTCCCTCAAGGACCACTGGTGGACCCCGGACCACTGGTTGAAAACCACTGGTTTAGTGGGAAGGCTAGTGTTAAATTAAGAAGGCAATATGTGTAACTAGAGCACTTTACCAATCTGAGGACTCTATTGTATGACCTCTATTGTTTTCTGCTTTTTTTTTGCTGTTGTATTTGTTAAACGAACTGTCTGTCTTGTTTTTCTGTTTTTTGTTTTACTTTCCCCCACACTGTCTGTTGTGGGTTGTGTTGTGAAGCACTTTGTAAACTTGTTTTTAAAAAAAAAAGCGCTATACAAATAAAGATTATTATTATTATTATTTGTCGAATATGTAGCGGCTCTAATAATGAGCGCCTCGCCATATATAGGCTTCTGGAAATTGAAGCCTCACAGGCATATTTTGTTTTAATAGAGATACGATGTCAAATACTATATTCCACTGTCAGAAGTACACAGCAGGGGGTTATAAAAAATAAAATTAAAAATGGTCTAATTTATAGATTGATAAACGCAGAGAAGAAGTGATAAAAGTAATACTAGACCTGGTAATAATCATATAGTGACAGTAGTCTAATAATAATGAAGAAAAAATGATTTAAATTAAAACAGCAAAGACGATCAGAGACGGCGAGTTAAAGCGCCAGTCCAGTATTTCACCAAACTTTTTCTGATGTGTTTGAGGTTAGATATTAGTCAGTCAGTCAGTCAGTCAGTCGGCAAAAGAACTATTCAAGCCTATTGTCCAAAATACACAAATAATTAATAATGGCAGAATATATGTGTAGATTAATAAACACAGAAAAAAGTGATAATAATAATGATAGTAAAAGAAAAGTAAATTTAATTTAAAGCAGCGGCTCCCAGCAAGGAGCATTTTAAATTAAAGCAGTTTGAATTAAAGCAACGAGGCTGACCCGAAACAACAAGTTAGCAGCACCAGTCCACTATGTCAGTGGTTCTCAAACGTTTTCATGTCAAGGACCCCCAAATTGACACTTTTTAGCCCGCGGACCCCCATTTGAAAAGATAAGCCAGGGACCCCCATAAGAGATGATTTTTACAGCTCTAGCAGTGATTCTCAACCATTTTAATTTCAAGGACCCCCAGTTTGACATGCATTAGGCTACGGACCCCCATTTAATGGCATTTCTATCTCTGGGACCCCAATTTATATTGTAAAATCAATGTTAATTTAACTCTAAGAGTGTAAATGAACCATGAACCAAATGGACCCATTAGGGTCCATTTGTACAATCAGAGTTACAGACCCATAAGGGTCCATTTGGTTCCTAACTATTCATCATTTAGCTGGGGACCCCCTGGAACCCCCTCAAGTACCCCTGGGGGTCCCCGGACCCCACTTTGAGAACCAATGCACTATGTTACAAAATGTTTCTGGTGTAAGTGGATACATATTAGGCCCACACACTCAGCCATCCGACAAACAAAGAGAAAAAAAAGAAAAAATATGTTCTGTAAAAAAAAAAAAAAAAACTCCAACCTAAATGTTGGCACACTTTATATATAAATTAAAAAAACACAGTAGAAAGTGATAATAATAATGATAATAAATGAAAATATATTTAATTAAAGCAACGGAGCCGATCAGAAGAGTGATTTAAAATAAAGCGATGTTGCAAAAAGTTTCTGGTGTAAGTGGCTACATATTATTCACTCAATCTTACCGCAAAAAGGAAAAGAAACAAAAAGATATTCTACTGTCAAACCTACACAGGTAGTTAAATGATGGTATCATTTTATGTAGATTAATAAGACACAGAAGAAAATGAAGATAATAATAATAATAAAAGGTAATTTAAATTAAATTAAGTGAGTTATTATTATAATAAAAGAAAGGTGATTTAAAATAAATTAAGTTAATTATTATACACTCAGTCATTCGGCAAAAAAAAAGATGTATAAATATTCTACTGTCAAACCTACACAGATAATAGATGATTGTACAAAAACATGACATGTTGCACTGGTTCTTCCTGTGTGTGTGTGTGTGTGTGTGTGTGTGTGTGTGTGTGTGTGTGTGTGTGTGTGTGTGTGTGTGTGTGTGTGTGTGTGTGTGTGTGTGTGTGTGCGTGTGTGAACATGTGACTTCCCCCTTAAATTCTAACTACAATCAAAATCACACACCCGTCAGTGGCTGAACTATTTTTTTTGTCCCTCTGATGCTTCTTTTTGAAGTGATTTCCATGCCAGAAACCCACTCCCATCTACTGGATTGTAATACTGTTCCTAAAACACAAGAAGAAAAGAGGGGGGAAAAGTGTCATTTGGTTTTAATGAGCATGTGTAAATGTGCGTTAGACTGGTGTTTTATGTACTTACATAGCCCAAATTTCCCTGGGGATCGGCCAGGTATGGGAATAAGGCAGTGATGCCCTGTGCATAGTCCCTGTGCATAGTCCCACGCCTTGAAGGACTCGTCCTACAGTACACACACACACACACACACACACACACACACACACACACACACACACGTATGAGATCCAAACAAAAGTATTGCTGTGCCGCTGCCTTCTGCAAAAAGGAGGATTTTGGCCTGCACCAAGTACAACCAAAATTGTGTATTGGGTGCATAATTTTTAGATGACAACATACCCATGCTCACTTGCCATGTGTGCAACCAATATATTCACCATGTCGCGTCTTCTGGTATCCGTTAGGCTTTTTGTCCGAGCATACTCGGTAAGGATCCTCTCTCCGCCAGGCCTGTCCTTCAGAATTTTTTCAACCATCTAAGTGGAAGTAAAAAAAAGGGAGGGGAAACACAGGGATAGACAGTAATATTTTAAAGCACTGGTCCTACAGGCCACTACATTTGGTGGCCAAGTATATTTAAGGTGACAAAAATGTAAACCATGACCCCCCCCCCCCCCCCCCCCCCCCAAAAAAGCAACGCTTACCTGAGCGAGACGAGTCAGGTCAGCTCTGTTTCTTGGAGCAGGACTGATGGTGTCATCCGAGTCCCCGTCATTGTCTGCACCAGAGCTGAGAAAGGAGCTGCTGCTGCTGGCAATGAAATTGCTTGCAGAGGGGCTCACTGAATCTAGCAATAATTTTGACATAACAAGTGTGATTAGCAAGAGAGGAATGTTTGTGGCAAGTGTAATGTAAAAAGCTCACATTAGATACGGAAGGATCCACACACCAACAAAGTTCTTCCTCAGACACTTTCTCTCTTTTACTTACATTGGGCGTATAGAAACAAAGATCATTTCAAAGTACAAAAATATACCTGTGTGACATTTCAGGTTAGCCAGGACTGTATGGATGAGGCTATAAAGCTCCATGTTGATAAGCAACAGAACTCACTTTCAGGATTTGGGTCTTGGGGTGAACAAATCTCCAACACACCAAGGTCTGGTTTCTTTATAAAAAACGGAAACGCCTCCTCGTCAACTTCAGTGTTCAAGTCATCATAGACTTTTAAGTCTGAGGTACTAGGAATTTCAAATTTCTTTTATTGTCACAATATGCAAGATGAACCATAAGGACATTTTCTGCTGTATTATTTATATTCTGCAAAATGTAAAGGACCCCCCCAAAATGATATGAATTTGGCCGCGGACCCCCATCTCAAAATATTTTGTTCCATGGAGCCCAAGAAGCAAATATTTGAGTTATTGTTCGCTTTAAAAGAATATATATTTTCAAAAAATAGCAGATCTACAAGCTCATAGTGCGGCACGCGGTGCCGCACTATGAGCTTGTATATCTGCTTTTTTGAATAGTCAAAGTGTAAAATAATGCTTTTTAGCTCAAATGAAAAAGTGACACAGATGCTTCCTCAGGTCTTAGTGGGTTAATGCAAGGCAGTTGAAGAGCCACATACATACATACAATGGCCTCACGACACTTGGTTTCTGTGGTTAGCTGGTTTTCCTCACAGACGGGAGCTCTGTCGCCAGCATTTGGACCACCTGTAACAGTGTAGAAACCACATATACTGCGGCAATACTTTCCAGTGATATGCATTTACTATAAGGATCCATCTTCACAGTTGCTAGACAGTGGACTGGGGGAAACATGACATGTTGCACTGGTTCTTCCTGTGTGTGTGTGTGTGTGTGTGTGTGTGTGTGTGTGTGTGTGTGTGTGTGTGTGTGTGTGTGTGTGTGTGTGTGTGTGTGTGTGTGTGTACATGTGACTTCCCCCTTAAATTGTAACTACAATCAAAATCACACACCCGTCAGTGGCTGAACTCTTTTTTTGTCCCTCTGATGCTTCTTTTTGAAGTGATTTCACTCGCCATGCCAGAAACCCACTCCCATCTACTGGATTGTAATACTGTTCCTAAAACACAAGAAGAAAAGAGGAGGGAAAAGTGTCATTTGGTTTTAATGAGCATGCGTAAATGTGCGTTAGACTGGTGTTTTATGTACTTACATACACACCTTGCAGTAGGTCTGGGATGGTGTGTCTGTCACCTGGGTCCGCAGCCTGAGCTGTAAAAAAATAAATACCGTAAATTTCGGACTGTAAGCCGCGACTTTTTTCCCATTTTTCGACCCTGCGGCTTATATAACGGTGCGGCTTATCTATGGATTTTTACAGCTAACGGCCACTAGGGGACATCCTAAATCTATGGATTTTACAGGTTACAGTCCACCACTATATAAATAAAGTTTATTATTATTATTATTATCTAATGTTCAACCCCCCCGGGGCTCCGCTCCGATCCCCCCCGCCCCCCCGCGCACCTCTCGGTCCGCACACCGCTCAGAAAAAAAGAAAGAAAAGTATTTTGTTGCGTGTCTAAATCACTTTCTTTTTTATCCCAAATGCGTCCCAATCAGTAGCCTACCCACCATAGAGGCAAGGCAGGCGGCCGGCTGCCCAACCAAAATCTAGCATCCCCTAGAAAAACAGGCAGTGAAAAAAATCTTAAATGCTTAAATGTGGAATAATTAATGGACCATGATATGAAAAAGGTTGAAAACCAATGGCCTAGAGGAGAGGGGATGAGAGGGGAGAATGAGTGAGGAAGAGACAAAAACAACGGACAAAAACGACAGAAGAAAGTGGTTGTCTCTAGTAGTCTACACCCTTCCCAATACCGGTTAGGGTTGGCAGTGACAGGGACTATACAGTACATAATATTGTCTCTGTCGGGTGGAAACCTCATAGAGCTTGTAGATCTACTTTTGTTGCTTTTGTGTGACGCTGCAGGATGATGAAGATTTTACACCACTGCGAGAGAGAGGCTCGCGTCGCAAAAGCCAGTGTTGTTAATTCAGCCAAAATCATTTGCGTTTCAAATCGTATTGTTTGATCGGCTGGTGATATAACTTAACAGTAACAAGGTATTTATAAACATACTTGTGTGGATGACGGTGACGGAGAATTTTAATGAAGTCTGGATCTGGACGCGCTGCGCACTTCTGTGTTGCTCGCACAGACAATGTGTCAGCCCGTACAACATGTGGCGTCCGGCCACGACCGCGGTCCACACTCTGCTCTTACTCTTTATTACTGATTTTATGTTAAAACTAAATGTTAAAAAAGGATTGATCAAGTGATATTACTCAAACAGAGAACATAACCTCTCCAGAATCATAGTCAGCAAAGTTTCACAGCGTGCTGGTTAGAAGTGCTGCATATAACTGCTGGAGTGCAGTACTGGAATGGAGTGCTTTGATCGGAGCGTTTGATCGGCATTTTCGCTGCGATGCGATTCGATCTCAGTGTACAGGACAGCAGACAATATCATACAGTATGAAAGGAGCTCCCCCGCATAGTTACCGTCCAGTCCTGTATTAAGTTAAACATTATTATAAAACAGAATGAGAGTGAGCGAGCGTGCTGAAAGGGGGGCTGTTTATTTGAGACTATTGCACAGACAGAGAGAGAGAGAGAGAGGGAGAGAGAGAGAGAGAGAGGGAGAGAGAGAGACACACACAGAGAGCGAGCGATCTGTATGTGTGTGTTTGTGTCGTAACGTTGACGTTGTCTGTGAGTGTTGCCAGATTTTGCGAGAGAAATAAGCAAGCAGGTGTGTGAAAACAAGCCCAACAAAAGTGACTATGAGCACTTTTAACGGTATATACAAATAGACAATCTACAAGCTCATGTTGTAGATAGGCTATTTTCAAAGAAGAACATATTGGAGAAAAAAAGATGGAAATTGTGGATTATTTTCCAAATCCACACAGATCTTGTATGGGGGTCTGTGGCACAACATATTTTCAGAAGGGGGGAGGTCTGCAGACAAATATTAATTTGGGGGACCTTGCCATGAAAATGTTTGAAAACAACTGGTTCAAACAACATTAGGACACAAGGCCAAATAAGCAACTAAACTGTCAAGCAACTTTACAGATAAAACAAGCCCAAAGTCGCTTATAATAAGCGGACATGGCAACGCTAGTGCTGCGCAGCCTACTCGAAGAGAGAGAGAAAGAAAGAGAGAGACGCATCACGGCCCACGGGAGACGTCGGTTAAAATGACTTGGAATAAAAACAAATGTATTGGGACTGATCCTGGATAGCATCTTAGTGAACTATCCTACAGTGTGTAATCCCTGGTCGGGGATCAATCTATAGTGTGAAAATCACAACGATATATGACAGCCGATTTCAAGAAATAAATTCCTGCAATGTGTAATGCTTAACGATCAGACGACCCCTGACCACTTTAAAAGTCCTACAGTGTGTACCTGCCCTTAATCGGATCGCGGCATCTCTACTTGTTTGTTGAAATGTTAATAAATGGGAGCTTCCCCAAACAGCCATCTCTTTCCCGACAGTCCCCTCTGTGCACAAACCCTTACATATGGTAATTAAACATTAAAACACCCGCGGCTAATAGTCCAGTGCGGCTTCTATATGTACAAATCATTCAATTTAGCTGCTGCGGCTTATATTCAGGTGCGCCTTATAGTGCGAAAATTACGGTACAATATTTTAGACACAAAGCTATGAAAGTACATGCATATCAATAGACAATAGCAGATCTACAAGCTCACAAGTGACCTACAAGCTGACAAGTGAGCTTGTAAGCCTACAAGCTCACAACATGTTGCATTGTCAGCTTGTAGATCTGCCATTTTCAAATAGCCAAAGTTTAAATGGGGCTGAAGTGGTTAATGTACCCTATGTTTTTTTAAACAATAACCAAAATCTACAAAGTAACTAAAGTTTTCTAACAATTGTAGTGGATTAAAAGTACAATACTTGCCTCTGAGCTGTAGTGGATAGAAGTACAAGTACAGTATTTTTCTATGCAAACTGATACAGTAAAAATCACTGTTTGTGCTGGCAGCAGTGGCACACTATTACACTGTTGATATGGCAGTCAAAGAGTTAAGCTACAGAGTATATATATATTGGCAATGCCTCCTTAAAAACGGACAATGGACTGACCCCAAGAAAATGTCCATATGCTAACATTAGATAGTTAGATCTAAAAGGTTTTGATTTGCACATGTGTCATGTTATGTTAAACAAACCTTGCAGTAGTGCAGTCTGGGACGGTCCCCTCAGTCCACAGCTGTGTTGGCCAAGATATCAGGTCCGGTGTACAGCCACGCCACAGCTGAAAATGTCAAGCAAAAATACTGTATTTTAGACACAAATATATATTTGTCACTATATAAATATAGTGAAAATAGCAGATCTAAAAGCTCACATGTTATCTACAAGCTCACAAGTGAGCTTGTCAATCGGCTATTTAAAATAAGACAACAAGTTTACATTGAGCTTGTAGATCTGCTATTTTCCAAACATTAAACTCACAGTGAGCTTGTAGATATGCTATCAGTGATGTTGCTAGGTTTTCAATGTAATGGGTCCCAGGACCCACAGGTGGTCATTCAAATGGGTCCCAGAAAAATGTAATGGGTCCCCAATAAAATGTTTTTTTTTTTCTCTCGTTGTCTTTTATCTCCAAGGGTTATACTTATAGCTACATTCAAATTATCCGAACATTAAACAAAATGTGGCAAATTTTAAAATATTTGTAAAAGAAAGTGTGTGTGAGTACATTATATACTAATACACTGGTTCTCAACCTTTTCAGGCTGCGACCCCCCAAAATAATCATATTTTTACTGGGGGGCCGCAGATCTACAAGCTCACTTGGTGCTGCACTATGAGCTTGTATATCTGCTATTTTTGAATAGCCAAAGAAATCTAAAATGACAGCAATCCTGGTCTTAAAGTGTTAACACAAAATTCAGGCATGCCTAGCAGCTATCACAATATAAGCAAATGAAGCTATCGATATTGGCAATGCCTCCTTAAACACTGGCCCTGGAATGACCCAAAGACACTTAGGCACACAGAAGTGAGCATGTTTGTATGCCAGGTACTTATTAAAGCATACTTTCAAATGGAAACGAATATACTAAATAATACATTGCATCCACGACGTGAAAACACAGCAACTATACCAGTTAACTACACCACTAAGTAGAGGTGCGACTGCTAGTATACTGCTTCTGGGTGAATACAGTAACTGCCTTTAAAACGAAATTGTGATTTTGAGAGACCAATTTCATCCAACCAGGAGAGAGAACTCATACAGGACACATCCTATACAATCAAGTTGTTGATTATGGTCGGATGAAATTGCCAACACACCCTTAATTTTCTGTTTTAAAAAGGACCTGCAGAGACAGGCTGTTCCCTGTTACTAAACAAACACAAAGCAATGATGGCTATCAGCATATAGCTTTCTATAAACTGGACAATAGCAAAGAAACAGTGCCAATATCAATCTTGAAAACTGTCATATTGTGCTGAAACATTGGCCACATATGGATAAGACAGACACAGGGGAGACACAATCAGAGCCTGTTAATGGGCATCAACAATGGATCATTTATTCAACCCCTAGCCACACCTCTAATCACCCCCCTATTGTCACCTTTCAGTCAGCTGACAACTCTATAGAAGATTGAAGCAACGCATACTTGTCACCTGAATAGCAGAGGTTCTCAAACTATTGAATTGTCAAAGAGCTCTTTGACATTACAAAAGAGATTTGCATTAGACCACAAACCCCCATAACCTACTAGTATTTGACCTCCAGACAATGTCAATAAGCCAACATTAGATAGTTACACACCTTGCAGTAGGTCTGGGATGGTGTGTCTGTCACCTGGGTCCGCAGCCTGAGCTGTAAAAAAATAAATACAATATTTTAGACACAAAGCTATGAAAGTACATGCATATCAATAGACAATAGCAGATCTACAAGCTCACAAGTGACCTACAAGCTGACAAGTGAGCTTGTAAGCCTACAAGCTCACAACATGTTGCATTGTCAGCTTGTAGATCTGCCATTTTCAAATAGCCAAAGTTTAAATGGGGCTGAAGTGGTTAATGTACCCTATGTTTTTTTAAACAATAACCAAAATCTACAAAGTAACTAAAGTTTTCTAACAATTGTAGTGGATTAAAAGTACAATATTTGCCTCTGAGCTGTAGTGGATAGAAGTACAAGTACAGTATTTTTCTATGCAAACTGATACAGTAAAAATCACTGTTTGTGCTGGCAGCAGTGGCACACTATTACACTGTTGATATGGCAGTCAAAGAGTTAAGCTACAGAGTATATATATATTGGCAATGCCTACTTAAAAACGGACAATGGACTGACCCCAAGAAAATGTCCATATGCTAACATTAGATAGTTAGATCTAAAAGGTTTTGATTTGCACATGTGTCATGTTATGTTAAACAAACCTTGCAGTAGTGCAGTCTGGGACGGTCCCCTCAGTCCACAGCTGTGTTGGCCAAGATATCAGGTCCGGTGTACAGCCACGCCACAGCTGAAAATGTCAAGCAAAAATACTGTATTTTAGACACAAATATATATTTGTCAATATATAAATATAGTGACAATAGCAGATCTACAAGCTCACAAGTTATCTACGTTCTCTACGCCGATTGACAAGCTCACAAGTGAGCTTGTCAATCGGCTATTTAAAATAAGACAACAAGTTTACATTGAGCTTGTAGATCTGCTATTTTCCAAACATTAAACTCACAGTGAGCTTGTAGATATGCTATCAGTGATGTTGCTAGGTTTTCAATGTGATGGGTCCCAGGACCCACAGGTGGTCATTCAAATGGGTCCCAGAAAAATGTTATGGGTCCCCAATAAAATGTTTTTTTTTTCTCTCGTTGTCTTTTATCTGCAAGGGTTATACTTATAGCTACATTCAAATTATCCGAACATTAAACAAAATGTGGCAAATTTTAAAATATTTGTAAAAGAAAGTGTGTGTGAGTACATTATATACTAATACACTGGTTCTCAACCTTTTCAGGCTGCGACCCCCCAAAATAATCATATTTTTACTGGGGGGCCGCAGATCTACAAGCTCACTTGGTGCTGCGCTATGAGCTTGTATATCTGCTATTTTTGAATAGCCAAAGAAATCTAAAATGACAGCAATCCTGGTCTTAAAGTGTTAACACAAAATTCAGGCATGCCTAGCAGCTATCGCAATATAAGCAAATGAAGCTATCGATATTGGCAATGCCTCCTTAAACACTGGCCCTGGAATGACCCAAAGACACGTAGGCACACAGAAGTGAGCATGTTTGTATGCCAGGTACTTATTAAAGCATACTTTCAAATGGAAACGAATATACTAAATAATACATTGCATCCACGACGTGAAAACACAGCAACTATACCAGTTAACTACACCACTGTACCAGTATGCAAACACATACTGGTACAGTTAAGTAGAGGTGCGACTGCTAGTATACTGCTTCTGGGTGAATACAGTAAGTGCCTTTAAAACAAAATTGTGATTTTGAGAGACCAATTTCATCCAATCAGGAGAGAGAACTCATACAGGACACATCCTATACAATCAAGTTGTTGATTATGGTCGGATGAAATTGCCAACACACCTGTAAGTGTCTGTGACACTTGTCCTTTTAACTTCAATTGCTTCTTTAGTTTGAAGTTAATTTGTTATTATTTTGCTTATTTTGGGATGCCTTTATTTTGACACTTCCTGTTCCTGTGTATTTTGGGCTACTTTTACTTTGACACTTCCTGTTACTCCTGCGGTCTTATTGAGGCACGCTAGCTTCACACACAGACGGACCCATTCATTCAGAGACACACAGTAGCACGCACCAACGTGTCTTCTAACCAGCGCGACACGGTACGAATTGTTTGTTTGTTTATCTGCTTTAACGTTCTGTAGCCCTGTATTATGCACTTTAATTGCACAGTTTCAGTAAGGTTGTTTTATTGTTCACAGTGCCCGTTGTGACTTTTGGTGCAATGATTGAGCATCAAACAAATGTTACCTGAAGCCAAGGTGGCTTTGTAAGCAGCCCAGCCCAGTATAGCACCCCTGGATAGCGGAGTGAGGTACAGGAGTGTTCTTTTGTTTGTTGTTTGTTTGGATTTTCTTTCTGATTTATTTTGGGTTCTATTAATTGTTTGTCTGGTAATTTGAATTGGTTATGGTACATTGGTACGTTTTGGTACTTGCATTTTGAAATGGGTTATTCATTCACTGAAATATATCAACTATAAATTAACTATTTTATTGTTGAATTGTACTTTGAAAGTGATACATTGAAATGCACTGATTTTATTGTTGAGTGAAGCTATGAAATGATTTAATATGATTGTATGATTGACAGTATTTATTTCTTTTTATAGTTTTCACGGTGTTTGACAGAGCTTCATTCTGTGTTGAAGAAAAATAAATACACCCGTTGAAACCATCCACCTTCGTCATCATTCAAATCCAAGGGAAAACTCATCGCTGAAGCTACTCAACGTCGACACCATCAACACATCTCATCTACAGCCACCTTGTACTCAAGTCATCAGCCCACTACCCCCAAAGTTTGTCACACACCACCAAAGTCACTAACATACTCATTGAGGGGGCCTATACATTCTAACTGGTAGCCTCTCTGGTGGGAAGGTTACTGAAAGGACAATGAAATTGAAAAAATAAATAAATACAAAATATAAAAATTAAACAAGAAAACATAAGGGTGAAATACAAATGTTTCTCAATGTGATTGGAATTTAAAGGTTCTGTCACACAGGTCAAAGGGATTTAACCAGGAATTAAGAACTTTTAAGCTGCATTTGATGCATTGTCGAAAGGGACGTCTGCATAATTGTATTGCAATTTGTATGTTTTGTTTGATTTATCCTTTTTGTGGTTCAAAGTGGTACTGTGGAGCTACTAGGTGCTAAACGGTTATATACACTGAACGCCAACCCAGACCAATTAACCCCTGAAGTCAAAGTAATTACACAAACAGCAAAAAATCCAAGCAAATGTCAACCACCAGCGACACAGCAGTCAACATGGAGCATCCTACAAATTCCGAAGAGACAGTCGGTACACAAGATGCTACTGAATGTGGAAAAACAGCGACCAACGAACATCAGTTTGAATTAAGCACCCGCAAAAAAATCCCAACCGAGAAGGGCCAGCAACTGCACGACGAGAACTCCAAGAAATCTGAAAAGGCATTCACAAAGGCTTATACTACCTGGACGCACTCAGCAAAAAGTGGCCGAACAGCATTAAAATCATTTTGTTCTGAAGAGATCCTCCAGGACATCAAGCAAACAGTTCAGCAGCAACATGATGCAATAAGTCAACATTATAAATCAATTCAACGCAACTGCACTGCCACCCCGGACATCGTCAAAAGAATGGACGCCTGCATAATCGTCACAGCAGAGATATGTGAGATAGTGGACAAGTACCTGGAAGCCCTTGACAGGCCTTTTAATGAGGAGCTCGCAAAGGTACGTGTCAGAATGGCCTTAAATAAGGAGGAGTACGGCTCTATTTTTGGACACACCAACACTGAAACAGTCATCTCCGAAACATCCCATAACACAGAGAAACGGACACAGTCCCGTGGAACCGGCCAATTGCACCCAAAACCCCCTTCCATAGTCAACACTGACGATTCAAATTCCATCTCCAGCCACCACTCTAAAACTTCCTCCAAAGCCTCTAGCAAGAGAGCCGATGCAGAGGCAGATCTTGCCGCTAACCAGGAGGAAGCCAAGGCCCTGCAGGAAATCCAAGAAGCAAAAACTAAACTAAAACAGCTTAAAACACAAAAGGACATCCGAGTAGCAGCAGCACGGGTCCAAGCATACAAAAGATTCGAAGGCAATTCTGAACACGACAACAACCCACTCTCCGCTCCTCCAAATGTCCTATCAAGTGCCCAACCTAACCCCATCTCATCTCAGCCCATACAAACATCCAGTCACACGTCAGCTACCCTGGACACCACCGGTCTCGCTCAATCACTTATAAACTCACTCAGTATAAACCGTCTGCTTGCTCCCGAACCAACAACCTTCTCTGGCGAGCCATTACAATTCATAGACTGGAAAATGTCCTTCATGGCACTAATAGACAAACAACCTCTACCTGCTAGTGAAAAAATGTTCTATCTTAAACACTACCTGGCCGGAGAAGCCCTCAGAGCAGTAGAGGGTTTCTTTTATAGAAACTCTGAGGATGCCTACCAGGGAGCTTGGAGAGTTCTACAGGAGAGATACGGCAACGCCTTCATAGTTCAAAGAGCCTTCCGGGACAAGCTAACAAAGTGGCCCATGGTCAGCTCTAGCGACCCTTTCGCCCTCCGAGACTTTGCTGATTTCCTCCAGAGCTGCGTTGAGGCAATGCCACATGTTAAAGGACTATCGATACTAAACGATTGTGAGGAGAATCATAAAATCCTTCATAAATTACCGGAGTGGATTGTTCGTCGCTGGAGTAGAATTGTCATAAAAGAATTAGACGAATCTGGCGACTATCCAAGCTTCTCACATTTCACCAAGTTCCTTCAAACAGAAGCCAGTATTGTCTGCAACCCTATTGCCTCTCCATTTTCAGTAAATCGCAGGCCAACGGATGAGAAAACACCTAAAAGAACCAGTGCTTTCCACACCACTGCCCAGAATAACAACCCCAAGCCTTCATTCACCTGCCCCATCTGTGCCCAGGAAGCACATGGTGTGGCTACATGCCCCATCTTTAAGGAAAAATCCATGGAAGACAAGAAATCCTACATTCTTGAAAACCATCTCTGCTTCGCGTGCCTGAGAAAAGGACACGGTAGTAAAGAATGCCAGAGGCGACATACTTGTGGCGTGTGTAATCGACAACATCCTACCTGCCTGCATGACGACAGAGGGAGACCTGCGGGAGACACGGCGAAGGAGTCCACTTCCACAAACAACCATTCAGGTCAGGAGATCCATTCCGCCATGACGCACACAGTGTTCACAAGAGCTTCTGCCACCTCTGACGTTAACAGCTCAAGAGATGACCTCAGAAAGAACGATCAAATTCGCAAGCTTGAGGCCAAATCATCAGACTATGCTGAGCAGCTACGACTTATGCAGAAGACCAAGGAGAAGCTTGAAATTGCATTAGAAAAGTATCAGGATTCTTCCATGAGGAAACTTCAGGAACAGAATGAGTCCCAACAAGGCATCAGAGCAAAGATGGCAGAGGCGATGGCTCTAGCCCTGGAAAAGAAGGATCAGGAATGGATGCAGAAGATGGCAGTTCTGGAAAAGGAGAAGTCCAAGTTGGAACAGACACTAGATGAGGCCAGGACGGAACTTCTGCAGGCACGGACAACCCACGCAGACAACATCAGCTCTCTAGAGGCACAGATATTCAGAACCAACCGTAGTGTCACTGAGCTGCAAACACTTCTACGACACAAAGAGGAGTCGTCCAAAACCTACAAAGAGAGAACAGACATACAAATAGCTCGTCTGCAACAGCAAGTGCAAGAGGCTAATAAGGGACTCGGGAGTGCTGAGCAGCAGGTCACAGATCAACAGGAACTTATGCATAAACTGCAAGCAGAGTGGGGCGTAGAGAAGACCAGCCTAGAGAAGGAGGTGTCTTTAGCACAGGAGCAGGGCCAAGAGACAGAAGGCCGCCTACAGGAGGAGGTCGTAGCTCTACAAAAGGAAAGAGATGAGCAACAGACAACCTTTATGTCAGGATTAGTGAACTGGAACAGGAGAGGAAGAGACAACTCTGGGAAAAGCAGAGGGACCACCGGCAAGGCAGCAGGGAAAGCCGCTCAGAACAGACAAGAAAGAGCAGAGGAACGAGGAGATGGTGGTTTCTCCATGCTCATCCAACTGATGCCCATTGTAGTGTTGATCCTGGCATCCATCTTGAGTCAGCGGATGGTGTCCACACACCCCTACAGCCTCTACTCCAGACCGTCCACTGGTCAGACCATACAATGGCAGACAGAAAACCTGCAAGTGGACTATTATGTCATTAGAGATTTAAAATCTGAGTACAAGGGCTCAGCACTGCAGAGAATTGAGAAGAATGTGGAGGATGACTACGTGTCCAATATCAGAAATAACTGCTGGAAGGAGCGTGAACGACTGGACAATTCATCCTCTCAAACCTCCATCGAGCCTGTAAACGAGGTGTTTTGTTGTGAATCATGTTTGCTCAGAATGAGTTACCCCGTAACATGATTGGGGGGAGTGTAAGTGTCTGTGACACTTGTCCTTTTAACTTCAATTGTTTCTTTAGTTTGAAGTTAATTTGTTATTATTTTGCTTATTTTGGGATGCCTTTATTTTGACACTTCCTGTTCCTGTGTATTTTGGGCTACTTTTACTTTGACACTTCCTGTTACTCCTGCGGTCTTATTGAGGCACGCTAGCTTCACACACAGACGGACCCATTCATTCAGAGACACACAGTAGCACGCACCAACGTGTCTTCTAACCAGCGCGACACGGTACGAATTGTTTGTTTGTTTATCTGCTTTAACGTTCTGTAGCCCTGTATTATGCACTTTAATTGCACAGTTTCAGTAAGGTTGTTTTATTGTTCACAGTGCCCGTTGTGACTTTTGGTGCAATGATTGAGCATCAAACAAATGTTACCTGAAGCCAAGGTGGCTTTGTAAGCAGCCCAGCCCAGTATAGCACCCCTGGATAGCGGAGTGAGGTACAGGAGTCTTCTTTTGTTTGTTGTTTGTTTGGATTTTCTTTCTGATTTATTTTGGGTTCTATTAATTGTTTGTCTGGTAATTTGAATTGGTTATGGTACATTGGTACGTTTTGGTACTTGCATTTTGAAATGGGTTATTCATTCACTGAAATATATCAACTATAAATTAACTATTTTATTGTTGAATTGTACTTTGAAAGTGATACATTGAAATGCACTGATTTTATTGTTGAGTGAAGCTATGAAATGATTTAATATGATTGTATGATTGACAGTATTTATTTCTTTTTATAGTTTTCACGGTGTTTGACAGAGCTTCATTCTGTGTTGAAGAAAAATAAATACACCCGTTGAAACCATCCACCTTCGTCATCATTCAAATCCAAGGGAAAACTCATCGCTGAAGCTACTCAACGTCGACACCATCAACACATCTCATCTACAGCCACCTTGTACTCAAGTCATCAGCCCACTACCCCCAAAGTTTGTCACACACCACCAAAGTCACTAACATACTCATTGAGGGGGCCTATACATTCTAACTGGTAGCCTCTCTGGTGGGAAGGTTACTGAAAGGACAATGAAATTGAAAAAATAAATAAATACAAAATATAAAAATTAAACAAGAAAACATAAGGGTGAAATACAAATGTTTCTCAATGTGATTGGAATTTAAAGGTTCTGTCACACAGGTCAAAGGGATTTAACCAGGAATTAAGAACTTTTAAGCTGCATTTGATGCATTGTCGAAAGGGACGTCTGCATAATTGTATTGCAATTTGTATGTTTTGTTTGATTTATCCTTTTTGTGGTTCAAAGTGGTACTGTGGAGCTACTAGGTGCTAAACGGTTATATACACTGAACGCCAACCCAGACCAATTAACCCCTGAAGTCAAAGTAATTACACAAACAGCAAAAAATCCAAGCAAATGTCAACCACCAGCGACACAGCAGTCAACATGGAGCATCCTACAAATTCCGAAGAGACAGTCGGTACACAAGATGCTACTGAATGTGGAAAAACAGCGACCAACGAACATCAGTTTGAATTAAGCACCCGCAAAAAAATCCCAACCGAGAAGGGCCAGCAACTGCACGACGAGAACTCCAAGAAATCTGAAAAGGCATTCACAAAGGCTTATACTACCTGGACGCACTCAGCAAAAAGTGGCCGAACAGCATTAAAATCATTTTGTTCTGAAGAGATCCTCCAGGACATCAAGCAAACAGTTCAGCAGCAACATGATGCAATAAGTCAACATTATAAATCAATTCAACGCAACTGCACTGCCACCCCGGACATCGTCAAAAGAATGGACGCCTGCATAATCGTCACAGCAGAGATATGTGAGATAGTGGACAAGTACCTGGAAGCCCTTGACAGGCCTTTTAATGAGGAGCTCGCAAAGGTACGTGTCAGAATGGCCTTAAATAAGGAGGAGTACGGCTCTATTTTTGGACACACCAACACTGAAACAGTCATCTCCGAAACATCCCATAACACAGAGAAACGGACACAGTCCCGTGGAACCGGCCAATTGCACCCAAAACCCCCTTCCATAGTCAACACTGACGATTCAAATTCCATCTCCAGCCACCACTCTAAAACTTCCTCCAAAGCCTCTAGCAAGAGAGCCGATGCAGAGGCAGATCTTGCCGCTAACCAGGAGGAAGCCAAGGCCCTGCAGGAAATCCAAGAAGCAAAAACTAAACTAAAACAGCTTAAAACACAAAAGGACATCCGAGTAGCAGCAGCACGGGTCCAAGCATACAAAAGATTCGAAGGCAATTCTGAACACGACAACAACCCACTCTCCGCTCCTCCAAATGTCCTATCAAGTGCCCAACCTAACCCCATCTCATCTCAGCCCATACAAACATCCAGTCACACGTCAGCTACCCTGGACACCACCGGTCTCGCTCAATCACTTATAAACTCACTCAGTATAAACCGTCTGCCTGCTCCCGAACCAACAACCTTCTCTGGCGAGCCATTACAATTCATAGACTGGAAAATGTCCTTCATGGCACTAATAGACAAACAACCTCTACCTGCTAGTGAAAAAATGTTCTATCTTAAACACTACCTGGCCGGAGAAGCCCTCAGAGCAGTAGAGGGTTTCTTTTATAGAAACTCTGAGGATGCCTACCAGGGAGCTTGGAGAGTTCTACAGGAGAGATACGGCAACGCCTTCATAGTTCAAAGAGCCTTCCGGGACAAGCTAACAAAGTGGCCCATGGTCAGCTCTAGCGACCCTTTCGCCCTCCGAGACTTTGCTGATTTCCTCCAGAGCTGCGTTGAGGCAATGCCACATGTTAAAGGACTATCGATACTAAACGATTGTGAGGAGAATCATAAAATCCTTCATAAATTACCGGAGTGGATTGTTCGTCGCTGGAGTAGAATTGTCATAAAAGAATTAGACGAATCTGGCGACTATCCAAGCTTCTCACATTTCACCAAGTTCCTTCAAACAGAAGCCAGTATTGTCTGCAACCCTATTGCCTCTCCATTTTCAGTAAATCGCAGGCCAACGGATGAGAAAACACCTAAAAGAACCAGTGCTTTCCACACCACTGCCCAGAATAACAACCCCAAGCCTTCATTCACCTGCCCCATCTGTGCCCAGGAAGCACATGGTGTGGCTACATGCCCCATCTTTAAGGAAAAATCCATGGAAGACAAGAAATCCTACATTCTTGAAAACCATCTCTGCTTCGCGTGCCTGAGAAAAGGACACGGTAGTAAAGAATGCCAGAGGCGACATACTTGTGGCGTGTGTAATCGACAACATCCTACCTGCCTGCATGACGACAGAGGGAGACCTGCGGGAGACACGGCGAAGGAGTCCACTTCCACAAACAACCATTCAGGTCAGGAGATCCATTCCGCCATGACGCACACAGTGTTCACAAGAGCTTCTGCCACCTCTGACGTTAACAGCTCAAGAGATGACCTCAGAAAGAACGATCAAATTCGCAAGCTTGAGGCCAAATCATCAGACTATGCTGAGCAGCTACGACTTATGCAGAAGACCAAGGAGAAGCTTGAAATTGCATTAGAAAAGTATCAGGATTCTTCCATGAGGAAACTTCAGGAACAGAATGAGTCCCAACAAGGCATCAGAGCAAAGATGGCAGAGGCGATGGCTCTAGCCCTGGAAAAGAAGGATCAGGAATGGATGCAGAAGATGGCAGTTCTGGAAAAGGAGAAGTCCAAGTTGGAACAGACACTAGATGAGGCCAGGACGGAACTTCTGCAGGCACGGACAACCCACGCAGACAACATCAGCTCTCTAGAGGCACAGATATTCAGAACCAACCGTAGTGTCACTGAGCTGCAAACACTTCTACGACACAAAGAGGAGTCGTCCAAAACCTACAAAGAGAGAACAGACATACAAATAGCTCGTCTGGAACAGCAAGTGCAAGAGGCTAATAAGGGACTCGGGAGTGCTGAGCAGCAGGTCACAGATCAACAGGAACTTATGCATAAACTGCAAGCAGAGTGGGGCGTAGAGAAGACCAGCCTAGAGAAGGAGGTGTCTTTAGCACAGGAGCAGGGCCAAGAGACAGAAGGCCGCCTACAGGAGGAGGTCGTAGCTCTACAAAAGGAAAGAGATGAGCAACAGACAACCTTTATGTCAGGATTAGTGAACTGGAACAGGAGAGGAAGAGACAACTCTGGGAAAAGCAGAGGGACCACCGGCAAGGCAGCAGGGAAAGCCGCTCAGAACAGACAAGAAAGAGCAGAGGAACGAGGAGATGGTGGTTTCTCCATGCTCATCCAACTGATGCCCATTGTAGTGTTGATCCTGGCATCCATCTTGAGTCAGCGGATGGTGTCCACACACCCCTACAGCCTCTACTCCAGACCGTCCACTGGTCAGACCATACAATGGCAGACAGAAAACCTGCAAGTGGACTATTATGTCATTAGAGATTTAAAATCTGAGTACAAGGGCTCAGCACTGCAGAGAATTGAGAAGAATGTGGAGGATGACTACGTGTCCAATATCAGAAATAACTGCTGGAAGGAGCGTGAACGACTGGACAATTCATCCTCTCAAACCTCCATCGAGCCTGTAAACGAGGTGTTTTGTTGTGAATCATGTTTGCTCAGAATGAGTTACCCCGTAACATGATTGGGGGGAGTGTAAGTGTCTGTGACACTTGTCCTTTTAACTTCAATTGTTTCTTTAGTTTGAAGTTAATTTGTTATTATTTTGCTTATTTTGGGATGCCTTTATTTTGACACTTCCTGTTCCTGTGTATTTTGGGCTACTTTTACTTTGACACTTCCTGTTACTCCTGCGGTCTTATTGAGGCACGCTAGCTTCACACACAGACGGACCCATTCATTCAGAGACACACAGTAGCACGCACCAACGTGTCTTCTAACCAGCGCGACACGGTACGAATTGTTTGTTTGTTTATCTGCTTTAACGTTCTGTAGCCCTGTATTATGCACTTTAATTGCACAGTTTCAGTAAGGTTGTTTTATTGTTCACAGTGCCCGTTGTGACTTTTGGTGCAATGATTGAGCATCAAACAAATGTTACCTGAAGCCAAGGTGGCTTTGTAAGCAGCCCAGCCCAGTATAGCACCCCTGGATAGCGGAGTGAGGTACAGGAGTGTTCTTTTGTTTGTTGTTTGTTTGGATTTTCTTTCTGATTTATTTTGGGTTCTATTAATTGTTTGTCTGGTAATTTGAATTGGTTATGGTACATTGGTACGTTTTGGTACTTGCATTTTGAAATGGGTTATTCATTCACTGAAATATATCAACTATAAATTAACTATTTTATTGTTGAATTGTACTTTGAAAGTGATACATTGAAATGCACTGATTTTATTGTTGAGTGAAGCTATGAAATGATTTAATATGATTGTATGATTGACAGTATTTATTTCTTTTTATAGTTTTCACGGTGTTTGACAGAGCTTCATTCTGTGTTGAAGAAAAATAAATACACCCGTTGAAACCATCCACCTTTGTCATCATTCAAATCCAAGGGCCGCTACAACACCCTTAATTTTCTGTTTTAAAAAGGACCTGCAGAGACAGGCTGTTCCCTGTTACTAAACAAACACAAAGCAATGATGGCTATCAGCATATAGCTTTCTATAAACTGGACAATAGCAAAGAAACAGTGCCAAGATCAATCTTGAAAACTGTCATATTGTGCTGAAACATTGGCCACATATGGATAAGTTAATGGGCATCAACAATGGATCATTTATTCAACCCCTAGCCACACCTCTAATCACCCCCCTATTATCACCTTTCAGTCAGCTGACAACTCTATAGAAAATTGAAGCAACGCATACTTGTCACCTGAATAGCAGAGGTTCTCAAACTATTGAATTGTCAAAGAGCTCTTTGACATTACAAAAGAGATTTGCATTAGACCACAAACCCCCATAACCTACTAGTATTTGACCTCCAGACAATGTCAATAAACCAACATTAGATAGTTACACACCTTGCAGTAGGTCTGGGATGGTGTGTCTGTCACCTGGGTCCGCAGCCTGAGCTGTAAAAAATAAATACAATATTTTAGACACAAAGCTATGAAAGTACATGCATATCAATAGACAATAGCAGATCTACAAGCTCACAAGTGACCTAAAAGCTGACAAGTGAGCTTGTAAGCCTACAAGCTCACAACATGTTGCATTGTCAGCTTGTAGATCTGCCATTTTCAAATAGCCAAAGTTTAAATGGGGCTGAAGTGGTTAATGTACCCTATGTTTTTTTAAACAATAACCAAAATCTACAAAGTAACTGAAGTTTTCTAACAATTGTAGTGGATTAAAAGTACAATATTTGCCTCTGAGCTGTAGTGGATAGAAGTACAAGTACAGTATTTTTCTATGCAAACTGATGCTGGCAGCAGTGGCAAACTATTACACTGTTGATATGGCAGTCAAAGAGTTAAGCTACAGAGTATATATATATTGGCAATGCCTCCTTAAAAACGGACAATGGACTGACCCCAAGAAAATGTCCATATGCTAACATTAGATAGTTAGATCTAAAAGGTTTTGATTTGCACATGTGTCATGTTATGTTAAACAAACCTTGCAGTAGTGCAGTCTGGGACGGTCCCCTCAGTCCACAGCTGTGTTGGCCAAGATATCAGGTCCGGTGTACAGCCACGCCACAGCTGAAAATGTCAAGCAAAAATACTGTATTTTAGACACAAATATATATTTGTCACTATATAAATATAGTGAAAATAGCAGATCTAAAAACTCACATGTTATCTACAAGCTCACAAGTGAGCTGGTCAATCGGCTATTTAAAATAAGACAACAAGTTTACATTGAGCTTGTAGATCTGCTATTTTCCAAACATTAAACTCACAGTGAGCTTGTAGATATGCTATCAGTGAAGTTGCTAGGTTTTCAATGTAATGGGTCCCAGGACCCACAGGTGGTCATTCAAATGGGTCCCAGAAAAATGTTATGGGTCCCCAATAAAATGTTTTTTTTTTCTCTCGTTGTCTTTTATCTGCAAGGGTTATACTTATAGCTACATTCAAATTATCCGAACATTAAACAAAATGTGGCAAATTTTAAAATATTTGTAAAAGAAAGTGTGTGTGAGTACATTATATACTAATACACTGGTTCTCAACCTTTTCAGGCTGCGACCCCCCAAAATAATCATATTTTTACTGGGGGGCCGCCAAAATAATCATATTTGAACTGGGGATCCCCCAAAATAATCATATTTGTACTCCCCCACCCCACCTGACAAGCACTTCAGGGGTTGTGGCATTACGTTTAGTTTGACTTGGTTCCACAGATACATACTGTGAGGCGTTGTGAGCTTGTAGATCTGCTATTTTTTTAGATGATTTTAGAAAAGAGCCTATCTAATGCATTGGTTCTTAAAGTGGAGTCCGGGGACCCCCAGGGGTACTTGAGGGGGTTCCAGGGGGTCCCCAGCTAAATGATGGATAGGAACCAAATGGACCCTTATGGGTCTGTAACTCTGAGAGTGTACAAATGGAACCAAATGGATGGAACCAAATGGACCCGTTCCATTTGTACACTCTCAGAGTTAAATTAACATTGATTTTACTATATGAATTGGGGTCCCAGAGATAGAAATGCCATTAAATGGGGGTCCGTAGCCCTAATGCATGTCAAACTGGGGCGTCCTTGAAATTAAAATGGTTGAGAATCACTGCTAGAGCCGTAAAAATCTTCTCTTATGGGGGTCCCTGGCATATCTTTTCAAATGGGGGTCCGCGGGCTAATAAGTGTCAATTTGGGGGTCCTTGACATGAAAAAGTTTGAGAACCACTGATCTAATGAATCATGCAGTGGCGCTATATTATCAACACAAATGCATGCTGCTTCGATGAGAGTGTGTGTTGCGTGTAAACCACAGCACAGATGTGCATCGCATTGTAAACAGCTGTGCCTCTTATACACACTTTGAGAGTTTCTAACTTGCGGTCACAGTCAGTGTGTGGTATTTTTAGATGGATCTTACTGTAACAGACAGATCTATCCACCGTTCCAGCCAGGACTGTTGATAGCAGCCTCAGGGAATGGATCACAGACTATATATTATAACCATGATCACAGAAACAAGACGGAGCCAGCTAGCCGCTAAACATTAGCGTAAGTCGGTGTTGCCAGATCTAGCGAAAGAAAGAAGCAGCGAGTCTATACAAAGAAGCCCAAAATAAGCAAATAGGGGGCAGGTCAGTCAAACTTTATTGTCTAGTGTTGAGAGCAGTGATTTTAAAACATTTTCATGCCATGGACCCCCAATATTTACAAGCTACTTTACAGGAAAAAAAAGTAAGCCCAAAGTCGCTTATAATTACAGATTTGGCAACACTGGACCAGCCGCAAACACACACACACACACACACACACACACACACACACCACACACCACACACGTAACAGTAACAGTGACCTGAAACAAACTTAACCTGGCGATTGCACTTACTTCATTTAAGGCCCGTACATGTACATAAACGTTCAACTTTCAAATATAAAGTTCTTACCTCATGGCCACGGATGTGACAATTATGTTCGAGCCCTCAGAAGTAACCGTATCTTCAGTATTGTTCAATAAAAAGCATTTTAATCCGATCGGTGGCCATTTTCTCAGCATGTCCGCCGTGTGCTTTCAACTGCATTACCCATCGGTTGGTAGGTGTACTGCACTCTGATAGAGTGTGCCAGCTATGAGCAAATGGCCACCGATCAGATTAAGATGCGTTTTTATCGAACAATACGGAAGATACGGCTACTTCTGAGGGCCCGTACATAATTATAACATCCGTGGCCATGGATTAAAAACTGTGTTTGAAATCTGAACGTTCGTGTAGATGTAGGCTCCAAAAAAGGCAGGGAAAAAATAGATATAAAGTAATAAAGGCGGGAAAAAAAGTATATATCAAGTAATATTACTCACCTCAGACTAAGACGACGAAATGAAAGTAGATCAGTGATATATGAACCGAAACCAAGTAGAAGAGTTTCCAATAGTAATCTATCATCGACCGGAGAGACCTAGTATCGAGCGACCTAGCATCCGCTGGAAACCTTGAGAAGTGAGCCGAGCCGAGCCAAGAACGGCGTAGTTAAGGGGAGGGACAACACAGCAAGGGCTGTGATTGGTCTGACAAGCAGACATGCGTACATGCGAGAGGCCACGACACGAACACGACACAAGGCCCGCCCCCCCTCCCCCCACACACACACACACACACACACACACACACACACACACACACACACACACACACACACACACACACACACACTATTACAAGCACGCGCATGCGCACGAACCAAGAATAGATACATTTGTTTTCAAAGTAAACGTCATTTCACTAATTTAAAAGTTAAAGAGAAGAAGTTAGCGCAATATATAACAGCAATAATAATAATAATAATAATAATAATAATAATAATAGACATACATTGTAATATTTATTTAACAATGAATATCAATGAATCAATTATATCAATACTGCAATTTAGAAACACTCTGTTACAAGTACAAGTCTGGTAATGAAAATTTACTTGAGTAAAAGTACAAAAGTATCAGCATCAAAATAAAGTACCAGAAGTAAAAGTAGTAATCAGGCAGAAATGTCACATTTTAAGTTTTCAAATGCGTAAAATGTATACAAATCATTAGAAAGCTCACAACGCATCCGGAACTATAGACCAATTATTTGTTTACTAACATTGAGCCTGGACGCACAGGTGATTGTTTCACGCAATCAATTCCCAACCTGTTTCGGGGTGCACTGGTTTCAGCACACCCCAACCCCCTCTTGTGTGTGTTGGCTAGTGAGACGCGTCCTAACGAGACCTGATATAATGGGTTTCGTTGCGCGCATACTGGCTGCACGCAGCCAGTATGACGTCGTCTGTTAAGGGGTCTATAGGCCCGGACTAGGGATAACTGGGCACCAAAACCATCTTGGCACTAGGGACATGAGGGTATTAGGGACACGTGGGCACTAGAGAAATGTGGGCACCTGGTCAACTGGGAACTGGGCACTTGGGACATGTGGGCATCTGGACAACTGGGCACCTGGACGAGTGGGCACCTGAATTAGGATTTGTGTTTTTTTTACTTTACACAGCATGATGCTTTGTTGTTGTCACCATCTTGGCACTAGGGAAACGTGGGCACCTGGTCAACTGGGAACTGGGCACTTGGGACATGTGGGCATCTGGACAACTGGGCACCTGAATTAGGAAAATGTTCACATAGGCCTGATATAGACCATATTCACACGGCGGCCATTTTGGAATTTAACATTGAAAGTGCCACCCCGGTGCCGTGGCAACCGGGGTGGCACTTCATTGATTTAATAGCAACATGGCCGCGTGTGAATATGGTCTATAGCGCCACCAGGAGGCCGCTTTTTGCAAAAAAACATTTTTATGACACTACTCCTACAGATTTGATCCAAACATCCCGCAAATTGGTACGAAGTATCTCTATAGACATTAAACGATACATGTATATCAGATTTTTCATATTCCATCCTGATTGGCTAAGAATGACTTCCAAAGTCTAAAGGAGTGCCTACAAATCATGTTTTTGCATCAAACGGTTACATTGTGCGCATTTGTGGCGCCCCCTATGGATCAAAGTGGAAATTCTTGACATGTGATTAAAATTTGGGATTGACCGGACGCTTCGTTCGTGATTTATGGATTTTTATGTGTAGGGAGGAACTAGTTAGCACAACGACTAAATTGGGGGAGAAAAATGGGGCAAAAAATGATTGGCTACTCCAAATTCAAAATAAATAAATACATAGAAATACAATATTTTTCATAGCAGATACTTCACCCTCTGAGCTTGTAGATCTGCTATTTTTTGAAAAGCCAAAGGAATCTAAAATGAATACAGGTCTTAATGGCTTAAATGTGCAGAGCACAGTACGTCAGGAGAAGTACCAAAAATTATAATATTATAAATTAATAATACTTACTAACGGTCAGTGGTGGGAAAAGTACTCAAATTATTTACTTAAGTAAAAGTACCAATACTGCAATATGAAAATACTCTGTTACAAGTAAAAGTCCAGAATTAAAAATTGATTGTAAAAGTTCAAAAGTATTGGCATTTTTTTCATTCATTCATTCAACCTTTATTTATTCTCGAAAGACATTGAGGTTGCCCTCATTTGCAGTGTCGTCGAGATACAGCACAGTACAACATCAATACAACATCAATATTCATATCAATGATAATTTCATAACAAAAACAACATTAAAAACAGTTACAGACATTTGTGGGTAGATCTGCAATCAAAGATTTAAATTGACCATATGTTATGGGCGAACTGATCTTAAATTTCAGCTGTAGGTCATTCCATGTAGTTGGGGCACTAACGCAAAAGGCTGTTTTCCCCAGTTCACTTTTTACCCTAGGGACTTTTAGCGTCAGCCAGTCATTTGAGCGTGTCCCATGCGCTCCAGGATTCCATTCCATCAAGGAATTAATATATGATGGCAACGTCCCATCAATTGCCTTAAAAATAAATAGGTACCAATGTTTGTTTCTCCTGTCAGCCAAAGATGGCCAACCTACCCTGTCATATAGGATGCAGTGATGGGTCCTAAAATGTTCACCAGAAATGAAACGCAGGGCAGAGTGGTAAACTGTGTCTAAGACCTTGAGGGTAGAAGGGGAAGCATTTCTATAAATGACATCACCATAGTCCAAAACAGGGAGAACAACAGCTTCAATTACTATTTTACAGGTCATTGGGAAACTAGCTTTATTCCTGTAGAAGAAGCCAATCTTTTGTCTAAGCTTGCAGGCAAGATTGTCTAAATGATATTTAAAAGTTAATTTGTTGTCAAAATGTACTTAAAGTACCAAAAGTAAAAGTACTAAATATTTGAAAATAGCCTAGGTATAGAATAGGTTTAAAGTGGTTAATGTATGTTTCATTATATCATAATTTATATCTGAAAAGTAACTAGTAACTAAAGTTTTCAAATAATTGTAGTGGAGTAAAAGTACAATATTTGCCTCTGAGATGTAGTGGAGTAGAAGTAAAAGTATTGGAAATTGGAAATGCTCAAGTAAAGCACAAATACCTCAAAATTGTACTTAAGTACAGTACTTAAGTAAATGTATCTAGCTACTTTCCACCACTGCTTACTAACGGTACCTCTAGTCAACGTATTGAGCTTGAGGCATGAAACAAAACACACTTACTATCAAACATACCATCCATACATCGTTTATTGAAACGTATTTACTTTTTTTTTAAAAAGAAAAAGAAAATCCAAATAAACAAACAAGCAGGTAATGATGTGACTGAAGCCAACAGAGACACAGATACAAAATAACATTTGGAAAAAAAAGGTCACTTTTTTTTATTATAAAATCCCTATTAAGCCCAGATACATTTTTTGACGGGATCCCTTCTCAAGCAAAACCTTATTAGAGTTGCACTACTGCGTTAGATAACATGTGACCGACTGTCACACAGACACACGCTTATCGTCCGTTTAAAAATAATTAGCAGTTTGAGAATTAATCAATTCACCACCACATACCCCCACAGTCCCCTCACATCCCCCCCAACCAGAGCCATTAGATTTGACAGGCTTATCAGTAGAACAGAAGCACTCTTCTAGACCAAGGGTCTTCAACAGGGGGTCCGGGACCCCTAGGGGATCCTCAGAGTTACTACAGGGGGTCCGCCAAATCTTTTTGTGATAGGATTTTTTTTTTTACCTTAACCACTTGAACCCTAGCATCCCTTTACCGAGGAGAACTTTAGCCAAAAGAATAGCAGATCTACAAGCTCACAACGCCTCGCGCTGCGAGGCGTTGTGAGCTTGTAGATCGGCTATTTTTTTGGCAAAGAGGTGTTTGGTGTAGAGGGAAAAAAGAGCAGACCAAGTAAACAAAAAAAAAGCTAAATCTGAAACACAATTTTATACAATATAGAGGGGGTCCCTGCTTCATCTCTCTCTCAGCTAGGGGGTCCTTGGCCTGAAAACGTTGAAGACCCCTCTTCTAGACCAACGGTTCTCATGTCCAGGAACCCCCAAATTAATATGGCCACATACCCCCCCCCCATCCCCCCATACAAAATGTTATTAGATCGGCTATCGGCTATCGGTTCAAACAGCCAATGTATATAGGGGTTAGAGTGGTTCAACACATTTTGCCGGGGGTCCCCGGACCCCACTTTGAGAACCACTGTCCTACACCAGTGGTTCTCAAAGTGGGTTCCGGGGACCCCCAGGGGTCCTTGAGGGGGTCCCGAGCTAAATTCATAGTTAGGAACCAAATTGACCCGTGTGTGTCTGTAACTTAAATGGAATCAAATGGACCCTAACGGGTCCTTTTGATTCCATTTGTACACTCTGAGTTAAAGTAACACGATGATGATACTACAGTGTAGATTGGGAACCCCACGAGATTAAAACGGTTGAGTCCCAGGCATATCTTTTCAAAACGGGGGTCCGTGGGCTAATAATGTGTCAATTTTGGGGTTCCTTCACCCGAAAAAAGGTTTGAGAACCACTGTCCTACACCATGTCTAGCATCGACGTCCCACACACACACACACACACACACACACACACACACACACACACACACACACACACACACACACACACACACACACACACACACACACACGGTTGAGGACTCCTGCTCCGAGGCAGTATGACACACATGTACATTACGTCCAAAGAACACACAGAGACAGGGAACTAAACGACAAAACAAAATGTCTGATAGATATGTTTTGTGGACCAGATTGATATGATCTAGAAATATCGATCTAACCAGTCAAATTAATATAGTGATGTCTTTTTGGGCCTGTACTTCAGTCTTTTAAACATGCCTTTTGTAACTCTACTATACTTTCTCTACCAAGGCCATGTAGCTGGCTCCATATTTGCTATCTGGTGCCGGCTCCATATGTTTCCAATCAGTAAAAACATGTCTTGGTCAACACTTTGTGATTAAATGCCAAATGACCTGTATCTGTATAAGATGATCTATATAACCGGGATATTGTCACTAATTTACTCTGTCAGCTGTCATCCTGTCACAGATAAAACCATACACATGTCCTATGATATCGAAGGAACAACTTGTTTATGGAACCGAGAATTGTACACAAGGACACCCTAAGATGAGCAACAACTTAATATTAAGACAGCCAGACGCCTGTCCATCCTACGACTCCCATCCTACGTCTGAGGGTCTTAAAGCCAATCATAAGGATGCACCTATGTCTGATGTCATTGAAGTCCAACTGTGTATAAATACTGTTGTTTGTTAGTACAACTTTAGTGTGTTATTATTATAATTGTCCGTAACTTGTACTGTCTCCTGTGTGCACACTCGGGCAATACAGACTGATCATTTTTGGACGTACCAGGTGTCTGACTCACATTTCTTTGGGTGTTGACTGGACGGGTATTGGGGGGTCTTAGTACCAAACCATCTTTTCATCTTTCTTGGGCTCTCAGCCCTATTCATAGGGTCCAAATTTAACCCTAACAATGTCTATCCTTATATTATTACTCATAAAATTATCTTTGTACACTGTTATGTTACGCATGGCATCCAGGAGTTTATCACGAGTGACGAGGAGTACAAAATACTCTTTATATGAGCTGTAGTGTTTTCCTTTAGTTTATGTGTTTGCTCACGAGATAGCAGCAGAGTCTGTGTTAATAGCTTTTCATTTTCATTCATTAATACATTTTTTTAATTGACCACTTCGCCCGTTGTCAGCCCATCTTCACTTAAACGCTCATTGTGAGACGGTGTCATCTCTATCTACTCTCTAAATGCTCATTGTGAGATGGTGTCATCTCTATATACTCTCTAAATGCTCATTATGAGATGGTGTCATCTCTATCTACTCTCTAAATGCTCATTGTGAGACGGTGTCATCTCTATCTACTCGCTGTGTCTGAGAGGAGGGCCGCGGACGGTTCAGAAACCTGCCATCATCGTCGGTAGGCAGGTTGAATAGGCTCTATGCACAGCAGCCATGTTGGACAAGAAATTGGGCCCCTTCCGTGCTTCCTTCACAGGTGTTACCAATGACACTAATGAAGGCTCTGTTCCATTTAGTGTGGCACGGTGGTTCTCAAACTTTTTAATTTCAAGGACCCCCATAACTCTGAGAGTGTACAAATGGAACCAAATGGACCCTCCCGGGTCCATTTGGTTCCATTTGTACACTCTCAAGGAAATGACCTTGAAATGACCAAACCTGCCTACCAATGATGTCACTGGTAGGTATAGGCGGGTTTCTGAACAGTCCACAGCCCTCCTCTGAGACACAATAGTGAGTAGACAGAAAATGGCGCCGCCTTATGATGACCAATTATTATGTGAAGATAAGGTTGAAAATTGGGTGAAGTGGTCCTTTAATTAGTTCTGCACTAGCATGCGTTGGAGACGGTCCAGAGAACACATTTGACCCCCCCCCCCCCCCCCCTCTACACCCAAGGTTAGTGTTCAGGAAAAAAAACAAGCAGAACTCTACAAAGCTACAAAAATCAACTAGGAGGGAGATTCAAACACTGATCATCTGTGCAACAAAGCAAACTTAAAGCAGACGAGGGAGGAGAGAGCAACGTTATTGGCTTTTTGGTCCATTGGGTTAGGTTGTTGCATCCTGGACAGTATACAGCTGTTGATGCTTGCTTTGTGTAATGAAGACACATACAGCTATCGATGCCTGGTTTGTGTTTTGAAGACATATAAATAAAGAAGTCAACTGCTAAAAATAAAACTACATAAAGTGTCTGAATGTTTTTAGGCCACCAGGATATGCCAAAAATAAAAGCTTCAAGGTGCCTTGGAATTAATTTGTTTAGAGTCTGTTAACTTTACTTAGAGGGATATCGTAAACCCACCCCAATTTACATTCTTGTATGTAAACTGGGTGGCTACACCGCTCAAAAAGTCAACTCAAAATTGTACTTAAGTACAGTACTCGAGTACATGTACTTAGGTTACTTTACACCACTGCTAGCTATAGGGATTCATGTGGTTTCACCTCCTGCTGCTACGGTCTCGTCTGGGTTCTGGTAGAGCTCCTCCTCCTGGGCCACAGGCTCCGCCTCCTTCTCCCCGTTCTCCTCCACGGCCTCGTACACTGGGGTCTCCTGACGTGGACACCAGGGGGAGACGTTTCAGCTGGGATTAAAACACTGCTGAGGTGGTGTGTGTGTGCGTGTGTGTTTGTGTGTGTGTGTGTGTGTGTGTGTGTGTGTGTGTGTGTGTGTGTGTGTGTGTGTGTGTGTGTGTGTGTGTGTGTGTGTGTGTGTGTGTGTGTGTGTGTGTGTGTGTGTGTGTGTGTGTGTGTGTGTGTGTGTGTGTGTGTGTGTGTGTGTGTGTGTGTGTGTGTGTGTTTGTGTGTGTGTGCGTGTGTGCATGTGTGTGTGTGTGTGTGTGTGTGTGTGTGTGTGTGTGTGTGTGTGTGTGTGTGTTCGCGCAGTGGTGGAAAAAGTACAGTAAATATACTCTGTTAAAAGTTAACTCATGGAGTGTGGAGTTTGCATGTTCTCCCCGTGTCTCTCAGGGTAGTTAATACCCTCATTAAAACATGCAGCAATCTTGGTCACTATACTGCCTCCCCCTGGCCAGCCGGGGCGCCTGATGGAGGGGAAAGGAACTGGTTGAAATAACGTGTTCCTTCCACGCGCTACGTCCAACCAGGGAAACTCCCCCCTGTCAGGTGACAAGAAGGTCAGTTGGCTCTCATGCATTGAAGGAGGCATGAGCTCGGCCCTGGCCTCCCTAGGCTGGTGAGGGGAGTGTAGTGCCCAAGATTACATAGACAATTGGCACTGGGTGTAAAAAAAAAAATAGGGTTACAAAATCGTGGGATAAAAATAAATAAATAAATAAAAGTTAACTCATTCAGTGCCAATTAAATTAAAAAATAGTAGTCACAGAATATGTATCTCCAGTATGATGGATCCCCTGATGGTTGCTAATCACTGAGGGTATCACTGTGCTTCAGAGAAATAAATAAAATGTCATCGCGACCTCCCCGTTCAATTTTATACGCCTTTGAAAATAGCATGTTTCGCCAAAAATACATAGCAAAAAAAAAAAAGTACACAGGAGCCGAGATACAGCCTTTTTAACACAACGGGTGCCAGCGTTTTATTAAAACATTACTTTGAGTGCCAGAGATCTCACTGTTTGTAACGCTGTGCTGTTTAGAGCTGTGGACTCCACGGCGAGCACCCACACGTAAACAATGGATGCGTGTACGACGACCGATGGTCCTGGCTCTAACGCCTGGAACAATAACGTCTCTCACGCGAGTCGCCATTACGGAGTGATCGCCCATCGAAAATGAGTCGTTTTCCACCACTGTAAAAAGTTAAGGAGATACAGAGGTTTTCATCAAGGAGATAGAACGGGAGCGTAGTATGACAGCATATACTTTCTTTTACAACATAATATAGTCTTGACTTACTTGACTTAAGTGTCCTCCATTTCACTCGGTTCTTAGCGGTTCTTTCAAGATCTCCCCAGTTGAGCCCACTCTCTGTAATATAGTATTAGTTGTTAATTCTTCATTTTTTTAATTACATCTCATAACTTTTTGGACAACATAGCAGACTTGTCATTTTTACCACTTATAGGGTGAATTTGTCCTTGTTTACATTTTTTGAAATTCCTTCTCATGTTTTTTGATGCAAATGATTTGCTCATTTGTTCTTTTTGAAATGTGTACACTTCCAGGCCACTGTAAATTAACCATATGAAACTCAGAAAATCAAAGGACTTAAAATAGAACAAAGCCTAACTGTGGAATGATGTGGTGACAATCATTTCAAAGTTTCCAAGTTGCTTTATTATGCTTTAGTGCAATTAGTTTGGCTTCATAAAACAAAACAAATCATTACTGTACCAGACATTTTATCAAATATAACAACTTTATCGAAGAATCAATTACACCGAAGGAGACAAGTCAGATATGAATGAAATGCCTGTTTTATGAGATGCAAACCAACACACTGGCAGAGGATTCTGTCAATAGTTGTCCCTCACAGCCTGTGCCCCTGTGCCTGAGCTGTCAATCACACTATCTCTCACCATAGTCACCCATTTAAAAGCATTTCCTAGGGAATGTGATTGACAGGCGTGTTTCTAGAGTCAAGCTGGGGTGCATTATAGAGGCGAGATACATAATAAGAACTACAGCGCAGGAAAAGGCCCGACCCCTGGGTATGGTTTCCCTCTTTGGCACAAAGCAGTCATTCAAACAAGATGCAGATAGAATGGCTACCTCTTGCGGAGTTGAGAATCGAAATGTGAAAAGATCAGCGAGCTGGACAAGAAATAACTGGAATCTTATCGGATCTTAACACTACATCCACCGTGAAAACCTGCGGCACGCCACAAGTGACTTGTCTTGGTTTTAAAATGTCAGCTGGTTGACATTCTATTTGCCTGCCAGACTCAGTTGTTGGAGCATTTATCAGTTAACTGTTTTGTTTCCTAATTTCTTCTTATTTTGTTCATCTGCTTTCCATCTGTTTTAACTTTCTCTTTTGAAACTCTCCTCTCTGAAAACAGTACATACCTCCTAAGTTTCAAACACATTTCAAAAAGTGTAAAATAAAAGCTGGAAGGGGGGGGGGGGGGGGGTCTGGGATCCTGCCCTGTAATTCCTCGACACATTTCTAGAACCCTGTGCTTGAGTGTAAGCCCAAAATCAACAACAGATAAGCCTTTTTCTGTGTGCTGGCTCTTTCATCTGGGTGCCCCGCACCCCCACCCAAACAGCTTGTAGATTGGCTATTTCCACTCTGCTAATCCCACTATGAATGTATTTTTGGTAATTAAATGATGCATATTATTTGTCAAATCTGCCTTGTGCAACTTTTGTTTACAAAGCCCTAAAAGCCAAAAATAAATTACATTTGTATTCATAATGTTCCCTTGCTCAACGTCAAACACATTATATCTTTGATCGCAATCATTTATGTGACAATGAATCGTCAACTTCCATTTTGTAATGGTGACACAGCCCTGGTTTATAATGGCCAGCAGTGGAAGAAAAAATACTGATTTGTTTTTACTTAAGTCCGGAATTCAAAATTCACTTGAGTAAAAGTCCAAAGGTACTGGTATCAAAATGTACTTAAAGTACGAAAAATAAAAAGTACTCATTATGTAGAATATCCCGTTTCACAAGTTTTCAAAATATATTAAAATCCTTTGAAAATAGCAGATCTACAAGCTCACAATGCGTTGCGATGCGACACATTGTGAGCTTGTAGATCGTCTATTTTCAAATGGCTGAAATGTATATAGGGCTGAAGTGGTTAATGTGCATTTTATAATAATCAGTAGAAGTACAATATTTGGATCCTAGGCTAGATGTAGTGGAGTAGAAGTAAAAGTACTAAAATGTGGAAATACTCAAGTAAAGTATAAATCCCTTGAAATTGTACTTAATACAGCACTTAAGTAAATGCACCTAGTTACTTTCCACCACTACTGGCCAGGTGTGATCCAGGTACGTACCGTGTGAGGTCTTCCGCCGCGTGGTTGAAGATAGCTGGTATTAATAGAGCCGCGTAGGTTGTATGGCACCACGTCCCGAGCACCGTACGCCTTGTATCTCAACGGAGAGCGTTCGTTGGCACCGTTATACGTTTCAGCTCTCAGGGTTGCTGCGTTGACTCCATCGAGGTTCCATCTTCAAGCCCCTTTTCCCGAGTTACAGACACTCTATTACCAGCTATCTCCTGATGACTCCATCCATCCAGGACCTTCACTGTAGAACTCATACAGCGAGTCAAACGCTGAGTCATAGCTAGAAGCCATGACTCAGCGTTTTTAACTCACTGTATGAAGTAGATTTAGTCCACTCTGCAGAAGGTCACCACATGATTAACCTGCAAGACACAGATATACACCAACATTACATTTAATATATTGTATAAAACTATTAATAATAGAAAATCTAGTTTTTAAGTAGGCTATAGTGCAGAGGTGATGCAACTTTGATGATGTAGAGGGACACTATATTTCTACACTCACTCCAGAGGGACACATATTGTTGCGGGCAGAAACCTCTTATCTCCTTATTTTTACTTTTTTCGTAAATTAAATTTGTCATTCTAGTATGTCACACAAAAGTAGAAAAAATAGCTGATCTACAAGCTCAGAGCTTGTAGATCAGCAATTTTTGCTATTTTGGAATTGGAATCCTGAAGTATTTTTTGGTCTTTTTTTAATTGGAATCCTGAAAAGTAATTGTTTAATTTAATTTCAAATGCATCTACTCATACTCAAGTTAACTTTATGAACTTAAATACAAATACATTGGATATAGTCATTAAACTGATAATATGACTGAAGTAATTAAAGCGGGTCATGATTGCATGTTTGGAATTGGAACAGCTGAAATCAATAGATTCCTATTAAGGGTCACATAAGGGTCAATTTGGTTTCTAACTATTAATTTGGCTGGGGACCCCCTGGAACCCCCTCAAGGACCACTGGTGGTTGTCCCCGGACCACCAAGAACCACTGAAATCAGTGGTTCAAATGGAAACCACTGACAAATGGAACCAAATGGACCCTAACGTTAGAATTCACCATAGGCCACTGATTCTGCATGAAAAGACAGATGTTGTGCTTCTCATCTATGTTGTTTCACACTCACACCACCAGGTGGCATCATTACACCAATATGTAACAAAGTAGAACCCATGTGTATGAATGTGTTAACATTAAACACAGTGACATCACTGCACAGCTGTTGACAGATGTTTTATAAGCTCTGATGTGCATGAGAACATGAGGCAGAGCAACTACTGTATGACTCCATATATATACTGTATGTTTATTACCTATTGTTCAATTTGCACTGAGACAAAGATCAGTACATTATGTACTATACCTAAGTCTGTCTGTCTGTCTGTCTGTCTGTCTGTCTGTCTGTCTGTCTGTCTGTCTGTCTGTCTGTCTGTCTGTCTGACTGACTGACTTAATTTACCTCTGAGTCTACACTCTCAGAGTTACAGACCTATAAGGGTCCATTTGGACCCATGCCCGAACCTGGCTTATAGAACTATAGTGGCATAATAACAGCATGGCTTCCATCCTGTGTGTGTGTGTGTGTGTGTGTGTGTGTGTGTGTGTGTGTGTGTGTGTGTGTGTGTGTGTGTGTGTGTGTGTGTGTGTGTGTGTGTGTGTGTGTGTGTGTGTGTGTGTGTGTGTGTGTGTGTGTGTGTGTGTGTGTGTGTGTGTGTGTGTGTGTGTGTGTGTGTGTGTGTGTGTGTGTGTGTGTGTGTGTGTGTGTGCGTCGTGCGTGCGTGCGTGCGTGCGTGCGTGCTTTTAGTGGCAGCGGTGGCCTAGTGGTTAGAGGGGCGGCCTTGATACCGGAAGGTCCCTAGTTCGATTCCCCAATTCATCACATCAATCATGAATCACCGCTGAATAGCCCTTGAGCAAGGCTTCCATGCAGGGTCCGGCTGGAAACAAGCTTCGTGCTTAGTCCGACACCCTGGGTAAACAACAAACTTTGCTTTGCTTTGCTTTGCTAATCACAAAAAACACTGGATGGATCAGCACAAACGTTCTTCTTCTCAGTGCAATCTAAATTATACATATTAAATAGTATTGTTTGAAAACATGTTTTCTTTATATACAAAAGCCAGTGAACTATGTATGAGAAATGTTGAGTTATTTAGACCATTGGTTCAAGCTCGTAGATACGAGCTTGTAGATCTGCTATTTTGGAAAAAACAACATTTTTGCAAATCTCTGAATATAATATTTTTTAAAGCAAACAATTGTTACTCTCTTTATTTCTGGGGGGGTCCCTGGAACAAAATGTTTAAAGATGGGGGTCCGTGGCCAAATACATATAATTTTGGGGGTCCTTCACATGAAAAAGTTTGAGAACCACTGATTTAGACCAATTAAACTGAGGGCGGGCTAGGGTGTGTCATTCAGTGTGTGTGTGTGTGTGTGTGTGTGTGTGTGTGTGTGTGTGTGTGTGTGTGTGTGTGTGTGTCTCTCTCTCTCTCTCTCTCTCTCTCTCTCTCTCTCTCTCTCTCTCTCTCTCTCTCTCAGTGCTGTGTCACTATTGGCCAATAGAAGGCTCTGTAGTCTGTAGAAGACCTGGCCACATGAAGTGAACGGAGGTGACGCAACTCTCCTTATATGGCTCTGCTGTGAACATCCGCATACATACCAAGGGCATGAAGACCGTGAGGTGATTGGCTGCCTCTCTCTCTCTCTCTCTCTCTCTCTCTCTCTCTCTCTCTCTCTCTCTCTCTCTCTCTCTCCCCGCTCAGCTCAATTGTTGTTTAAATCAGGAAGACACACATCAGTGTTTTTCCACTGATAGAAACACTTTATTTACCAGTTATTAACTTCAAACAAGGACTTTACTTTGACATCTAAAGCTTTAACTAAACATCAACAACAACAACAACAACAACAACAACAACAACAACAACAACAACAACAAGACATTGAACAACTATCAGACTACAGACTCTTGAACTTGATGTTGAGCTGAATTCACCAGGTAAGAATATACCATTATTAACTCTTTTACTATTAAAACAGAAACATTTCTCTGTTTCACTTTCTCCCTCTCTTCTTTTTTTTGTTGCAAGCCACACACACTGTCACAACTCTCTCTCTCTCTCTCTCTCTCTCTCTCTCTCTCTCTCTCTCTCTCTCTCTCTCTCTCTCTCTCTCTCTCTCTCTCTCTCACTCACTCTTTCTCTCTCTCTCACGCACTCTCTCTCTTTTGCGCGCTCTCTCTCTCTCTCTCTCTCTCTCTCTCTCTCTCTCTCTCTCTCTCTCTCTCACTCACTCTTTCTCTCTCTCTCTCTCACGCACTCTCTCTCTTTTGCGCGCGCGCTCTCTCTCTCTCTCTCTCTCTCTCTCTCTCTCTCTCTCTCCACTTGTAATAAACCATTTACAGGAAACACACTGAAAGTCCACTGAAAGTCCACCTCTTATTCCTCATTTAGTGACTATCTACAGTAGCTTTGTAGATGAAGGTATTTGTGTTGCAGAACTGATCACTTATGACAATATAATGAATAGCTGTAGAAAATAGTCTCTAGTAAGTTTGAAGCCTCTAAAGTCGTCCTCTGCCCACGCCTTATTCTCATCGTGTTTATGCACAAACACACATCTGTGTAACCAGTGGTGAGCTGTGGATTTTTTAACTAAGGGTACTGTATTTTATGACGTCACGCACATAGCCACTCAGCTCAGTGCTAGTTGAAATACTGTATTCAACATGTGATTATTAATGTAATCATATGTATTATTATTTTGTTGTATTGTTGCATTGTTAATTTGTTGTTTTTATTTTTGTTTCAAATTAACTATTTTATTTTCCTTTTAATTTTATATAAAAGCCCTTTACATAGACTCACCCACACATAAGTAAGTTCTTAAAATAATCAGACAACTTGTCTTTGTCTTGTCTCAGAGAACTGGGTCCTCTGCTAAGCGATCCCCTTCACACCTTGCAGTGCAGAGACTGTTGTCTGTCATTGTGAGAGGAATGTAACACATTCAGTTCAAGTCCGTGTCTTTTCTCGAGTAGCCTAATGTTATGCAAAGCAGCCAGGTAGACGCTATTGAGAACGGCTCGCCACTGACGGCGCGAACCTTGAGAGGCTATTGTTTTGAAACTTTAAGGCGTTAAAGACCGCCGCTGACGGTGCGTGCACGCGCGCCCCCAGCTCCCACAGTGTCAGAACTAAGGGTACGCCGTACCCCCCCGTACCCCCTACAGCTCAACCCTGTGTGTAACAGACCTGTCTAGTCCCTGAGCCTAGCCTGGGGTTAGATTACACTCACAGGGCAAAGGTAATAAAAACACCCACAGTGAAAAATCACACCTGTAAACACATTTAACTAATGTATGGATTTAGTTTCATACATATCTCTGTGGTCACATGGTCACAGTACGCATTGTGGCTGATCCGTTTCATAACATGGCAGGTGAATCTGTATGCAGGCACACACACACACACACACACACACACACACACACACACACACACACACACACACACACACACACACACACACACACACACACACACACACACACACACACACACACACACACACACACACACACACAGAGAGAGAGAGAGAGAGAGAGAGAGAGAGAGAGAGAGAGAGAGAGAGAGAGAGAGAGAGAGAGAGAGAGAGAGAGAGAGAGAGAGAGAGAGAGAGAGAGAGAGAGAGTTTCAGTGTTGCTCTGTGGCATTATGAAATAGTGGAACAATTAAACGTCTTTCTGCACTGCTATTTTGCTGACTAGTTCTCTGAAGGCAACAAACTCAACCGTTGCGATAGGAAGCATGTCCTCCTCAACAACATACCTAGCAAATGGCAATCAATCTGTTTAGTTGAGTCTAGGTGACATGCTGTGGCGATTTTTTTTAATCGTTTTTTGGCTGTTTAGATGGAGTAGCTATCTGGATAACTGCCGGTGATGGCGACGGAGAGGTCTTGCTTGGCGCGACATTACAAAGTCTAAACCAGTTGTGCTATAAACACGCCCCCTTCTGTGGCCAACGCGGAAGTGCCTTTTTCAAACAACCGCGGACTATTTCTTTTCGCCGATAAAGTATAGTTTTGGACCATGACGGAGGCGCGCCGACTCAGCAGACCTTGAGGCCGAGGAGACGCGCCCGAGCGCCTCCAGGCGCGAGTGCCCGCGTCGACCGGCCAATGGTCTGCTAGTCGACTCAGCGCCGTTCGAGTTATGTACCGATAGGGACAGAATAGTAAATAATGTTTTGGTGAGAGCGTTTGCCCCAACTGTCACTCAAAGTGGCTACTGGCCAATCACAGCGCGTCCTTGCACAAGCGTATTGGCCAATCATGCACAACTGGTTTAGACTATGGAGTCACGCTTCTTTGGCGACTAGTTTTATAACCCCATGTACTTTAGTTAGGTGATTCAGGAGATTAGCATTGTTGTTACTCGATGTGGACAATGTTTTCTGTCCTGCACACAGTTTACATTTCACTGCAATGTTTTTAGCGTCTTTTATCCCCACACATTCTAACTAATGGTTATCCAAGCTGCAAACTACTGCTGTGCTCTGTGCTGTCGCCTAGACTGTGTGTGTGTGTGTGTGTGTGTGTGTGTGTGTGTGTGTGTGTGTGTGTGTGTGTGTGTGTGTGTGTGTGTGTGTGTGTGTGTGTGTGCGTGCGTGCGTGCGTGCGTGCGTGCGTGCGTGTGTGTGTGTGGGGGGGGGGGGGGGGTGCGTGTGGGCAAGACCCGCCCAACTCTGTCTCTGATTGGCTTATCCTGAAATTTAACCCCGCGTTAACCAATCATCACTCCTCACTTCCACTTTTCCATTTTAGAGTGAGAGGGATCGCAGCTGTATCCAGCCTGAGCTGCTGCGTGCTGCCTGTCTGTGTGTTAGATGAGAGACAGTCTGCTGCCTGTCTGTGTGTTAGACAGGGACGCGGGAAGTGGGGTGCTGAGGGTGCTGCAGCACCCCCTGCCGTTGTGAGGAAAAAAATAAAATAAGGCTGAAGGCGTGCGTGTGTGTGTGTGTGAGAGATTTTCTCCGGTGGGCGCGGCTCCCCCAAAAGAATTAAATCACATAACCCTAATCCAACCCTAACCCTAACCCTAAAACCGAAATAAAGTAACAAAAAAAGTAACTTTATCCGCAGGAAACCCGAAAAAAAACGTGCGCGCGTGCGCACGAGGGACCCATGCACGCGCGCGCACCCCTTGCTCTAAAGTACTTCCCGCGTCCCTGGTGTTAGATGAGAGACAGTCTATTAGACCTCCGTCTAAAACCGGGTTATAATTGGTCTAACAGTGAAAGTTTTTTAGCGGTCTAGGCTTAGCCCAGGGGGTCTTCAACGTTTTCAGGCCAAGGACCCCCTAGCTGAGACAGAGATGAAGCAGGGACCCCCTCTATATCGTATAACATTGTGTTTCAGATTCAACATTTTTAGTTCATGTGGTCTGCTCTCTTTTCCCCTCTACACCTATAGCCTCTTTGCCAAAAAATAGCAGATCTACAAGCTCACAACGCCTCGCAGCACGAGGCGTTGTGAGTTTGTAGATCTGCTATTTTTGGCTAAAGTTCTCCTCAGAAAAGGGATGGTAGGGTTCAAGTGGTTAAGGTAAAATAAAAAGTCCTAACACAAAGATTTGGCGGACCCCCTGTAGTAACTCTGAGGACCCTCTAGGGGTCCCGGACACCCTGTTGAAGACCCCTGGCCTAGACGTTGATTAGCTGTTTTCTAAGCGTCTGTATATAGACGTTATTTCAACGGCTATAATATAGACGGTCTATAAATAGACGCTTAAAAAACAGCTAATCAACGTCTCTAGGCTAAGCCTAGACCGCTAAAAAACGTTCACTGTTAGACCAATTATAACCCCGTTTTAGCCTAGCCCTTAGACGTATTTTAGACGTCTAATCGCCCGAAAAATGCTCAGTGGGAATGGGAAAAGGTAACTATTTACGTTATTAGTTACCGCAAAAAGTAGTTGCGTAACGCGTTACGTTAGTCCCAACACACACACACACACACACACACACACACACACACACACACACACACACACACACACACACACACACACATACACACTTCCTTGCTTGTTCTGTCTCTTCCTCCCAAAAGGAAAAGGTTGCCTATACTGAAGCGACAGTAAACATTATTATCTTCTCTCTAATATAACTAATGTCAACTATGGAGCACAAAGCAATCTTTTGGTGAGCAGACATATGGAGAACAATTGTCTATCGAAAGGAGTCACCAAGCTTTGTAAGTAATCTCCAGAGCTTGTAGATCAGCTAGACTAACATTGGATACAGAACCAGTTTGACTCCATCTTTTATTCTCTTCAAATAGCTCTAGCTAGAAAGTTCTACCTGAGGATCATCTGGGTAATTACCTGTGGTAATATTATTAAGCATTATGTAAACATTCTCATATTTGTTGAGGGTCTTGTGCAGTGGTCTCTTGCCAAAGGTAGGATACAACAGTGGCTACACATAAATGACTAAATTGGGACTTAACTGGGTAAAAAAAAGTGGTACTCTAAATAGCCTTAAAAAAAGTGCAACCCATTAAAAAGTAAGTAAAGTTGGACATTCATATTCACAGATTACATTTTTTGTGGCCAATTAGCTCATGGGTGAAACATTGTTAAAACACAAACGATGCCTTTACATAGAAAATTCAAAGGCTTCTTAACATTATGCTTGTTTAGGAGTTAATATTATAGCTTGCATGATGCTTTCTATCCAGCTAAAGTTGTAGTTTGTTTTTAATAGGATGGTTCAAAATAACCAGATGACACCAATAACACCTAAAGGTCACACATGGGCATTACCCCGCTATGGTACAAAAACAGTGCACTTATAGAACTAATGAATGTGTTAAATCCAATCTGAGAACATGACAACAACCACGTTAAAGAACAGAATTTTCGTTATGGTTATAACGAGCATTATTATAGCCTATGCTATGTGCCGCTACGTACACGCACACTTGAATATGTGATTGAATACTTTATTAGTCAAAAATGTTAACAGCACATGGTAGGCCTGTCAAAAAAAATCGATTCATGAATAAATCGCGATTCTTAATGCCACGATTTTAAAAATCAATTCAAAATATTAAAATCGATTTTTTTATTTATTTTTTATTTTTTATAAGTTAACCTTTTCACTGGCACTTTGTCTGAAATCAATATCAGAAAGACTGACTGACATGATCTGGCTGCATTGAAGTGTATGATTCAACTTTTCATGGTTTATATTATATGAAAATGTTCTAGTATAATTAAAGCAAAGTGATTTGGGGTAGAAAATCGCAATAAATTGCAGAATCGAATATCAATTAATCGCAGAATCGAAATTTTAATCGAATCGGCACCCTAAAAAATCGCAATAAATCGCAGAATCGAATCGAATATCAATTAATCGCAGAATCGCAATTTTAATCGAATCGGCACCCTAGGAATCGATTTTGAATCGAATCGTGAGGTAAGTGAATCGTGACACCCCTAGCACATGGTACAGTCAGACATTAAGGCTACAAGGATAACACAACAATGTCCTGGACTTTTCATTGATGGTGAAAGTACAGGCAGGGAGAGGTGTAACTGAGCCAGTAAAACACAACCATTAATGGATAACGCAGTACCCGTGCATCAAAGCAACCTAATGATCATCATGAGCTCGCACCAATGTTATCACTTTCAATTTAAACTTGCACCTTTTTTGTCACAGTCTGGAGCCCTGCCCCTACTCAGATAAGACTTCAGTTGCAAGGCTTGCCTGACTTTTTTTTAACACTTGCCCTGGGCAATCCGTCACTTGATTGTGTGTGTGTGTGTGTGTGTGTGTGTGTGTGTGTGTGTGTGTGTGTGTGTGTGTGTGTGTGTGTGTGTGTGTGTGTGTGTGTGCGCGCGTGCGTGTATGTTAGCAAGGTACTGCTCAATATCAGCTATTATAGGAAGCCGCTCTATTTGGAGGAGGTGTTGTTTCCTTTGCCCATGATTGTTGTTTGCTGTGTTTGACAAGTATGCCAACATTATTGTATGAAACAGTGTTCTGCCTTATATGCACTTTGTAACTGGCTGTTTTCCTATTATCTGACTGCACCGGCAGTGTGTGTGTGTGTGTGTGTGTGTGTGTGTGTGTGTGTGTGTGTGTGTGTGTGTGTGTGTGTGTGTGTGTGTGTGTGTGTGTGTGTGTGTCTAGACTAGACTCTCCTCTGATGAGGTTGATCATTCAAACATGGACAAAACATGGAGTAAAACCAGCTTTTCTACTTAATAATCACACAGATTGAACATCAGAACAGTTACTGATTGTTTCCTCTCTGCTTTCTGTCTTTCAGACCAGTTTTTTTCCCCAGCGTGCTCACAGAACAGTCAGCCAATGAATACAGGTATAAGTCATCCTAAACATCTTCCTCTATAGATGTAGAAGCTGTGTCTTTAAAGCCATCAGCTAATCATTCACCACTTCCTGTTTCCACTAACATGTTGTTTCTATTCAACCAACTGTATGAACCAACCGCTGGCATTGTAAGTGAACTTAATGTAACATGACACCTTATGAAGTCAACAGATGCTGTCAATTAAAATGTTTGATTTGTGTCACAGGTTCCAGTTGCCAGGTGCTGTTCCAGTGCAGTGTGACAGGGTTGGGGTTTAGAACTACAGGGGAAGGAGAAGTCCTCTACAGGGCTGTTCAGTGGGAGGAAACATGTCTCCATATGGGGTAATCACAGGCAAGCTCCTGGAGATGATTAGGGCGCACTTATCTCGTCATGTTGTCATGCTGTTCCTTCAACCACCGGGACGTCGGACACGGCGACTGAGTGTATTGTTGCTGCCGGTCAATGTGGTTATCAGAGAGGTAAAATGAGTTCTGTTAAGTAGACTTAATGTATTTAACAGTTAAATGGATTCTGATTTAGAAAATACAACCAGAGGCTAGTCTGTAGGTGCGGGCACTTTTGACACCAATTCAAGGTCATAGTAGTAAGGACAAAAGAGCAATGTCAAAATACACTGGTATCGATGGTAATTGGTAAAGAAGCCTGAAAAATCTGGACTCGTACAGTACCAGACATTATGATTGAACCATCTGGTCAATTTGTGTTGGTTTCATTGTAGGTGATGGCAATGTATAAAAATAATCAATACATTGAGTCCAGGCCCATTCTTCTCAACCCAAAGCAACACTACAGTCTGCAATGTAGACCTACTTCACATAAAGTACAACCACAGGTATCACACATTAAAACTACTATCAGTTTATCATGTGTTAAAACAATAAGAGTCAGTAAAACTGTCCTGTCATTTCCACTACTACTACTACAAGTATTATTATTATTATTATTATTATTATTATTACCCTTACACATATTATTATTATTATTATTATTGCTAGCACTACTAAAGTAATCCAATACAATAGTTCAAGAGTTATCTAAATAATGGTTATCTCTGTTTTCAGACTGCCACAGATCTTTTCAGCTATGAACCAAATTTCCTTCCAACATTTGAGGTGGACTTGGATCTCACTGCAGAAGAAGTCTCCTTGCAATTACTGGGACCTGACAATGCCTTAGTCTGGGAGAAAAACATTCACCTTACACTGACAGGTAAAGGCAGTTATTCAGTTTAACTGAATTATGACTTTTCCATATTAAAACTTTATCTTCCATCTTCCCTGAGATCCCCACACACTTTGGCCCCTCCCTCCCATACCAATGCTTCCTACTACTCATAGTGGATTTTCCAGCACAAGTTGACTTCTAACTGCACTTCAGCTGAATGAATGGTCTTACATAAACTAGCTTGATTGGATGTTGCGTTCATATTGTATTGGTTGTAAGAAATACAGTAGGCCCCTCTCACAAATGAGAGAAGCCAATTACAGGCAGACAATATGGAATATCAAAAAGCTGTTTACCGCTCATAGTCACATGACGCCCAATATCATGTGTGACCAGGGGCGATCGGGGCTCAGCCCAAGACATAGTGGAGAGTAAGGCAGCACGAGAATTGTTTCCTCTTTCATCTCCTCTAGCAGCTCCTCCGTGTCATTGCACTTCGAGCCTTCATTCTTATTCTTGAAAAAGTGTCTTAATATCCATAGTACTAGCTAGTAGCTAATGCAACGCCCTCAAACACTGCAAATGTCCTAAAATGCACAGGTGACACACACATACAGGGAAGAGAACCCAAATCCTCTTTTTCCATCCAAACATCGCAAAATCACGGTAAAATCCGCTATTTCTACCCAATCGTTTTGAAAGGTATCACTAGTCTGTTGGCTTGTGTCTAATGTAAACCTCAAAGAAGTATGTATTAACAATCATATTTTGTTAAAACTGTTGTCTAAATGTGTTTATGTTAGTCATCCTGGTGCACTAGTTCCAGCAGGGGGCAGTGGCGAACGCTTACCACTGCCAGCCGTACTGATGTTGCCAGATAGTGTGTTGCCAGATAAAAACAAGCAACCAGATCACCACCAACACCGAACGTTTTTTGTTTCTTAATTTTTTGCAACAACGGCTGATAAGTCTATTGAGAATTACGGAGCCATTCCGGGTGGAAAACGGAACGCTCGTCCCAAAACACACTGCCCCATTTTTTTTCGCGGACGAGGCCGCCGGTTTAGACCTGGGGCGAGGGTGTTTCAGGACGACGGTTCTTCTTCTATTCCATTTCTGAATGGAGAGAGGTGGCCGTCTCTGCGCAATGGAGAGAAGGATGGCCGAGGTTTCCTTTTTGCTACTCACAACAATTATGAAATGTGAAGCTTCAGGGCCCTCTTTATGCTGTGTACCTGGCAGGAAACCGGTTTGACTGCTAACCTGCTTTTTTAATGGCCACTCATTAACAATTTGGCCGAATGCAAATGAGCCCCATTTGAAAACAAAGGCGACTTTCTGTGGTCGGCACAACAGAATAGGGTTAGGGGCTGCTAATGTTGATTTTTAGTTTTTTCCCCTGGCGGATCTTGCCCCTACACAGGGACAAGCTGGGTTTACAGACCGGGCCATGGCCTCATTGGCCCCAATGACGGTACGCGCCTGCATGAGAGATCTACTCTACAGAGCCTGTCTGACCAAACAAGCTAAACAGCCAATCAGGGTGCTCTAGAGAGCCTTCACCCCCCTCTCTTCCTCCTCTTCACTACCCCACGGTTATCGACGGCTCTACCGGTCGGCCCAAAGACCGAACCTGCTCCGTTTGTCATCGACGGCAATCTTCGAGTCCCGACCCGACGACACAGCGCTATCGACGAGGATGAGTAGGCTCAATATCGGTGCGGTGGAGAGCTGCTTTTAGGCACCCGGAACTGGTGGCAAACAAAGCTAACAACACTGCAGAGCTCAAGATCCTGATGCTAGACAGGAGGGTATGGAGGGCAGCGATGCATGAGTTCCAAGTCGGTGTTGGCTAGTCCGCACTATCGCATCACGTTGCATATAGCTAGTTAGTATGGAATGTAAAACATCAGTATGATACGTGTAGAGATGCACCAGTGGATTGGTTTTGGGGTGAAAAATCGCAGCTCAGCCAGTCACAACAGTTATCATAAATTCCGGTTTTATGTCGATGTTGTGTCAAGTTGATATGCATGGGCGCTGTACAGCATGACAGTCAAGTCACGCACATTGCTGAGTCAGTAAACATTCGCGAGTAGCTTAATGACAGCCTACAGATGGAGGTGCTTACCGTTGCAATTAGGGTTGTCCGATATTGGCTTTTTTACCGATAACCGATATACCGATATTGTCCAACTCTTAATTACCGATACCGATATCAACCGATACCGATATATGCGGGGATTATTGTGATTAGGGTAAGCTCAAATTTCATATCACACACACCATATACAGTAAGAACTCCTGTAACTTATTTATAAAGCAAAAAAAAAAAAAAAAAAAAAAAAAAAAAATTTTTTTTTTTCAAAAACTTTATTATTTTTATTTATTTTATTTAACCTTTATTTCACCAGAGAAATCACATTGAGACTAGTGTCTCTTTTACAAGTGTGCCCTGGCCAAGAGAAGAGGCAAATAAAATGTTACACAGCTCTGCCAGTAACGACAATACAGGACATAACAAAACAAAGACAAACATGACATCCGTAATACCAAAGACCTACTACCAATAGCACCAATACAGACTATATAAAATACTAATAACAACAATACATCATAATACTAATAAACTAATATAAGACTAAGATCACAGCAATTGCTACTTGTCAAAGCAGGAGCAATGGTTGGAGAATGTGCCCATGGCAATCCTCTTAAAAGACACTAGAGGGATCAATGAAGCCAATTTTAATCTGGTCTGTAGATCGTTCCATGACCAAGGCCCAAAAAACGCAAGGTTTTTTTTCCCTGCCTCAGATTTAGTAGTGGGTACGACATAGCGCATCCAGGCATTCGATCTGAGGTTAAGCGAATTTTGGACAAGATTAAATTTTGAACAAATGTACAAGGGGGAATTTCCAAGAATGGCTTTATATATAAAAGTGTACCAATGTAGCAACCTGCGAGATGCTAAGGAGGACCACCCTACTAGGGAATACAGAATACAATGATGTGTCCTATAGGTGGAGCTGGTAATGAACCTCAATGCAGCATGATAAAGGGGATCAAGTCTACCCAATATTGAGGGACAGGCGAATCGATACACAATGTCGCCATAGTCGAGTTGCGACATAAACAGGCCAGTGACCAGCCTTTTCCTTGAAGCAAAAGAAAAACAGGACTTCATTCTATAAAAGAAGCTTACTGTGAATTTTAACTTCTTAATCAACGCTTCAATGTGATGATTGAAGTTTAACTTGTTATCCAACCAAATTCCCAGATATTTGTAAAGCACCACCCATTCGATGGTTACTCCTTCCAAGGTGGTGATATTTGGGGGGATAATGTCAGCTCTATTTGGAGTAAATAGCATGGCCTTGGTTTTTTGGCCGTTTAATAGCAATTTGCTATTTACCAATTCATGCTGCAATGAGACAAAATCTGAGGCCAAGTTTGAAACTGCTACATCAAAAGAAGGAGCACAAGAGTACAGAATTGTGTCATCGGCATACATATGATACTTACAATGCTTAGATTGACTACAAATATGATTGACATACAAGAGAAAAAGCAATGGACCAAGAATGGAACCTTGGGGGACTCCTTTCTCAAGGGTGATGGAATCAGAAATGGTATCACCAAATTTGACACACTGTGTGCGGCCAACTAAATAGTTTTTGAACCAACCAAGCACATTTTGGCAAAAACCAGCTTTAGAAAGGACCTTGAGCAGTACGTGAGGATCCACGGTATCGAAGGCCTTACTCAAATCAATGAATAAGGCCGCACAAAAAGATTTCTTACCCAGGGCTGCCCTGATGTCGTCGATAACATTAAGGCATGCCGTTACAGTGCTATGTTTTGCTCTAAAACCTGACTGCATGGGGTTCAAAATAGAGTATGAATCAAGAAAAACCTTTACCTGATTTGATACTTGGCCCTCTAAGATCTTTGCCAAGGTGGAAAGGTTAGAAATGGGCCTGTAATTGTTTACATCACAAGGATCGCCAGCCTTGAGAAGAGGGGAAACATTTGCTTGTTTCCACTCTTCAGGTAGACTTTGAGTGGCTAAGGAGATATTGAACATATCAGTGACAGGTTGAGCAATGATAGCCGATGATAATTTTAGGAAAAAAGGGCCAAGGCCGTCTGGGCCTGCAGATTTTTTAGGGTCTAAGGTAGACAGGGCGTGTAGAACATCCGATACCAGGATGGGAGAAAAGTCAAAAACAGAAACAGAAACAACAGATGAGTCAACGTTATCATCATGGGCGTCTTGATGAGGAGCATTGGCAATTTGCTCATCAAAAATGTGTCCCGCCCTTTTAAAATGCGAATTGAAAGCATTTGACATGATTTTTTTATCAGAAATAAAGGACTCGCCCACCCGAATCTTAGGCGGGGGGCCTGCTGCTCCTTTCTGTTGCAGGGATTTGACTACTCTCCAGAAGGTACAATGATTGCTAGAGGTATCAGTAGTGAGAGATAAATAATGTTCCGATCTTAACTTCCTGGTGAGGACCGTACATTTATTTCTCAAGACACGAAACAGAAGCCAATCATGACTTGAATTAGACTTTCTTGCAAGTGACCATTGTCTATTTCTTTCATGAATCAGATCAGCCAGGTCCCTAGAGAACCAGGGATTTGCACGGTTCTTAATTCTGATTTTTTTGAGAGGTGCATGTTTATTCATCAGGTAGAGAAACTGTTCGTGAAAGAACCGAAAGGCCTCATCCATTGATGGAATTAAGGACATGCGAAACCAATCAACTGCAGCCAAATCATGAAGAAAGGCTTGTTCAGAGAAGTGTTTAAAGCAGCGCCTGATGACAGTCAGGCCTTTGGTTTTGGGCAGCTTAGTGTTTCTGACACATGCAATAGCACAGTGGTCACTCAAGTCATTTGCAAACACACCAATTGAGGCATATTTGTGCGGTGCATTTGTTAGAATAATATCAATCAAAGTGTCACCATCCGGTCTGGCAGGGTTTAATCTAGTGGGGCTATGGATGATCTGTGTTAAATTTAGGGAATCACATTGCTGTTTAAAACTAGCAGATTTATCAGTCAACCAATCCCAATTCAGATCAGCGAGAAGGGCAATCTCGGAACTAGTACACTTAGAAATTAAGTCTACTAGGTTTCCCATAGCTTCACTAGATGCAGAAGGAGGCCTATAACAGCAGATAATAGTCAAAGGAGAGTTAGCCACAACTATCTGGACGGCTAAAAATTCAAACTGCCTAGGTATAGTTACAGAATGAAGAACAGACCCTTGAAATCTATCAGAGATGTACAGAGCAACTCCCCCACATCTGCCTTTACGATCGGTTCTATAGATGTTATAGCCAGGCACACGAACCACATTATCAGTAGTGCCAGGTTTTAACCAGGTTTCTGAAACCGCGACCACATCAGGCTTGGCTAATTCAAACCAACAACGAAAAGTGGGCAATTTAGGCACCAGGCTTCTAGCATTAAAATGGAGGAAGCCTAGGCCATGTCTACAGCTAAAATCATGGGGGGTAGACAACATTGGTAGGGCCTCAATGAGGGGGTCCGGTCCAGGATTAATGTGTACATTACCTGAGATAAACAGCATTAGTAAAATCAACAACCTTGTTGATGTTCTCCTAAACACTGAAACAACACCAGGGGCTCTGGAGGAAGACATGCAAGAGTGAGCAGTACAACAGGGATCGCGCCATAATCCAAGAATCACCATATCCAAAGCAGGCTGAGAAAAGCAATTCAGAGAAACACGTTTACATGGTCTTTGTGGCCAAAGTACATTTTCCAGAAATCCTGATGTAACGCGTGTTTTACCAGCAGTGTTTAGGTTCGAGTGTGGCAAAGAAGTGGTGTTACCCAGATGGAGAGTGTCCAGTGACATGAGACCCATGCCCAACGAGACAATCAACACAGCCAACATATTGCAAGGCAACATGTTAAACATTTCACCACAGGGCATACACAATACAATGAAAACAAAAACAAAAAACAGCCACAGAATATTATGCACAACGTTCAATGAAGCATGTAGCATAAACAATGAAATGAAAACAAAACAACCACAGAATGTTTTGAGTTGTGTTTTGTGCGACCAACCGTGCGCCGTACTGGAGCAGGAGGAGGAGAACTGTAATCCAACAGCAACAGCCGAGGAGGCGACGAGGGGAAACGGAGAACGGGCCGAATCCGAGGTACAGAAACTGTTCAATCCGTGGAAGAGAAGCAGGGCAGAGGCTGGAGGCCTCGCAATTCGACAGGCTATGTAGCGCAGTAGTGCAACGAGATTAGCGTGCCATCTGAACTAGCATGCCAACACGAGGACGCCGGCAACAACAACAGTGCTCGCCGTCGCAGAAGCCAGAGATAGATGAGAGACGAGACCGCCGCACAAGCCAACCTGGAGGCGCCGTTTATATCCACACATCCACCGCAGTCCCTCCTCACAAAGCCCGAGAAGAGGCAGGACGCAGAGCCACGGATCAGCAGGGCAGGCGAGCCCTCCGAGCAGCAGCAGCAGAGCAGATCCGGCGCAGAATCACCGTTGATAGCGAGATCACGGCCGCCGAGTATCCGCGAGGAGAAACGCTATAATTGTACTAGCGTTTTTGCCACAGCCAGCGGTGGTATAAACACTATGTCTAGTGAGCAGCACAAGCTACGATGAGCTAGAGTTGCCACCCAGGGTGATCCCAGCACTCAAGGCCAACCAGACAGGAACGGAGCGGACAGTCCAGGGGACACCCTGGCCTCACAGACACAGCCCCTCGGTTGAGGTGTAATAGCGTCGTACACCGGGTCAAAGCCGGCAGACACCAGGCGGATTGTGGAACAGGCTTCTCAAAGGTAGACTATCCACTATTTCCTAAACTTCAGCTAAAATAAATCCCAGGATATCACGATAACACCGAACTATATTTTAAAATGTCACTAAAAAGAAGCAACAATAAAATTCGCGAGGCATAGATGACTTAAAAACATAGAAACATAAAACCTAGCAGAGCATGTCACATTCGTGCCGCCATCTTGGATCCTGACCAATACCGGCCACACAATATCGGTAAACCGATACCGATATTTTCCCGATATCAATTTTTATGCTAATATCGGCCGATAATATCGGGAGGCCGATAAAATCGGACATCCCTAGTTGCAATGTAAGGAGATATATTCCATAATCCTGCATGGAGCATAGCCTGCCCTATGCTGTGACCGTCATGCCCTCTTTAAGAGCCAAATTAACAGAAACATTGCATCACCAGGCTTTCCAGACGGTCCACGGCAACTGGAGACACTTTCACTTTCATGCAACAGTTTGTTAGGGTTAGGTGTTGTAGCATTAGCTTAGCCTGGTCCACTAGAACTGTCCGTGCCTCGCTGAGAAGTCCTGAATTAGAAGACTTATAAATCTTCATAAATTTCTGCAACAGCTGCTCTGCATTCTCTCATTGGCTAATGTGACAGTGTTAATCTGCGATGCATAGGCTTGTAATTCAGGAATCTTTTATACCCCATCATACAGTGTCAGAAATCCAAAATAGCAGATTAGGATGTACTACCAAGCCATAAGTCACAGGTTTGACCCTTTGTGAGGACAGTAGGCTAACAGTATATGGATTGCATCTTCAAAATCTGCAGTTTCATTATCATGGTAATTGAAAATGGCGTTTTAATATCTATCGATCTATATCTATCTATCTTAGCCAATGTTCTTTCATTATTATTATAAAAAAAGTGAAAACTTTTTATTAAAAGTACTTATTAAAAGTACTCGTATCAGAACTCTGTATTGGCAAATAGGCCTTCTCAAAATTAAGTACTTGGTCAGAAAACAAAAAAAAATAGGCATCGGAGCAACCATACTGTCTAATTATAGTTCTTAGATTTGTAAAAAAAAGAAGAAAATCCTACCTCTCCACAATAATGTCTTGGGCTAATCCCCGGATCAGGAACCTAGAATCGCCCCTGCTATGACTTCACAAAAGTCTGTTACTAAGACGGTTTAATTATGTATATTAATTGTAACTGAAAACAATGCATTTATTTTTTCTCCAGGTGGTCGATACGCCGGCTCTAGTCAGCCAACGAGGAAGATTAAATTACCGATAGAAAAGACGATGCTGTCCGTGCGGACAGAGTTCATCAAACGAGTGTCGGAGCCCGTTCTCTATGGTCTGGTGGACAAACTTTTGGAAGAGAAGGTTCTCAACGATGAAGAGGTTAACTCCATCAGAGCAGAGAAAAACAGAAAAGAGAAAGCACGACACTTGATCGACAGGGTGAGAAATAAAGGCAATGAAGCATCTTTGAAGATGATTACTGCACTTCATCAACTGGATCTGACCCTTCATCACCATCTGGGTTTGGAAGAAGGTGTGTGATTTGTAATTTCTGTTTAGTATCAATGTGGTCTGAAGACTAGAAATGATATGATCTGCAGGATCTCAGATCTCTTTGATTTTGGTCTGAAAGTGATTTATCTATTATAGCAAAAGATGTTTCATTATTATTATAACAAAAGGGAAAAGTGCAGAATTATTAAAAGTACTCGTATCGGTACTCTGTATTGGCGAGTAGGCTGCTCAAAATTAAGTACTCGGACTCGGTCAGTTATGTTCCTGGTCCCTTTAGCAGTCACCTAAAATTGCAGAGTGAATTCATGGATACTCATAACTGCAGTAGGGTCCAGCGGTGTTGTTCGGCACTTATCGGCGTTGCCATTAAACAAGTTCAATCCATATTTAAACATTTAGTTTTGCTCTCTCGCGCTCCATGTCCCGCCTCCCACGTCTTGTGATTGGCTAGGCACTGTGCAGCTAGGCTTACAGAATTGTGTGTGTGTGTGTGTGTGTGTGTGTGTGTGTGTGTGTGTGTGTGTGTGTGTGTATTATAATAATAATAATGTTAATAATAATAGCACATACTATGTAGTATTTCTTTGTTCAGATAAGTGTTAAATAGCTCTATATAGTGATAGTAATTATAAAGAAAAATGTATTCAACTGTATTAAAACTACAAAAAGGTCCTTGTTTAAATGTGCCTGCAATTTTAAAGTCCCTCTGTTGGTCTCTTTGTCTGTTAGCCTTTCTGTCAGTGATTTAATCCATCAGTGTATGTTAATAAGACAGTTTAATTATGTATATTCATTGTAACTGAAAACAATGCTTTCATTTTTCTCCAGGTGATCAATGCGCCGGCCCGAGTCAGCCAACGATGATGACTACATCACAGGAAGCGGAGATGTTGCTGTCCAAGCAGAAGGAGTTCATCAATCAAGTGTCGGAGTCCGTGCTCGATGGTCTTCTGGACAACCTGTTGGACGAGAAGGTTCTCAACGATGAAGAGGTGAACTCCATCAGAGCAGAGAAATACAAAGAAGAGAAAGCACAACAATTGATCGACATGGTGACAAGGAAAGGGAAAGAAGCATCTTTGAAGATGACCACTGCACTTCATCAACTGGATCCAACCCTTCATCACCATCTGGGTTTGGAAAAAGGTGTGATTTTGATGGGGCAGGGTGGGGGTGTATTGTCTTGTTTTGAAACACAAAGGCCTGTTACCACCTTTCCCTTGTTTTGTTTAGTAATGGATTGAGTATCACACAATGTGAGTTATTTGTTAATATGTAATTGCAGTTTAGTCAGTCATTAAGTCCCTTTGGTCATTCTGTTAGCTTTTTGAGTCAGCCATTTAGTCAGTCAGTTTAATTGTTTGTAGGCTATTTTAATTGTAACTGAAAACCAGGCATCATTTTCCCTCCAGAGTACCTTCCAGGAGCCAGCTCGAGCCAGCCAAACATGCCGATGACATTATTACAGCAAATGGAGATGTTGCGGACAGTGATGGATGAACGACCAACAGAACCCGTGCTCAAACTACTGCTGGACAATCTATTGAAGGTTCTCAAAGATGAAAAGATGACCCCAACCAGAAGGGAGAAGTACCTGGAACAGAGAGCACAGGAATTCATCACCACACTTCAACAACAGGATCCCAAACTTTATCAACAACTGGGTTTGGCGGATATGAGGTATGTGTTTGGGCTGTAAAGTTCATGTTAGAGAAAGAGACAGAGAGATGGAGAGTGAGCACCTATTTCAATTACCTGGCCAATGAAGGCTACCGAAACCTGAACATGCTGCTTGATGCACAGCAAGCCAGTCAAGCAATAATTAAAAATCAGCCTCATCAGGGGATTTAAATGAAGTGAATAAAAGAGAGCATTATTTCATTCAGCTATAGGACGTTTTGTCACTTTATGCGACAGATTGGGACGTTCACGGCATGTTTTGCACCATCACTCTGCGTTCATCATCGGTGACGAGTGCCTCTAAACAGCCGCTGCTGGCTGCGTGCACGCAGAGAGGCGATGCGAGACACTGACACAATCACGTGCAGCATGCGTCCTCGATCTCCAGGCTTTTATTTTTTAGTTTTACTAAAAAATAAAAGCTTGGACATTCCTGTCCCAACTGTTGGTGCGCAAAAGCGCTTCGCGTCGTCTGACGTGGTGCTCATTTTTTATTTTGGGTGCGCATGCGCACCTGCGCACCAGTTATGTGCACCCCTGGATATAAAGCTGTGTGTTATTGGCTTAAGAGTGTAATGAAATGTCATATGTTTTGAATGATTTGGCCAAGGGGAAACATATAAATAGAAAAAAAGGATGGGGCCTAAGGTGGAACCTTGTAGCACTCCAAAGGAGAGACTAGCAGAGGGACAGGAAAACGCTTCTAGGATGTGAACCAGTTCAAGGCATTGCTGGCAGCCCTGTACTAGAGACAGTGTATCCGGTTAGCTCAGTCAATAGAGTACTAGCCTTTGGAGTGCCAGGTCCTGGGTTCGATCCCGGGCACCGCCAACTCAGCATATGAGTAGCATGCTTGCACTTGCTAAGTTGTGAGGTAAATCCATTCCAATCCCATCTCCCAGGGGCATTGAAAAGGAAATAGACACCCTCGTTCGCCACCGATAGCAATAATAAGCCACTCTAACCTACTTACTTATTTGTACTGGAGACAGTACAAGCACAGATGGAGTAGTACGATATCATGATCAACAGTATGGAATGGTGAGGTGCAGAAGTAATAGTGGGGCGGCATGGCACGATATATCAGCCTAATCATTCACTTTTGTGATTAAAGCACCAAATTTGGCAGAAGTGTTGATCGATATATTGGGAACAAAACTGGATATTGGGACATCACAAATTCTCACCCTGGTGGGCGTGGCAGCCATATTTCAAAATGGCCACCAGCGGTTGATCAAATCTTCCTAATTTTTGTCCTAGTAGGCCGAAATGTTGCTCAAGTATGTGAGTATGAAGGTGTGTGGGTGTGTTCATGTTAATTACCTAAAAGGGGGCGTTGCAATGGGAGTGGCCTAGATAACAGCAGAATTTGGGAGAATTGTTCAAATGGTGATACAAGCGGGACATTTGGTACAAATCATCTTTGGAGATCACGCTTCGATTTAGGAAACCGGGCATTATAAATCAAAGATGGCAGCAATTTTTTTTCAAGATGGCCACCAAAAGACTGTATTTTCATTTCTGCATATCTTTACCTAAAATGATTTGAGGTCAATTACCAAATCACCTAATAGCACGACCATAGTATGTTTTTGAACATTTTCAAACAGGAGTTACCATTTACGGTGACGGTGCCAGCGTATGAGTAGCACACTGTAAAAATGTATGGACAAAGTGACGCCATTGGTTTCTACAGACTGTAAATGAAGCCGATTGTTCAGGAATTTCAAATCCACCATCTTTCTATATCGTGTCATATCGCGTCATATCCTGCGCAACCGGAAATAATGCTATTGATTGGGTAGCTTGTCAATCAAATCATCCCGCCCCCCAGCATACCCTACTTTATCATCAATTTAAAAATAAATGGGACCATAGTTTCCCAAAACGCATATCATGGTGATTGAAAGAAGACTTTAAACTAGCGAATGGAAGCATAGTATTTATGACAATGTTTATTAAGGTAAGAAAATCAAGTCTAAAGTTCGTCAACATCAGCCGGGGTAAAACAGTGAACCTGCTGGCCATTCATATGAACTTTTACTTCCTATATAGACTATTTCAAAGCAGGAAGCTGGGCCCTTGGAGCCTGCAGTATTCAGGCACGGCTTGAGTACTGGGAGCTGGTGTGAAGATGAAGATAGAACAATGCTGTGTGGAGCTCAGGGAGGAGATAAGAGATGGCAGCCAGAGAGAAAGTACGAGGAGTACAAAGAGATGAGGGGTAAGGCAGAGAGAAAGGTGAGGTGAGGGTTAAGGAAAAGATCATGAGTAGTTGTATGAAAAGTCGGACACCAAGGTGGGAGAAAATGACCTGCACCTTTTGGCACTGAGATGGGAAGGATGAGCAACAGGTTAAGGTGATAAAGGATGGATGGAAAAGTTCTAGCAACCAAAGACAGCGTGTTGAGAAGATGGAAGGAGCACTTTGAGGAAACAGATGGAGTAAAGTGTCAGGAGTTATTTGTAACAGAAGTATACCAGTGAGAGGGAAGATGTATAAGACGGGAGGAGGACCAGCCATGATGCTGTACGGCTTGGAAACGGTGGCACTGACGAAAAGACAGGAGGTGGAGGTGGCAGAATTGAGGATGAGGAAGGAAGGACATCATCAGAAATTATTAAATTAGAGGATCAGCCCAGGTTACAAGGTTTGGGGATAAAGTGAGGGAGGCAAGGTTGAGATGGTTTGGACATGTGAAAAGGAGGGATAAGGGGTACATTGGGAAAATGATGCTGAAGATTTAGCTGCCAGATAAGAGGAGAAGAGGAAGGCCAAAACGGATGTTTAAGGATGCGGTGAGAGACGACATGCAGGTGGCTGGATTCGCTGAGGAAGACACAGAACCAGATGGGATTTTTTTTTGTACAGGTTCATTCATGAGATTTTGTTTTGCTTTAATCCCTAAGTTTGACTATGAGCACAGTTGTAGTGCGTGTTTCTGAAAAGTTTTAATTTAGATGGTTATAAATGGTAACTCCTGTTTGAAAATGTTCAAAAACATACTATGGGAGTGCTATTTGGTGATTGACCTCAAATGATTATAGGCAAAGATATGCAAAAATGCAAAAACTAATTTTGGCGGCCATCTTGAAAAAAGGCTGCCATCTTTGATTTAAGAGTGGCCTGGTTTCCTAAATCGAAGCGTGATCTCCAAAGATGATTTGTACCAAATTTCCCGCTTGTATCACCATTTGAACAATTCTCCCATAGTATTGCTGTTATCTAGGTCACTCCCATTGCAACACCCCCTTTTAGGCAATTAGCATGAACACACCCACACACCTTCATACTCATATACTTGAGCAACATTTCGGCCTACTAGGACAAAAATTAGGAAGATTTGATCAACCGCTGGTGGCCATTTTGAAAAATGGCTGCCACGCCCACCAGGGTGAGAATTTGTGATGTCCCAAAATCCAGTTTTGTTCCCAATATATATATATATATATATATAACCTTCAGGATGATGTTGGGAGTCATGTGTGGCTGCACAGTCATGTGTGTACAGGGAGTAGAGGAGAGGTAGCCAGGGCAGCATTCCTTTTCGGGTATATGATCCGGTCGGGTGCGGAAGTAAAAAAAAAAAAAAGTGGCCAGATGGGCAGAACCGGAAAGACGTCTCACCCGTCCGTCCTAATAAAATCCTTGATGCGGCATAGTTTAGCTTATTTTTTAAATGTAAATGTGCGTGCACTATCCAGAGACTATTTAGCGTCTGTATTATCCCACGGGGAAATTATATTCCATTTAAATAGGGATTGGGGAACCAAAACAAAGCGGCACCGCAAAACCGGATGGGCAGAATCCGGAAAGAGGATTCTTTTTTTAGGCGTGGCCTAGACCGGATCATATGGGTCTTTAGTAACGCAGACCAGGCTTTCCTCCGAGGTGGAAAGACGGGTGATGCGAGGTTAGAGGACAGGGCTCAGCATGCATCCTTGGGGTGCTCCAGTGTTGAGGATCAGGGTGTCAGATGTGATACTATCTTTCTCACCACCTGGTGTTGGTTCGACAGGAAGTCTAGTATCCAGTCGCACATGCTTGGGTGTAGCTCTAGGTCTCTGAGCGTTTTGTCAAGCCTTGTTGGGACAATGGTGTTGAAAGCTGAGCTGTAGTCCATGAACAACATACGCACGTACTTGTCCTTCAGCTTCTTGTTATCCATGAGGCGACAGGACGCTGTGTAGAACCGTGGCAATTGCATCGTCGGTGCCGTCGATGTGTGAATGTTTGTGAGAATGGGTGAATGTGATGCACATTGTAAAGCACTTTGAATAAAAGCGCTATATAAATGCACCATTTACAGTTATTTCAGATACGTAGAATATCTGTATCTGTCCTTTGCAAGACTGCAGCTTGTTAATGACACCTGACCTCAACCACTCAGCAATTAGACTGAAAGAACGAGCCCAATCGATGGTCTCGAAGGGCGGATCCAAACCCAGGCGCTGGATTCCAACGCCGCTTCCTATTGCTTCACCAATCTATGTCCCCGCCTCCCCTCCCCTCCCCCCCCCCCCCCGGTCTGTGCACGAAGCACGCTGACGTCACCAAATTTAGAGCGACGCCCCTCTGCACTCTGGTTGGTTAGGAGTTAACAAGGTCCTAAGACCATCGTTCCTGCATCGTTCGCCCAGACTTTTTTTCTTTTGTAACAAAAAAAAATGCATGGGTTTCCGAGGCTACTCAGCAATAGTCTCAGGTAGCCAGACGATCGGACATCTCTGCCTATAATGGAGTGGATAGGGGAAGAATCGTGCAAATTATGATAAAAGAGCGAAATTTGGTACATTTGCTCTCCAAAGGGTATCGATAAAAAAAATCCGATTGGACATTTGAAAATCCAAGATGGCGACCATTTTTCGACGAGGTTGCCAAAATTGGCCTCCCGAAGTTGTTTGTTGTATTGAAATGTATGTAATTGACCAATTTGAATGATATTTGGTGTCAATTTGTATTTATTAGAATATTTTGATAAACATGGCCACCAAATTGGCCTCCCAAAGTGAGGCAAAACCGAAAAAAATGTTTTTGGCTGAACTGAATGGTCTTTGATGCCAACATATCTTTTGTGACAAGCCAGCTATCTCTTAGACGTGGATGAGTGGTAGAATGATTCTAAACTCATCGCAAAAAGTTAAATAATACCAATTGGTATTGTATTTTATATCATTTGTATCGTTGATTAGTCACCTTTATAACGAGGTATAACTTGCAAGGATTGTGCAATCGTGGAATGAGGAACACAGCTAAACGTGTGGGTACCGCCCTGCTCTCACACCCTGCTTGCAGGTGTGTGCCAGTCACAGGTGTCTGACTGGCACCTGAGCATGGGTGTGTGGTTTCAGGTCACTCAAAACGAGAGTGATTACCAACAGAAGCATATTGGGGGATTTTGGCAAATGTTTGGGGGGCGCAACCCACACGTTTAGCTGTGTTGCTCATTCCACGATCCTTACAAGGTATACCAAGTTGTAAAGGGAGTTTAAAATGTCGGGATATGTCATTCCTTCATTTAGTTGGGCTATTTCCACAACTACATTCAGGCAAGTTAATACAACAACAGTAAACACACACGTTTTAATTTCTCATATACCTTCGAAGCTCCATGGCAGGTAGAACATTAATATAGGCCTGGATGGGGATGTAGAATTGAGACTCCACCTCAAAGTCGGCGCTCGTAAAGACAGTGATGTCACTGAATTGCGACTACTTGTCATTCTGCCGTCTCCCCTCTGCTCTGTTAACATTACTAGTCCATACCCGTGGGGGGATATGCGCACATGATGTGGCAACCCGGGGGCCATTCATCCCATATGTGTGTGCAAATGCAGAGCAATTGCTCCAGTCACTGAGGAGAACCGAGCAAAAGAGATTTTGGGCACACCACCTCACCACCCTCACACCACCCTCACAGAGCTTTGTAGAATTATAGAAGGATGGGTAAACCCCATTCAAGTCAAATTAAATGTGAAACACACATTATCTAATGAGAAAACAAGACGATATGTTGACAAAGACACTCCATACATTTGGAAACATATTTTTATTCAAAAAAAATATAATATATGCCTCTATTCCATTGTGTGTGTGTGTGTGTGTGTGTGTGTGTGTGTGTGTGTGTGTGTGTGTGTGTGTGTGTGTGTGTGTGTGTGTGTGTGTGTGTGTGTGTGTGTGTGTGTGTGTGTGTGTTTTTTAGACTCTCTGATGAGGTCGATCCTTCAAACATGGACATTGTAAGTAAAACCTGCTCCTCTGCACAATAATTACACAGACTGAACAGCAGTACAGTTTTTGTTTCCTGACTGCTTTCTTTCTTTTAGACACCTTTTCCACCAATTGTGCACAAAGAACACACAACCAATGAATACAGGTAAGTCATCCTAAATGGCTTTATTGGTTCCTAGTTGTAGAAGCTGTGTCTCTAAGTCCATCAGCTGATCACTAACCACAGCTGAGGCTATGTTTGCACTGAAAAACTGCTGTGTTGTGTGATTAAAAAGTTGCATGCAGAAAAACTGAAAATGCTGTAGTGTGCATGCCAGGTGGCTAGGTGGCAGCACGCAACACCACAGAATAGACCACGTGCCTAAGTAATAACACTTCCTTCTACATCCTTAAACAGCACGGTGTGAACAAACATAATCTAGTAATACCTAATCCCTCAAGTATCTGTCAGCAATGTAACAGCGGCAAAATGACAGATAATGAAGTGAGTAAATCATATCATATACATTTTTTTTGTGTGTCACAGGTTCCGGTTTCTCAGGCCGGGGCTATTCCAGTGCACTGTGACAGGGTTGGTGTTTGGAACGACAGGGGAAGGAGATGTCCTCTACAAGATTGTGAGATGGAAAAGATGGCTCCAGTCAACAGGAATGACTCCTGCAGGGCCTCTGTTTGACATCGAGTGTCCTCAGCAGTCTGTCTGCCAGCTATACCTACCACACTGTGATGTCACACCCGGTGAGGAGCTGCTTCTTGTTCAAAGTGACACATTTTAACAGAAACTATGTTGAAATCCAATGTGGGAAGTTTGATTTGGTTTAGGAAAAATATAATGGATTCTATAAATTTGCCTATATTTAATGTACAACATATCCTGGAGGATGTGAAAATTCGCAACACTTGCCTTCTATGTGCTGAGAATGCAAATCACATCAAGTATAACTTGGTGAAATGCGTTTTATTACGTAGGCTGGTGGTATTGTCCAGGGCACAGCGAGTGAGGCTGAGCGATTGGTACACAGAACTTATTGGACTGTGTTGTCTGATTTTCACATCTTCCTCACAATAGAATGACAGCATTGTTAAATATCTGCAAAATGTAAAATAACTTTCACAGAGGAAGACCTTTCTGTGGCCCACATCTCAAATGAGGAGGTGAACTTCTTGGAACCGCTGAAAGTGACTGAGACTCACGTGGTTGTAAATGTGACCCACCTGTGTTTCCTTGGGCTGGTGAGGAGTTGTTTTAAATGTGACCCTAAACCAATCAAGGGCCAAGTTCTGCTGTTCCTTCGTCCACCAAGAAGATACAGACATGAGATGAGTGTGTTCCTGCTGCCACGCAATGTGCCTCCTGAAGAGGTAAAATATCAGTTCCTCAGAGAGTTTGAATCTCTTTAGACGTACTGTACCAAAACATGAAACACATCATTATGCTTTGGAAAACAACCAGAGGCTAGTCTGTAGGTGCCAAGTCAGACCAAGTTCATAACATACTGTAAAAGATCAATGTAACAACAGCCTGTTTATCGACAGTCACATACTGCCATATACTGGCCTACAGTACATTTAGATTGAACAATCTGCCCAAATAAGAGGCATTATGATTGACCATCTGGTCAAATTGTGTTTGTGTCATTGTAGGTGAAGTTTGAGTATGAACATTGTGAATACATCGAGACACCCCGCCGTTGTCGCCTCACCCCAGACGATGACTACAGTGTGCACTGTCCCGAGGCACATATTGTTCAACCAAAGGTACACATTAGAACTACAACCTGAGTTCATCATTTTAAATGTCTGTGTTGTTATTCATGTCCTCAATGTTTTGCCTGATTCACTGCCTTTTTTGCTTTTATTTTAATGTTGTTTTATGCTTTTGCTTTTCTTTTTTGCTTTATAGTTAAATTATTTGTACTTTTTCTGTATTTGTGTTCTTGCCCTGTAAAGAACTTTGAGCTGCATTTCATGTCATGAAAGGTGCTATACAAATAAAGTTAATTATTATTATTATTATTATTATTATTATTACCCTTATTAGCACAAGGTAACATTACAACTTCAGTTATTGTAAAACTGCAACTTTATCAGGTAAAATTACAACCTCAGTTTAGAGTTCTCAACGGGCCTGAAAATTAAAGCCCGGCTCTAACTGGGCCCGACTGGGCCAGCCCGAGGCCCGGCTCGGCCCGAACAGTTCTCCTCATTTTAAGCCCGAAAACCCGACAAAACCCGAGAGGAAAAAAAAACAAAAACAACATTGCCAGTGTGCGGGCAGCGCCATGTTGCGACTCGCGAGTGAGAGAGAAAGAGAGAAAATGGAGTCAACGGACATTATAATAGTTTTCTAAATGGAAACATCACAATCATCAGTTGTTCATAAATCATCATGTTAACTTAGTAAGTTCTCTTCTGCGCAAAATAGGTTATAGTACGAAATAGGTATTTAGAAATAGAATTAGTTAGTACTAGAATGTTAACTCCCCGTTGTATCTCTCTCTCTCTCTCTCTCCCCCTGACGGCGCTGCCGTGCCGCTGCTCGTGTAATTTATATCTTATCAGCAGAGCAGAGATCTATTCTAGTCTACAAAGTTAAACAAAGTTACAAACCCAAAACGTGTTATTCTACTGCAGTCGCAGATCTATGTTCGGTGAGCGACAGACGCCACTGACAGTCTGACCACTTGCGCTGTGCAGTAGGCCTACAAAACAAATCATCTTCTAGTATGAGAACAAGGCAAGCACAAGCAGACCTTGTATTTAGAACTATTGCCTACTGTCTTGCGCTTGTATGTATAATTTGTAAACTGCTAATAAAGTATTCAGTCAATCAATCAATGCTTCATCTTGAAATGCGTCTGCTCTGTCTGGTGCGTGCTGCTGCTGAGCACCGCCGCGCCACGGCTGTAAGTGTAACACCTTAGTTTAGTCATGTAAATTCAGTCTATTCATTTCTTTTTTCTAACAAAGGGAAGGCTATAATAACACCTATAACATCACTTACCAGTTTACCACCTCATGATGACCAGGCCAGCCAGACTCCGCACTAGTAGTCAGTCGTTAATCATATTCATAGTCATATATATAGGCTGGCTAATGGCTACACACTTTCTTTAGTAATAGACTTTTGAATCTTTGATGTTCTTCTTCTTATTTAATTATTACTGACTATTATTAATTATCATATATCACAGTAATAATCACACACAGCATACGATACTTCAACTCCATACTCCCAACTTTATTATTATGTGTAGGCTTAGCAGCAGTGCAAACTTGTAAATAAATATATAAACTAAACTAACAAAATAACAGTCTCTGACTCTGATAAAAAAAACTTGTATAACAAATAAACGTAATAAACAAAATAACAGAAACCTAGTTTCTTGTTAGCAGCAAAAAGTAAAACGAATGAAACAAAACAAAATAACAGAAACCTAGTTTCTGATCCTGATTAACAATAGACAATGACATTAGCAGCCAAAAATGAAAAGAATGAAATAAAATAAAATAACAGAAACCGAGTTTCTGATATAGCAGCCAAAAATAAAAGGAAACAAAACAAAATGACAGAAACCGTGTTTCTGACTTAAAGTGACTTAAGAACAGTAGCCTAGAAGCAAAATATAAAGTGAATAGGCTACTGTCTGAAATTCTGAATAAAGAGATAAATACTAAATAACACTTCTAACTTAAATAAAACAGTTAAATCTCGCACGCACACTATCGAGTCTAGAGACTACATTTAAAACAACACACACAAACTGCAGTGCACACCGATCTTTGATCAGTCCTTTTCTTTTACAAATTAAGACATTAAGCTGCTACACAATAGTTAGGCTACTACTTATTGCCGTGGAGGAACAACAACGCATCCACAGTGTCTGGCTTGAGGCGTGTTCTCCTCTCCTCGATAGTGCGGCCTGCCGCACTGAAAACCCTCTCACTGCTGCTGCTGCTGGCCGGTACACCCAGAATATTCCGTGCCAATTTAGCGAGCCTGGGATATGCCGTGGTGTTTTTTTCCCACCAGCCCAGCAGATCCTGGTCATCACTCATGACTTGCCTCTGGCGTACGTAGCTCTCCACCTCATCCTCCTCAGTTTCATCATCTTCTCCAAAGCGGTTCTCCCACTCGTCAAACTGACGTGGTCTCTTGGGAGCTGGAGGCTCTGGAGCAGCAGCATCTCCACCAGCCTCCTCTTCTTCGCCACCCTCCTCTTCTCCAGTTTCTTCAACCACCACCACTGTCTCCTCCTCCTCCTCCTCTGATGGTCGTGTGACTAGGCGGGACTTCACGTATTCGTGAACGGTGGCCCTTTCAGTAGCAGACAGCATGCGCAACTGGTTATATTTTGGCCACAGAAAAATTGCGGCCTTGTGGAGAGCTGTAATCTCCACTTTCTTTTCCAGCCACTGCGCATGTCGCTGGCGCACAAAAGCTTGCTGTGGTGCGTCTTGTGCGTTGGGACCACAGTGCCTCCTCAGTCTTTCTCTCCACAGGCAGACAAGTTGGAGAGTGGGGTATTTGTCCCCCTCCAGCTCCCGCTGTGCGTCCCAAAAGGGCTTGAGGAAGGACACCAGAAATGCCAGCGTATCAGGGCCCACCTTTTCCACTCGCTCAGCCTCTCCACGCGACTCCAGCTTGTCGTGCAGTTCTCCGTATACATCCTGAATGGACTTCAGACACATGTATACAGAGCTGAATCTTGTCTCAGCCACCTGCAGTAGGGTCTTACTCAGCTGCGCTGATAATCCCGACTGCTTGACATACCTGCAGTGTAATACAATAATAACAAATAAAAAACTGGAACACGCAAATTACGCACATTTTAATTTGCTTTTTAATTGTGTAACACACACATAGCCTACATAGCCTATAATAACCTGAGAAGAAAACGAAAAGTAGCCTATAATAGCCTAATTTAGTAGTCATTAGTGCTATAATTATAGTAATAACAGTATAACAAGCCTACCTCACTAGGGCCCTCGCTGCAGTCAGGGTTTCAGCGATGTCGGGGGCATTTGCAACAAGTGCGGTGTCATGTTCCAGGCCATGTTTCAACACCGTATTAAGGACATGATCCTGGCAGTCAAGTCTGGTGTAGGACTGCAAGGCTTTTATCATATTTGACCCCTGGTCAGTGACCCAAACAATCTTGCTCAGCGAAATTGGCTCAAATCCAAACTTGTTCACCAGCTTGGTGTCTATCTCCCGTTTAATGTTGTCCCCCGTCTTCTTCAATTCCAATGGGAACATGGCTGTGGTCAGATTTCTTCCGATCAATTGGAAATCTTCCGTTACAAAATGGCATGTAATGGCAAGATAACTAATTTTTCGGAAGTCATCTGTCCACATGTCAGTTGACATTCCTACTGTGCCTCCGTTTTTTATATGTGCTTTCACTTGGTCTGTGAAGACTCCCCGTTTCTCCTCAGCCAAGGCCCTGCAGTGTGTGGCTATGGTGTTGGCACATGGGATAACGGAGCTGGCTGGTACTTTACCGTGCGTGGCCCCGACGTTGATTAGCTCCTGGGCTAATTCCATGAAGCCATCGCCTTCTACAATATAAAATGGCCTGATGTCCTTTGCACAAAAAGAGACACACTTTTGTGTCACTGTTTGCTTTAGTTTTAGAGGGACAGTCACGGCACTCCTTGTCACAAATGTGGCCATTGTTGACTGCTGCGGCTGGCCTGAGCCTGATGGTGTTGCCGACGTTCCAGAGCACGAATCCTTAATGTGACGATTCATGGTGGATGTCCCCGTTGTCTTGCTGTTGTATACCAGCACCTGTTTGCATTTTGTGCACTGGGCAAAGTCCAACACCTTCCCTTCGGAGTTCACGACCAATTTGAATCTCTCCCATGCTTTGGCCTTCCCAGCCTCGTTAGTAGATAAACTAAACTTTCCTGTCGCAAGTTTTCTTTTAATTGTTTTCGCATCCATCTTCTCCAAAGTTCTTCTCCCCTCTGGCTGACCTGCTGTTAACCTGAGTCGGACACGCCCCCCCATCATCCTCTCTGCGCACTGTGTGATTTATGGCCCTTTAAAAAAACGATCTACAAGTTAAACAAGTGTTAGCTCATGATGCATTGTGCACTTCAGTGGGTTTGTAGATTGAATGTTTTTTTTGTGCGCAACACCAGACTGCAATTAAGTACAAATCAGGCCATCATCCTCTCTGCTCACTGTGTGATTTATGGTCCTTTAAAAAAAAACGATCTACAAGTTAAACAAGTGTTAGCTCATGATGCATTGTGGACTTCAGTGGGTTTGTAGATTGAATGTTTTTTTTGTGCGCAACACCAGACTGCAATGAAGTCTAAATCAGGCGCCCTCAGCCTCACTCAGTCTGACAGACTTTATGCTGCGCAACAGCGCGACGCGTGCTGTTCTCTTCTCTCTCTCTCTCCCAGCGCCAGTCCCAAACTCCTAATCAGTCCAGTCAGAGCGCAGCACAACACACAACACAACACACTGACAGCACTGCTGTTCATTATTAATAAATAAATACACAAAGACAGATTGACAGAACAGAATCATTATTATTGGGAAAAAAAAAAAAATCCCCAGCAGCAACGCCAACCCGAGAGCCCGACCCGGCCCTACCAATTAGCATAAATTTCGGCCCGGCTCGGCCCGAACCCGTCGGGTCGGGTCGGGTACCCTCGGGTTCGGGCAGAATTTGAGAACTCTACCTCAGTTTATTGTATGGTGCAATTACAACTTGAGTTTCTTTTTTGTTTGGCTTCATTAAAACTGGGTTGTCATGAAAACTGACTGTCCCATTTCCTCAATAAGTGCAACTCCTCCTACTACTGTTACTGATACTATCGATACTGCTACCACTGCTTGCACAGTATAATACACTTATTGTATAATGTATGTTTTCAGGAGTGCCCCTTTGAGCTGGACTTTGATCAAAAGCACGATCCATTATTTGAGGTGTTCATGGATCTCAACCCAAAATACTTCTCATTGGAGGTGCGGGGACCTGACAAAGAGAAAGTGTGGCAACGAGACAAGCTGGAAGTTAAAGGTACAAATATTTGCACTTCTATTCATTTTCTATTGAAGCAGGCAACATTGCTGCATTAATGAAATGAACCATAGCATAACGAGTGACACTTCACACCACTTGAGATGGACAGAAGCAAGACTTATGGAAAAGTATCAAATATTGAAATGTTTTGACTAGCAGTTTTAGATGTGAAAATGAATGAAGATTGACACTACATGGCCTGCTATTTGTTGACTAAAATGTATAAATAATTTACAGACAAGCAGTCAAAGATGGCCCCGGGGTTTCTCTGTCTCTCCTCCCAGATGTAGCTATATATATGTGGATAATAGGACAGTACGTGTTAAGTAATATGTTACTGTAATATCATTGTTTTACCCATTAACGAGTAGTGTAACTTATCCAAAACGGTAATAATGTTTAAGTTATTAATCCAATAATGCTGTGTTACAGCATTACAATGTTGACCGAGTCGAGTCTATGAGCCGCCGTGTTTGTCCGTCCTGCTGCGTAGCATAGCTGAAAGCATTACATTACATTACATTACATTACAGTCATTTAGCAGACGCTTTTATCCAAAGCGACTTACAATAAGTGTATTCAACATAGGTAGGGAACGAAAACTACTAATCACCAGAAGTTTTAAGTACATTTCCTGCAAAAACAAGCAACCAAGAGTATACCTAGCGCTAAGGTAAAAGTGCAATATATCAGCTACCTACTTTCTTAAACAGATGAGACAAAAATGGCAAAATCAAATGAGCACGAGCTAAAACAAATAAGTGTATCGACTAAACAAGATCCAATAAAACAATACAAAAATAAAACAAGAGTTCGTACAACTAGTTAACAACAAGTAGGCCAGGCAAAGAGGAAGGATAGTGTTTCCTGAAGAGGTGGGTTTTCAGCCTGCGGCGAAAGATGGGCAGTGACTCTGCTGTCCTGACATCAGTGGGAAGTTCATTCCACCACTGTGGGGCCAGAACAGAAAAAAGTCGTGACCGTGTCGATCGACCAGAAGGACCGTTGAGTGGCGAGGGAGTCAGTCGCCCCGAGGTGGCAGACCGGAGTGGTCGGGCAGGGGTGTGGGCATTGACCAAAACCCGGAGGTAAGAAGGAGCTGTTCCTTTCACTGCTCTATAGGCTAGCACCAGGGTTTTAAACTGAATGCGAGCTGCTACGGGGAGCCAGTGCAGAGAACGGAGAAGGATAGTTGTGTGGGAGAACTTGGGGCGGTTGAACACCAGACGAGCCGCAGCTTTCTGAACAAGCTCCAGAGGTCTGATGGCTGATGCCGGAGCACCAGCAAGGAGGGAGTTGCAGTAGTCCAGGCGGGAGATGACAAGAGCCTGGATGAGCACCTGGGCTGTTTTCTCCGTGAGGAAGGGGCGAATCCTCCTGATGTTGTAGAGGAGGAATCTGCAGGACCGTGTCACTGATGCGATGTTAGCCGAGAACGACAGTTGATCGTCCAGGGTCACACCCAGATTCTTCGCAGTCCGAGTTGACGTCACCACAGCATTCTCAATGGTGATGGCCATGTCTCGGTGAGGACAGCCCTTCCCCGGGATGAACATCAGCTCGGTCTTGTCCAGGTTGAGCTTCAGGTGGTTCGTCGACATCCACTCCGAGATGTCAGCCAGACAAGCAGCAATGCGTGCCTCCACTTGTGTGTCAGAGGGGGGGAATGAGAGGATCAGCTGGGTGTCATCGGCATAGCAGTGGTAGGAAAAGCCATGGGAGTGGATGACAGCACCAAGAGATGTAGTGTAGAGGGAGAAAAGAAGAGGACCCAGAACCGAGCCTTGGGGAACCCCAGTAGTGAGCCTGTGTGGTTCTGACACAGACCCTCTCAGCATCACCTGGTAGGAGCGACCCGTCAGGTAGGATGCAAACAGGGAGAGTGCAGAGCCTGAGACACCCATCCCCTCGAGGGTGGAGAGGAGGATCTGGTGGTTCACTGTGTCGAACGCTGCAGACAGGTCCAGGAGTATCAGGACTGAGGAGAGAGAGTTCGCTCTCTCTCCTTTCCCAAATTAAATTCTCACGATCCAATCCAACTTTATTTATATAGCACATTTAGAAACAACAAAGTTGACCAAAGTGCTTTACAGAAAACACGGTGGTAACATACTGTATGAGTCTGTCATGATGAACTTGTTCTTCCTCAGCTGCAGACACAGACACAGAGAGAGGAGCAGCTGCAGCTCCCTCATCATCTCCTCATGATGTGAGACAAGGTGAGCTCATATTGTGACAACTACGTTTTTCCAACCAATCATTCCAAGCAATCATCATGACAAACAAACAAACTAATAAATAACGGTGATAGTGAAAATAGCAGACTGCTTTTGAGAGAGGACTTAAGTGATTAATTATTTATATTATACTTTTGTACGTTTGGGTCTAAGGTAGACACCAAACTTCTCTTTTGTGTGAGTTGAAAACGTTTGTGAAAAGCTGTTGTAGGGGTAGATGTTTTTTGATTGATTGAATGTAAAACAACACAGTTACATTTATAATACTTTTGTCTAAAAGGTCCGACCAAAAAAGTCCTTGCGGACTTGTTTCCGTTGGGGTCCTTGAATTAATTTCATAGACATAATATAGTAGCAACCAAACAGTTCAAAAATCAACATAAAAATACAGTGAAAAAATACCACTATGTACAAAAATGTAAAAAAGCATGAAAAATAAGAAATATATACATTACATTAAATTACATTAAATTACAGTCATTTAGCAGACGCTTTTATCCAAAGCGACTTACAATAAGTGCATTCAACATAGGTAGGGAACAAAACTACTAATCACCAGAAGTCTTAAGTGCATTTCCTGCAAAAACAAGCAACCAAGAGTATACCTAGCAAGGTAAAAGTGCTATATATCAGCTACCTACTTTCTTAAACAGATGAGACAAAATAGCAAAATCAAATGAGCACGAGCTAATACAAAAAGTGTATCGACTAAACAAGATCCAATAAAACAGTACAACAATAAAACAAGAGTTCGTACAGCTAGTTAACAACAAGTAAGCCAGACAACGAGGAAGGGTAGTGTTTCCTGAAGAGGTTGGTTTTCAGCCTGCAGCGAAAGATGGGCAGTGACTCTGCTGTCCTGACATCAGTGGGAACTTCATTCCACCACTGTGGGGCCAGAACAGAAAAAAGTTGTGACCGTGTCGATCGACCAGAAGGACCCTTGAGTGACGAGGCAATCAGTCGCCCCGAGGTGGCAGACCGAAGTGGCCGGGCAGGGGTGTAGGCATCGACCATAGCCCGGAGGTAAGAAGGAGCTGTTCCTTTCACTGCCCTATAGGCTAGCACCAGGGTTTTAAACTGGATCCGAGCTGCTACGGGGAGCCAGTGTAGAGAACGGAGAAGGATAGTTGTGTGGGAGAACTTGGGGCGGTTGAACACCAGACGAGCTGAACCTTTCTGAACAAGCTCCAGAGGTCTGATGGCAGATGCCGGAGGGCGGTCGCCACTGCCGTTTTGGGATTTCGCCTCTCCTGGAGAGGTCCAGGCAGGAGATGACAAGAGCTTGGATGAGCACCTGGGCTGCCTTCTCCGTGAGGAAGGGGCGAATCCTCCTGATGTTGTAGAGGAGGAATCTGCAGGACCGTGTCACTGATGCGATGTTTGCCGAGAACGACAGTTGATCATCCAGGTTCACACCCAGATTCTTCGCAGTCCGAGTTGACGTCACCAAAGCATTATCAATGGTGATGGCCATGTCTCGGTGCGGACAGCCCTTCCCCGGGAGGAACATCAGCTCGGTCTTGTCCAGGTTGAGCTTCAGGTGGTGCGTCGACATCCACTCCGAGATGTCAGCCAGACAAGCAGCAATGCGTGCCTCCACTTGTGTGTCAGAGGGGGGGAATGAGAGGATCAGCTGGGTGTCATCGGCATAGCAGTGGTAGGAAAAGCCATGGGAGTGGATGACAGCACCAAGAGATGTAGTGTAGAGAGAGAAAAGAAGAGGACCCAGAACCGAGCCTTGGGGAACCCCAGTAGTGAGCCTGTGTGGTTCTGATACAGACCTCCTCAGCATCACCTGGTAGGAGCGACCCGTCAGGTAGGATGCAAACAGGGAGAGTGCAGAGCCTGAGACACCCATCCCCTTAAGGGTGGAGAGGAGGATCTGATGGTTCACTGTGTCGAACGCTGCAGACAGGTCCAGGAGTATCAGGACGGAGGAGAGAGAGTTCGCTCTAGCGGTATGGAGCGACTCCGTCACTGCCAGGAGGGCAGTCTCGGTCGAGTGACCCACTTTGAACCCAAACTGGTGGGAGTCCAGGAGGTTGTTCTGGTGGAGGTATATACAAAAAAGGGGAGGGGGGGGGGGGGGGGGCGTCTGTCTACAGGGAAAATGGTACTAGCTCTTCTTTTGGCCTCCAGAAAGATGAGTTTTTAGGGCTGTTGTAAAAAATATCTCTCCTTCAAATGTTTTCCTGAGGTTTAAATTATCTTTTAAGTGTCTAATATTTAGTTCCAACTTTACTTGTCCATAATAATTCAAGTCTAACTTTAATTGTCCATATTAGCCCACGTCTAACTGTACTTGTCCATATTATCTTAAATTTCGGCCTACTTGTCCATATTAGCTCACGTGTTCATGTTTTAATTTAATTTGAATGATTTATTTCTTGCAGCTCATTCCAGAGGTGCAGCAGGTGAGTAATGTTCGAACCTGGTTGACTCTGAATGGAGACATTTCATTTATGTCTCCATTTATGCTGATCGATTCCTATTATATTATTTTCATAGTAGTCCATCATAGTCTCCTTTGGATTGATACATGTGTAAGCTGCTGTTGCTTAATATCAGTTAATTACTTTTGTCATTTTAATGTAACTTTGTATACAGTGTGGGACAAAATACACTATGAGCCCTGGGGGAACTTGAACACGAGGTGCAAAGTGTGTGGGGATGTGTCCACGCTTTGTCACTGTATGTTTCTGCAAAATGCAAATAGCGTTGATATTTGATGTTTTTTAATCATAAAAAGTAGTATCATATAGCAGAATCCATACAATCAATTTAATAACACAAACACCAAGCATAAATATAATCTGTCTGTCTGTCTGTCTGTCTGTCTGTGTGTGTATGTATATATATATATATATATGTGTATGTATGTATGTATGTATGTATGTATGTATGTATGTGTATATATATATATATATATATATATATATATATATATATATATATATATATACATATATATATATATACATACACACATGTATACACACACACACAAATATGCACCTCTTTCAACAGCCGTGTCAAGAGCTGGAAAAACAAGAGGTCCCTCAGAGCAGGTATGTTTTATGTCCAGTCACATGTCACGGATATAGTTTTACTTCCTGTGTATTTCATATTAATCAAAATTTATCAAATCTACCCTGAAACTGCGGAACCTAACTCTGTCTGTCTGATATGATCACATTTTAAATACATATCGCATCACCTTGGTGTGCATTGTTTGTGACTGAGCTGGTGTACAATAACATTTTACTGTGGTTACAAATCACTAGTGTACCAATAGAACCAAATGGAACCATAAGGGTCTAATTGGTTCCATGTGTACACTCAGAGTTAAATGAACACTGAGAATCGCACAGTATAGATTGGGGTCCCAGAGATAGAAATCTTATTTTCGGGGTCCGTGGCCTAATGCAAATCAAACTGGTTGAGAATCACACCTATAGAATATAGGTTATTAAAACAATACATAATGTAAACATTAACTGTACAAAGGGCTTGGTTTGGAAATGTCCCAATACATATATATCACATATATATCTTTTATATATATCACATATATTTTTTTTTCTCCAAAATGTTAACGTTTCACTTCCCAAGACTAGAGGTGGACTGGTGAGGGAGACGATGCTCTCTCTCCCTCAATGCAGAACATTACGACCGGCTTTGAATGCTATCAATGCATTGAATGGGAGATTATCACGTTTTATCAGACCATTGAATGGGCGAGTAGGTGACGAGGCGATACACGGATCTACCCGCGATTTGTCAGACCATTCATTGGGCGTAATCAGGAGCTACTGACCTACTTTGGAGGCGGAGCAGTCCCCACAACAAGATTTACGATTCTGTGCCTATCGGTACATAACTCCAACGCCGCTGAGTAGACTCAGGCGAACGTCACACCGTTCAGGACGGCAACTCGGTCGCTTAACTCCCTCGGTGGTCCTTCACGGGGCTCCAGTTCGCCTGGGACTGCGCGCCTCCGTCATGGTCCCAAACCAAAACCAAAACCGAAACTTAACTAAATATTTAAGTCATCTCCGTTGGTAGGACAGTATGTCTTGATAACACCCAATGAATGGTCTGATAAATCGCGGGTAGGTAAGTAGGTCGCCTACTTCGCCCATTCAATGGTCTAATAAAATGGTGATAATGTCCCATTCAATGCATTGATAGCATCCGAATCAGGTAACATTACAGGAATTTGTTGCAGTCAACTAAAAGACCAAGTGAATTTCCAGCTTTCCACAACATTCTTCAGATGTGACAGTGCAGTTTGAGTTTGTGCCTGGAGTCCAGCATTTTGATAAATTATGTTCCATCCATCTTTCTCCTCTGTGCTCAGGGGAATCTTATTTTTTTTTATATAAAGTATGAAACTGCACTCCTTATATCTTTACTCCTTCACTTTCCATATGCTGATGATGCTGTTCAACAGGATGCTGATGATGACTTGACGGATAGAGAAAAAGGTGAGCTTTTTTCTGTCCTTGGTAAAGTTCAATGATTAAGGAAAGTAACAAGTTGGTAGTTGTGTGTGTACCAGTTGTTAAACTACTATTTATGTGGGGAGAGATGCCGAGACTGAGCTTAATAATCTGTTATGTATTTATCTCAACACTTTCTTTTGTCTCTTGCAAACAGCACGTTTTGTGATCGACTACAAGGCAGATTTGATTCAAATGGTTCCCACAGTCAAGGCTATAGTAGACAGTCTAGGAGACAAAGTTCATCGTGAGATCTATGCCGAGATTTATAAGAAGGAGATAAACATGGATCGAATGAGGGTACTCTACATGTATGTGCTAGAACCAGGGGGGACATCCATAAAAGCAGCATTTTACAATGCACTTAAAAAACACCAACCGCACCTCTTGGAGCTACTTGGTAAGTTCAGATGTACTATTATTATTATTATTATTATTACATTTAGGTTTTTATCCCCGTCAAGCCGAAATAGCCAAATGCGAGGGACTATGTTTTCACTCCTATGAGTCTGTCTGTCTGTCTGTCTGTCTGTCTCTCTGTGGAAAGCTAATTTAGGGGCAATTGGCTTTGCATGCAAACTTTCAGTTGCCAACCTCAAATCAGAGCCACCATGAGGCAGATTTGTCTGCCTCTACTCCAACAGATTTTTTCCAAACCTCAAATAAATTGGTATACATTATCTATGTGGTCATGTGATCTAGACACATCTGTCAGATTTTTCATATTCAACTCTGGTTGGCTATAATTGTCTTCCAAATTTGCGAGAGTGGCCCATTTTGCACAAAATGCCACAAATCATAAACGTAGCGTCCGAGTGATGTGATGCTTTGCACACTCATTACCACAGGGATGAATTGCCTCGCTTTCTTTTTACAAATCGGCCTCATGGTGGCGCTATAACAGGTGGATTCACATTTGGCCTATAACTCTTGAACTGTAGGTCATACAATCAAGAGCCAAAAGCCTTCAGACTTTAACACATTAATCACCAGCTAACTCCAGTTAGGAGGTTTTGTTCATCATTGATAAGAACAGCTGAATGGACCTCCAAGCTCACAATGAGGTTGGAGGTCAAAATGTTGTGGAGCCTGGAGTCAGCAAAACCAGCTAACTCCGGTGAACTTAGCTGGTTTAGCAGAAATGTTGAGGATCCAATGGAGTTAGCTGGTTTTGTCAGAAGCACTTTTTAATGCTTTTCATTGGTTCAATATTTCTTTTTACCAACAAACAGATGTAAAGGGTGTTCAATGGCCCTGATTTATGAAATCAAATGCAAAAGCATAAAAATGGAGTTAGCTGGTTTCTGCCGGACAGCAACGATGCTTACACTCATGATCACTTGTTTAGACTTTAGGGTAAAAGTTGTTTCAGACGGGGAGCTGCTGAGATGCCTATATGTAATTAATTTTCAATGAGAGGTGGGGAATTATTTGGGGGTGGGGAATTATTTGGGACTCGCGGAGAAGTTGAGGGGACGGTGAGGCGGGCGGGCGCGGTCCCGTGAAATTATCATGCTCGTGCTCGTTTGTGCACACGCCCGCCGGTGGCAAAAGCTGGATTGTGGTCATTTTTTTTCTTCTCCCCGCTACGCGCAGGTGGACAAAGCGACAATGATTGCGACACGATCGCTGCTGATCCAAGTGAGAGCGCCCGCATCAACCGCTCCCCGTCTGAAACGACCTTTACTGCCATTAAAAATATTTTCACTACAGTTTATAGTTTCAACTATGATGGGCAGGGTTTATGTGCGCGTGCATGCTTGTGCGTGCGTGCGTTGACTGGGTGGGTAGGGGAGTGTATGATTATTTTTTGTTTCATGTGAAACAGAGAGTTTTCCAGGTATGATATTACATTGACATGACTTTCACTTTTGTTGTGTTTGTAGAAAAGGTCTCTGCCAGCAGTGTCCCGTCTGAAGAGCAGTTCCGGTGTCCTATCTGTCTGAACGTGTTCACTGATCCAATCACCACTCCATGTGAGCACAGCTTCTGCAAAGCCTGTATCACAAAGTCTTGGGACACTTCTGGTGTATGTAAGTGTCCACTATGTCGAAAGAGCTATAGGAGATCAAAACTCTCTGATAACAGATCTCTCGCAAAGAAGGCTGATGAGTTCAAGATTTCACAGCAGCTGAAAGAAACTTCCATCACAGAAGCAGATTAGTGATTTTGAACACAAGTTACATCAAATTGTATCTGAAAGAGGCGGTGATCACGTCTCCCAATCCAATATATTCACTGAATAAAGAGATTCCTGAAATGTATATACTATATATAGTTGCTGTCGGTCAGAAACCCTGTATCTACACATTGTAACTTTTTTACTTTTCTTTCTTATTTTTTTTTTGTAAATTAATGCCATACTTCATCATGCAATGTCATGCATGTCACACAAAAGTAGTGAAAATAGCAGATCTACAAGCAAGTAAATTTGATCCGCTCTGGCCGTAGCCAAGTTAGCTTATACAGTATTATACGTGGTCCAAGTGCGGTCCAGGGACCCCCAGGGGTTTGATTTGACATAATTGATAATATGTTGGGGATGGGGAGATGACACTCGTGCACCTTTGATGTAGCTGGAACAATGAACGATTGGAGCTTTCCAGCTACATATTACGCACAGAATAAATTCCATGCAGGTATTCACCTGTTTCCTAGGCTGTGTGTTTTCCACTTCCTGTCGGATTTCATTGGATATCATTAGTCATCTGACCAGTTTCATTGGATTTCATTGGATCAAATCGACAGGAAGTGGAACACACACAGGAAGTGAAAAGCCTAGGAAACAGGTGAATAGCTCCGCTTGGAACCTCACTCTCTGCTATTAACTCTGAGATGAGGTTCCGCTGTGCTGAACCCTGGCAGAGGTCTGGTCCGGTGAAAGTCCCCGGTGATGAGTAAATTTTTCTGCACATCCTATCCAAAAAGTAACAGTAGTCCGAGACGCAAACAGATCTTTGCCAAATAGTCGTAAAGTACAATTTAAGCAACGGGTTATAACAACCGTTTAAATGGCTTATTTAGTCAGCCTGAGCCGTGTTTTCTCATTGCAGCCGCATCGGTACAGTACTGACACCCACACAGTCAGGGGTTGAATGGGAAAAACATGGAACAGGCTGATTGAATAAGATATTTAAAATGTTGTTTCAACCCGCCGCTTAAATGTCCTAGAGGGATTCAAAAACTGTGGGAAGAAATAGACTTTGTACATTTCTCCTGCAAGATGCAGTGATGCCAAACGTGTCATTGGTTGTAAATGTATTGTTTCACATCATTGACGATGTACAGTATGGCAGATGATGCAAAACAATGAGAAATACACACTCTAATATATCTTTGGTTTCCTCACATCTGAAGAATGGGATTACGGTTCAAAATTCCTTATCCGTATCCTTAGTGTAAGTGTAATTGTATTTAGCCACTCAAGAATGCATTGGTGGGGAACTACTGTACTGTATGTATGAAAGATTTGCCATTGCATTAAATTGCTTACATTTTTATTTTATTGTTTTGTCATGTACAGAACATTTAAATGTTTACCTATATCTGGTGTGTTTCACTCTTCATCAGGCTGTAGTTTTATATGGGAAAACATTTTGTGAAAAATAAAACTATGCTTTTGATAAGATCTGATGTGTTTATTTTTGTAATGAAATTATTTGGTCAACAGTTCAAACATGTAACTTGTTACAGTGAAAGTGACTCAGTCAGAATCAAATAGACAAAATAAAGTCAGGTTTGAAATAATGAGTGATTCATTATATTTTAGTTCTAAAACAGGACATAGACTTACAATTTCAATGCGGCAAAGAAACATGTTGGGTAAATCTGCCAGGCCCACTCTCTGGTACTAGTTATATTGAACAAGCTTAACTTCAATGTTTTTCTTAAATGGTCATAAAATAAAATGTGAACCTCCTGTGTTTAACCCATTTTAGCATTATTTTTGTATTGACAACACATGGTAGTAACTTTAGGGTTAGGTTTACAGGTCAAAGGTTTTGGTCATTTAAGAATGCTTTTCTTAACATAACTACACACTAACTGTGGTTGCGAGGACATACGCACACATAAGAGTTCTCTAAATGATACAATAACTCACTTTAGGTATTCAGAAAACCTTAATATAACCAATCCATAATGCCAAACTCATTTACATTGTTAAAAAGGACCATATATGCGAAAAGTTAATCCAAAGATACAACACAGCCTTCCTTTGAGTATGGACTGTTTTATATTAGAGTTTCACATTGTAGTTTACTTATAGCAATAGTAGGCAGTGAAGATGTATATCAGCATGTGATTTGCACCTATCTGATGTGTACCTACCTTTGTACTATTCATTTTATTGTAAAGTTGTTTTTATAACAGATTATCAGTCTTTCATCTCCATAGTTGTAGCCTACAGTACAGTGTTAACTTCATATCTAGTTTACTATACCTACCTATATAATATATCTACTGTACTATACCTACCTCTATAATATATCTACTGTACTACAGTTGTAGCCTACAGTACAGTATGTTGACTTCATATCTGTAATTATCTTAAGGCCAGTCCACACCAATGCAACTCCTTGCAACCATAATCTCCAATGGCAGTTGCAAGGAGTTGCATGTGGACTGGCCTTAAAGCAAGGAGTTGCATGTGGACTGGCCTTAAAGCAAGGAGTTGCATGTGGACTGGCCTTAAAACTGTTTTGTTACAAGGAGTTGCATGTGGACTGGTCTTAAAGCAAGGAGTTGCATGTGGACTGGCCTTAAAACTGTTTTGTTACAAGGAGTTGCATGTGGACTGGCCTTAAAGCAAGGAGTTGCATGTGGACTGGCCTTAAAACTGTTTTGTTACAAGGAGTTGCAACTTGCATTGGTGCGGTTTGGCCTTTAGGACAGTGAGTCCCAGCCTGTGTGATGGGGCCCCCTGGTGGGCTGTGAGGACATTGCAAGTGGGTCCCAAAATAATTGGCAAAACACTAAAGATTGTATTGATAATATAACATTGAGAGTTTGCATTGTGACACAGATTAATAGGACCTCAATATATACTCTGTTAGTTCCAACACAATGTATTGATTGATCATTAAAGTAAACATGCTCTTTCATGCATTTTCAAGTGGGTCCTGATCCAGAAAAGGTGATTTTAAACCCTTTTCATTTAAAGGACCCCCACTGTGACATGCATTATGCTACGGACCCCCATGTATACCAATTTGTTTTTCATCCCGGCATGGGACCCCAATCTACACTTTAAAATCCTCAATGCGTTTTACTCTGAGAACCAAATGGACCCTTACAGGTCTGTAACTCAGAGTGTACACATGGAACCAAAAAGACCATTAAGGGTCCATTTGGTTCCATGTGTACTATTAACCATTCCAGACCACGACTGGAGCGGTGTACAACACAGATAGGAGGTCCCCTTCACTCAGGGACCTTTTAAACAAGCAACACACAGAAGTGCAGAAAATATTTACTTGTGGCGACTTGAGAACTACCGTTTCTCCGCCATGGTGAATTCAGAGCAAACTCGACCGTGTTAGCAGGCCCGTGGCCTCCGGGGAATTAGCGGCTAATTTTTAGTCTAAGTCTGGTCACCATCCGTAAGCCCTTTAATAACTTGATCCACTACCACAATATCCAGTCCCCGACTTAAGACAACCTATGGATCTGAGGATACTGTGTTATAAGAAAGGCAGGAGGCAGAGGGGCCCCCTGAACTTACTGGCCAGCTTCAACAGAACATCAACTTGACCTTCACTCAGTCAACAGACACCATTGAAACAACCTATCTTACTCCTCTGACTAGAGAAATGCATAGAAGCTCATGCGTTACACCAACCCATTACATCCCCATGGCCTGCCACCCAGAACTTCACGACTCATTCTTAAGTCCAGTCACACATAGGGATAATGAGCCACTCTTCACGCCACAATGCCAACTCTCAGCACATCATCATAGCACACAGTCCTTGCAACACACCTAAATGCTTACAATTTATTGCATACAAAACATTGTGCTCCTAAAACATTTGCTCAATACATTACTCCGCTTAGCATTGCATCAAACGTTGGCATCAATCTTAGCTTCAATTACAAATCTCCACCTGTATGGAATGTGTATGTATGTTGCCGTAGTGTGGAATTCTCATACTCACCGTTCTATGTCATTCACATACACCTAATCACAGTACTTATAACAGCTTCAAGGTTCTCTTTATCTTGAAGCTTGAAGCTGTTGCTCCTTAATTAGGGGCTTTATTATTTTCAATAGTAAGAGCAACCACCAGAAATGTAGTTTTCACTGACTCTTTAGGTTGAGAGAGATGCTGCGCCTGTTTGTGGCTTCGGGCTGACAGAGTGTCGGCTAGTCTCTCTCTGCAGGAGCACATGTCCTGATTACCAGTCTCAGAGGAGAAATAATTCATCTTTCTAATTTCTATTCCCCTCATAAGGAGGTGGTTTTAAACTTGCATCTTTTAAAAAATATATAAATATTAATGATATAATTACATTTGTATTTCATTTTCCATTTTTCACATAAAGGTATGACATAAGTGTATTCACATTTTGAATGCTCTAATCTACATGGAAGCCTACGTCCATGTAGATGGGTAACTCTCGACATCGGGAGAAAGCCAGGTTCCAACCTCCCTCATCCCTCTCTACTGGAAGAGCGTGGTGGAGCATCTCTGTCTATCTCAGTGGTTCTCAAACTTTTTCATGTCAAGGACCCCCAAATTGACACTTATTAGCCCGCGGACCCCCATTTGAAAAGATAAGCAAGGGACCCCCATAAGAGAAGATTTTTACGGCTCTATAGCAGTGATTCTCAACCACTTTTCAACCACAAGGACCCCCAGTTTGACATGCATTAGGCTACGGACCTCCATTTAATGACAATTATATCTCTGGGACCCCAATTCATATTATAAAATCAATGTTAATTTAACTCTGAGAGTGTACAAATGGAACCAAATGGACCCGTTAGGGTCCATTTGGTTCCATTTGTACACTCTCAGAGTTACAGACCCATAAGGGTCCATTTGGTTCCTATCCATCATTTAGCTGGGGACCCCCTGGAACCCCCTCAAGTACCCCTGGGGGTCCCCGTACCCCACTTTGAGAACCAATGGTCTATCTCATCATCATGTATGGAGCCAAAGTCAGTCTGCGCTTCCTTTGCTCCACCAAAGGTTTCCCCGTCAGCCATGTGCACGGTTCTCCCTTATAATATATATATTCTTATATATATATTTCTTAAAACTAACTTATGTTAGGTATTGGTATCTTGATTTTCTAGTCTGCCAGCTTTATAACAATAATCGCTGTCCGTCACTATTCTTATAGTCCATGGGCCAGACGAGATGTCGGTACACCGAAAGGTGGCAAAGGTTACTTATCATTTTTGAGAAGCTCTATGTCTGTAGATAACATTTTGGTATGATAACCCTTCCTGGGTCACAGCTAAATTGGTGTTATCAGGTGCTGAAGTTACCCTCCCCCATTGAAAAAAGCCATTTTAGATGCAGGTGCATATCTTGGTATTGGCACCTGTTGAGTATATATTTCAATATATTTCACCATAGTGTTTGGTATCATTTTTAAGGGGACACTTTAAGCTTTCATTCAAGCCCTTTTGTGTATATGTGGGACAAGTACAGTGGATACTGGAGCTCTTCAAACTTCGAATAAAACATTTTTAACACAATATTTGCCGAAATCATATTTTTTCTTTTAGTCCTGTGCCATCAAAAAACATCAGTGGCACAAAACACAAAATCTGGAATGCTGACATGACCCTAAGGATTCGGGAAATGTATAATTTACCCATATTATTTCATTCTGAGGGACAGATTTTCAGCCTTATATTAAACGAGCAGTTTTAACGCGAAACTAATCAGACCATAGTCAGTTACAACACAGACTTGTTTTAAGCATTTGTTCAATAGTAGCATTTTATAATAAAGCAGTTCATGAGTCACAGAAGTAGTCAAATCAACATGAAAGTATGTGCATGAAATTATGTTTCCTTTTATCTACATGTACTGTATATCAGCAGTAACAGTGTAGTAACATCAACAGTATATAGATATACATTGTGCAACATTGGGTTGATCACACTATACAAGAGACTTCAGTCCTTTGTGCCGACCCACTTTATTTTTGCTCAGTTTTTTCCTTGTATGGCGTATTCTTTATTTCCTTTTTTCTCTTTTTGTCTCTTTTTTCCCAATGTCCTTGTTCATGGTCTATCTGCCGGGTAGAAGTTTTTTTCCAAGCCTAGGGCCATGTTACACATTAAAACTGGTCATCAATTTCTCCATCTGACTCCCCAAGTTCAAATTCTGGTTGTGGATCATCTGCCTGTATTGGTTGCTGCAGGTCTGCAACCTGCACATGTCGGTGCAGGTCAGTCCATTACAGGCACGTGCAATCTGGCAGTTTGCACACACTTGCAGGACAACAGCTCCAAGACCACATCTGGTGCAGGTGGGGAACGCATCCAGTGAATGGCCAGCTTGCCATCGCTGTCGGTACGTACATCCATGGAGAATAGGGCTTGGCACAACAGGAGATGCCTGTAGACAGCAGTTCCAGATTGCTGCCTGGTAGTTTGCCCGTTCAATAATGCATATAGAGACAATCTCTACATGGTGGCAGCTGGCTGGATTCGATTTCCCCCCTTTTGGTGCAGAACAGTTTGTGGCGCAGCTTACTTACATCTTATTTACATCACCTGTGCTGCTATTGGCGATGTACATGCAACAGGTAAACTTCTCAATTTTCCGGAAGAGATCATCAGATACATTCCATGACTTCCCCAGTTGACTGAAAGTATCTTGCCAGAAAGGGTCCTCATCTTCAGAGCATTCAGCTTCCCTCGACCGGCGAATGCACTCACTGTGTCACATCCTGTGAAGGTGGGTAAGCCAATTAGGCCGTCACATACACTACGTCCGATTGAGCCTACCAGTTTTGTGATGTCCAGAAAACGTGTGCGGTTCTGTGTCCCACATTTTTGATAGATGGGACAGGCAATATCTTTCTGGAAGCCAAGACAGAGCACCATGCCATCAGTATCTTCAGCTGTAATTACTACTGCCTGTGAGCCTGCATTAGATGCATGCAAGGCATGGCGAAGCAAATGAGTATCAGCTTCCTCATGCGTGGAGTGCAACTCTGCTATTTCCTCACACTTGTCCTTGGCCTCTTCGCCTATCTCAGGAACTCTCAAGAGATCCCTGGTCACATCAGGTGGTGCAATGGAGCCAGTGGAGAGGCCAACCAGATCAATGCCATTTGGAGCCACAGGATTGAACCAGTTATTCTCCATAAGGTCAATGAAAGCCTTGACATCCTCATAATTTCTTTTGATCCTTGGACCCTGTAGATCTGGATGGGACAGCTTGTAACTGCCTTGACCTATCAAGTCTCTCAGATGTCTGAGGAACAAGGTTCTGTACTCGGCTGTAAGGTTATCACAGCTCCTGGCTTCAAGCTGAATCCCTTTGTCCCTCCAGCTGTCTGGGTGTCTTTGTTCACCGTTTCTTCTATGGCTTGGTCAACAGGGATTCGGGGAAAGGGATTGGTGGAGCCCATTTGAACTGAGAAACCCCCTTCCATGAATTCTGTATACACATCTGGGTGTGTGATGGGCAGTTGAGACATTTGGGCGTAATAGTAGGGAAGGTACCGTGCATAATTAATTTGGTCATATGCAAAGCACCAAGGAATCATTGCTCGAATGCTTGCCAGGTGAAGCATCCAGTCTCCCTCTCTAGATGCTCGAATGAGGCCCAACATGATTTAAACCATGTCCAAATAAGACATCCAGAAGGCAGAGAGACTGCCATTTCCATTATTTCCAACTCAACCACTACCAGGCAGCAATCTGGAACTGCTGTCTACAGGCATCTCCTGTTGTGCCAAGCCCTATTCTCCATGGATGGACCGACAACGATGGCAAGCTGGCCATTCACTGGATTCTGTTCACTGGAACAGAATTTGAACTTGGGGAGTCAGATGGAGAAATTGATGACCAGTTTTAATGTGTAACATGGCCCTAGGTTTGGAAAAAAACTTCTACCCGGCAGCTAGACCATGAACAAGGACATTGGGAAAAAAGAGACAAAAAGAGAAAAAAGGAAATAAAGAATAAGCCATACAAGGAAAAAACTGAACAAAAAATAAAGTGGGTCGGCACAAAGGACTTTAGTCTCTTATATAGTGCGATCAACCCAATGTTGCACAATGTATATTTATATTGATGTTACTACACTGTTGTTACTGCTGTATATACAGCATTATGTAGATAAAAGGACACATAATTTCATGCATATACTTTCATGTTGATTTGACTACTACTGTGACTCATGAACTGCTTTATTATAAAATGCTACTATTGAACAAATACTTAAAACGAGTCTGTGTTGTAACTGACTATGGTCTGATTAGTTTCGCGTTAAAACTGCTTGTTTAATATAAGGCTGAAAATCTGTCCCTCAAAATGAAATAATATGGGTAAATTATACATTTCCTGAATCCTTAGGGTCATGTCAGCATTCCAGATTTTGTGTTTTGTGCCACTGATGTTTCTCAATGGCACAGGACTAAAAGAAAAAATATGATTTCGGCAAATATTGTGTTAAAAATGTTTTATTCGAAGTTTGAAGAGCTCCAGTATCCACTGTACTTGTCCCACATATAGCAGCAGACGGCACTTCCCGACGCCTTTTTCGTGGTAGCAGGGGATTTCAACCAGGCAAGTCTCAAGTCTGTGTTACCAAAATTTTACCAGCATGTTGACTGTGCAACTAGGGGTAAAAACACATTAGATCATGTGTACACAAACATCAGAAATGCCTACAAAGCAGCCCCCCTCCCTAACATTGGCTCTTCTGATCACTCAGCTGTTATGCTCACGCCCATATATAGACCTAGGGTGAAACAAAGCAGAGCAGCACTTAAAGAGGTCAGAACGTGGCCACAGGAGGCAATTCCAGCACTGCAGGACTGTTTTGAAGATACACAGTGGGACATTTTTAAGGAGGCAGCAACATATGACAATGTCACCAACCTGGAGGAATACACAGAAACTGTCATTGGCTACATAAATAAATGTATTGATGATGTGACTGTGGTTAAGACCATTAGGAAGAGAGCCAATCAGAAACCTTGGCTGACCGGAGAGGTCTGTGCACTGTTGAGAGCCCGAAATGTGGCGTTTAAATCTGGGGACACTGCTGCATTCAGTCTGGCGAGACAAAATCTGACCAAGGGTATCCGGGAAGCGAAGCGGCTGTATGGGCAAAAGCTCAATGGCCACTTCACGGACACCAAGGACTCCAGGCGTTTGTGGCAGGGCTTTAAGACACTTTCGGACTATAAGCCCCCTCCCCAGCAGGTTGGACAAAAAGACCCCTCATTGCCGGACAGACTAAATGACTTTTATGCACGTTTTGAGGTTAATAACACCATTGAGGCACAGATGCCCCCACCACGCCCCAGTGAGCAGGTGCTACAGCTGTCAGCAGCTGGAGTAAAAAGGGCCTTCGCCTGCGTCAACCCACGCAAGGCGGCGGGACCAGACAACATTCCTGGGCGTGTGGTAAAGGAGTGTGCAGAGCAGTTAAAGGATGTTTTCTCAGACATCTTTAATATCTCGCTCAGCCAGGCAGTTGTGCCCACTTGCCTCAAGAGCGCGACCATCGTTCCAGTGCCAAAAAAGTCAAATCCTGCCGGTTTAAATGACTTCCGACCTGTGGCCCTTACACCTGTAGTGATGAAGTGTTTTGAGCGGCTTGTCTTACAGCACATCAAGGGCAGCCTCCCTGCAAAACTCGATCCACTACAGTTTGCATATAGAGCCAATCGCTCCACAGACGACGCTGTCTCAACCATACTCCATCTCACGTTGTCGCATCTAGAGAAAGAGAACACCTACGCCAGGCTCCTCTTCATCGACTTCAGCTCAGCATTCAACACCATCATTCCACAACAGCTGGTGGAAAAGCTGCGGTCGCTGAATGTGGACTATGGCACCTGCACCTGGATCCTCAACTTCCTGTGTCAGAGGCAACAGAGAGTCAGGGTCGACAGCCAAACATCAAGGACAATCACAGTGAGCACAGGATCGCCCCAGGGCTGTGTCTTGAGCCCCCTGCTGTTCAGTCTGCTGACCTACGACTGCACTGCCAAATTTGGCAGTAATCACATCCTCAAGTTTGCTGATGACACAACCGTGGTGGGACTCATCAACAAGAATGATGAGTCTGCCTACCGGAAGGAGGTGGAACTATTAACATCTTGGTGCAGTTCACACAACCTCTCCCTGAATGTGGACAAAACAAAGGAGATGGTGGTCGACTTCAGGAGATCCAGGATCTGCCATCACCCACCGCTGACCATCGGTGGCGCCCCTGTGGCAAGGGTGAATAACATCAAATTCCTGGGGGTTCATCTGGCAGACGACCTGACCTCCACTACGAACACCACGGCCATCATCAAAAAGGCCCAGCAGAGGCTATACCCCCTCCGGAGGCTCAAAAAGGCAGGCCTTCCTACTCCTCTCCTCACCACCTTCTACAGGGGCACCATTGAGTCCATCCTGACCTACAGCTTCACCTCCTGGTTCGGCAGCTGCAAGGCAGAAGAAAAACATCGGCTGAACCGGGTGGTGAAGACAGCTGGGAGGATCATTGGTGCCTCTGTTCCCTCCTTGGTGGAGCTCTATGTTAAGCGCTGTACACGGAAAGCTACCAGCATTATAAGGGACCTCCATCACCCTTCCCATGGCCTGTTTGCCCTCCTACCCTCTGGGAAGAGGTATAGGAGCATCAAGGCTCGAACAAGGAGAATGCAAAATAGTTTCTTCCCAACTGCAGTAAGGACTGTTAATGAACTGCGCCCCCTGCCAATCCCCCCCCCCCCCCCCCCAGGCCTACTGACCTAAAATGACGCGTTTGTGCTTAAATGGACATGATGTGATATTGCACTTTTGAAATGCATAACAGCACTTTATTAAGATTATGCTGGATTATTGCACCATGGCACTTTACCTACCATACCTACTGACGTGCTGTGTTGGTAGCTTTCTTTTCTAGATGAATTGCACGTCAACACATATTGTTTTTTTTTAAATGTTTGTTTATGCTGTTTTAATGGTTGTATGCTGTTTTAGTCTGGGTCTTTTATGTTTTTAGATAGGCTTGATGTTTTATGTTTTTATGTTACACTGCTAGTGACTGGGGGGAACGATATTTCATTCTTGTATGTATGTAAGTACATGGAGAGAGTGACAAATAAAGATTCATTCATTCATACACAAAAGGGCTTGAATGAAAGCTTAAAGTGTCCCCTTAAAAATGATACCAAACACTATAGTGAAAGATATTGCAATATGTACTCAACAGGTGCCAATACCAAGATATGCACCTGCATCTAAAATGGCTTTTTTCAATGGGGGAGGGTAACTTCAGCACCTGATAACACCAATTTAGCTGTGACCCAGGAAGGGTTATCATACCAAAATGTTATCTACAGACATAGAGCTTCTCAAAAATGATAAGTAACCTTTGCCACCTTTCGGTGTACCGACATCTCGTCTGGCCCATGGACTATTAAGACTAGAGAGATTTATTTTCTTTGCAACAATCAGGCCTTCCAAAATGGCCGTTATACCTCCGCCTGTTGCACGGTTCCAGGGCAATGTCCTCTCCGTTTTACAACGACATTGCCTTCGTCATCTTTCATTATACAAGCCCACACGGCCTCTTTATCACCACCTTGCAGATTACCATCTGTGAATGAAGTTATCCCAGGCTTTGTCTGCTTCTTCTCTAATGTCCTGTCTCAGTGGCGTGCACAGACATTTTGAGGGGCAGGTGCTCAAGTAAATTATACTTTTTTTTGTTTACTTGGTCTGCTCTTTTTCCCCTCTGCACCTAGACCTCTTTGCCAAAAAATAGCCGATCTACAAGCCCACAACGCCTCGCAGCGCGAGGCGTTGTGAGCTTGTAGATCTGCTATTTTTGGCTAAAGTTCTCCTCAGAAAAGGGATGCTAGGTTTCGAGTGGTTATGGTAAAAAGAAATATCATATCACATAAATATTTGGCGGACCCCCTGTAGTAACTCTGAGGACCCCCTAGGGGTCCCGGACCCCCTGTTGAAGACCCCTGCTGTAAACTTTTTCTAAAGGGCACTTCTGGTCAAGAGGGCAAAGGGCAGGTGCTCTAGCACCATCTAGAGTCTATCTGTGCACGTCTCTGACCTGTCTTAGGTTTTTTTGGTGTCCCTCTACCTGGCTGGAACTCAACCAATGGGTCACAAATCATCAACTGCCATTTCCCCATCGAGACATCATGGCTTTTGCACCTTCCGTGGTCTGCTTTGTAGCTTCTTTTATGGAGGGAAAAGGGGTGTCAAATATTAACTTCTTCTCGCCTGCCACTTCTCTCATTGCAGGCCAAAACTTATAGGCTTAAGCAAAGGTACTTTTCCCTCATCTGCATATTTTACTTCAGTAGAAGACCAAGTTTCCGAAAGCAAAAGACAAGGCTGTTTTGAGTTCAAGTTACATGCTTCTACACCACTCCCTCTCTCTCCCATCTCTAGATAGGCTTCTACGGGCATTTCCATCATCCGTTTTTCCAAATGCCGAGCTGCCGTTTATTACGTGATTTTTCATGTCTCGATAATGGTGTTTATCCTCTTCCGTTAAGCGGATATCTGAGGGGGCATCCTTTTTCCTGAGTCTACCTTTCAGCTTATGTAGAGGTGCAGCAACTTCTCACTACACTAATTCTCGATATGATTGCGATAATGTTTACATTGCGGCTCGTGGTGGTTACTACCGCCCGGGTTTCTTGCAAAAGGTTGCTGGTTATCAGTTCGTAACCGAGTTGATTCAATTTGCATTTCGGCCCCCGGCCATCACGCTAAGTGCATATGCCACCCCACCACCATGGGACAAATCTTCATTGGCGGGATTCACGATCATGCAAGGGCGTCCGGCCAGATTCGATATTTCAGCTTGAATAATGGCACGCCTCCCTTGCCCTTGCCTTGAGAATTAGCCACTCTGATGGGGCGGCCATAGCTGAGTGGTTAGTGAGCCCGCCTAGGGAGCCAGAGGCCCTGGTTGCCCCAGGTTCGATTCCAGGCCACGTCAGCATGTGTGTCGATGAAATTAAATTTGTCCCTGAGCAAGACTCTTAACCCCTAATTGCTCACAGGTTCTCATTGGAAACAAGACCGCAAGGACTTTCATGAACGACCTGTTAAAAGGAATTATCCTTATCTGATCTCCTTCTGAGGGATCGGGAGGAGAGGCTCAAACTCAGCATGAAAACGATTAGTCTGTGTCACATTTGGTTCTCTAGACGGGGACTCGCCCTCTCCTGGATACGGAGGGGGGTTTCTACTGTCTATTCTGTCATTATCGGTCTCGGCATAAGCGGGCACCTCCCTATAACGGGAGAAAGCCTGCTCCCACTCTTCCGAGCTCCTTGCTCCCCGAGGGGCATTGGGAGAGGGCCGCTCTAACTCTTCTTCTTCTTGTATGGAGCCAAATTCGGTCTCTACCTCCTCGGCCCCATCATAGGTTTCCCCGTCAGCCATGTGCACGGTTCTTCCTTATTCTATATACTGTATATATATATAGGGTTTTCTATACACACATATAAATCCTCTTAATACACGTACATTGTATGGTTACGCATACATATACTCCATGCATTTATTTTCCCTATAAATACACGCTTAGGTTTCCCCGTCAACCATGTGCACGGTTCTCCCTAAATATATATGTACATATATATACAGAAGCGGTCTGCCTACATATACACATATATCAACTACAAAAATAATAAACCTTTTGGTCAGGGTTTATGCCTTTTATGCAAACAGTATGCAATCGTCCTGTGGTTCCTAGATCTTAATCTCGCTGAGGGATCAATTCAACTTGATCGTCACCTTGTTCCAGATCACGGAGCGGATACAGTGGTGCAGGACGGGGGAGCTATAGCCACAATTAAACTCAACAACTAACTTCTCTCTGGCTTATAAAGCACTTTCACCTGCAATACCACATTGTCCTGTTTGGCACGGGGCGCTATTGAGCCAGTTTGTATGCATGTTATCTCCTGGTTCTGTGTGGAAAAAGTAAAAAAAATATATAAGAAAAAAATATAAATAACTGATTTCAGGGACCAAATCAGTTTGGCCTGTTTTGAGACCAATTTACAGAAAACCTCAAATTTGCTGTGAAAGCCTGAGTGTTCAAACTGGGGTATTTTGGGGGATAGAAGAGAGGTCGGGGAGACTAAAAACACACAAAAAAGAAGAAAAGGTTAAAATTCATGGTGTAGTTCATTTAAAACGATTGTGATGCTGTGTCAACACATTTAGCACATAGAGAATCACTGATATATAAACAAGAATGTGACAGCCGTCAATCATCATCTCTGCTGTCCGGCCTCGGTCAGGTCCAGGTTGATGCCAGAGGACAGGAGCTCTCCACCGCACGAGCGGTTCAGCAGCTCCTTCAGGGCCTCGTTCACCTCGTTGTTGTTGAAGACCACCGCGGAGAAGCTGCAGTTCGGACCCCCACCACCTCCTCCTCCCCCTCCTCCCCCTCCGCCCCCATCCCCCCCCGCGGAGGAGGGGGGAGGGGGGAAGGAGCCCAGGGCCTCCTGCACCCACTTCAGCTCGTTGCTGAGCTCGTGGCGCAGGGCGTCGAAGTGGCTCCGCCTCTCCTGGTAGCGGCCGCTCACCGCGCCGAGGCTGACGCTGAACGCCCGCATGTCGTCCTGGAAGAGGAGGTACACGGTTAGAGGGTTAATCCCACTGATTCATTGTAAAAAATAAAAGATTTAAAGGAGTAGTTCACCCCAAAAAATACTTACTTTCTATTAATTACACACCTCAGTTTTTATCCCACGATTTTGTACCCCATTTTTTTCACCTAGTGCCAATTGTCTAAGTAATCCTGGGCGCTACACTCCCACACTCCCTTCAATGCATGAGAGCTAACACGCCTTCTTATCACCCGACAGTGGGGACTTTCCCCGGTAGGACGTAGCGCGTGGAAGGAACACGTTAGGCAGTATAGAGACCAGGATTACTGCATGTTTTTAGTTCCCATGCAGCTATAGGCTCAAATATGGAGTGTGTTGTCTTACCTCAATGTGTCGTCATGGCATCAGGCGCAAACAAATCACTCAGCTCCATATATGGCCAAAAAAGGGGGCATGCCCATATATGGGCATATACTGATGACATCAGGGATCTCCATATATGGGCATAAAAGGGACAAGGACTGACGGATAGATCTCCATATATGGCCATATCAGTCGGATCGGCTGTGCATCAGAGGTGTGAGCGACCTCTAGTTTTCAGAAATAACAGACCTACGTACAAGTGAGCTTGTAGATTGACTATTTATAGTTAAAACATTTACATACAATTTTTTTCTGTTGCAAAAAGTGGTGGGTATGAATCACGGATCTGTGAGAGTGAGGGTGTTGCGTCGTACGCACAGTGAATGGCTGTGACGCCTCTGATAATCCATTGTTTTTTTTCATCTCTATACCTGCAGGCTCCTCTTCATGGCCTCCACCTTGCGGAACTCGTAGCGGATCTGTGAGAGCTCGTGGCGCACGCCCTCGCTCTCCTCCTTGTACCACGCCTCCTTCTCGTTGTAGATGGACACCATGGCGTCCATGTCCTCCTGCAGGGAGTCGTGGGCCAGCGCCAGGCTGCTGAAGGAGCCCTCCATCTGCCCGATGTCCTCCACCACCTGCACGGGCACGGGGGCATTTTCATGGACTTTTAGTCATATAGTCTTTTTGAATGAAAGTCCATTTAGTTTTAGTCATGGTCTCACTTCTATTTGATCTCTTCTCCACTAATATTTTCATCAATCTTTTATTTGTTGACGAAATTGCCAATATAGTATTGTTTTGGTTCACGATAGTTTTAACACATCGAGTGCCAGAGTTTTTATCGGCGCTAGCCGCTCTATACCTTTAGGTATAGAGCAGATCCTGCTCTATACCTGACTTTGTCCGTGTTCACCGTCAACGTTCTGATTGGTCAGACACGTCAACAAAGTGATTGGTCAAGCTTCACGTGACACGTGGCTATAAACACATTATAAACACATATCGATGACAAAATGTATCAAAGGCGCCACTACCTTCACACAGGGTGTGATTTTTTAAAAACAGGGTACATCCAGTGCCAGCGTTTATTAGTGTTTACACCGATCGTTTTAGAGCTGCAAAAGCCTCCACAAGGACCCGGATGTAAACAAAAGGTGTCTGGGCGACCCATGGAACAATAATGTTTCTAACGAGCGATCCGCAATTGCAGAGAGATCGCCCGTCGAAAAGAGTAGCTTTGAACTCTGACAGTGTACGAAATCTACGAATGGAACCAAATGAATCAATTTGGTTCCATTTGTACCCTCTTAGAGTTAAGTGGGTCCTGGGTAGGGGTGTGTTGATATATCGTCCCGCGATATATCGCGATACGTTTTCGTGACGATATGTATCGTTTTGACGTTTATTTTATTTTTTATATATACCTTTTTGCAATAATAATAATGCAAAAACAGAAGTATGTGTTTGCATTTGCTCCCCCCCCCATATATTTTCATAATAAAAAAGTGCCATATATCGTATCGAGAAATTAGTGTATCAGCACACCCCTAGTCCAGAGACTTAAAAGGTTGTTTCAAATCTTTGCACGGCTATGTGTGCATGTGCGTGTGCGTGTGCGTGTGCGTGTGCATGTGCGTGTGCGTGTGCGTGCATGCGTGTGCGTGCAGCACCTGGGCGAAGCGCTCCATGTTGACGTAGGTGTTGTTGGGAGGCATGCTGGAGTGGGACTTGATGGTGTACTCCCTCAGCCTCTTGGTCTTCAGCTGTCTGCGCTCACGTTTCTTGGTCTCGCGGGCCTTGGGCTCCTCCTTGCATTCGTTGGACTGTTAAAGGTCAGAGGATAAAGGGTGGGATGGAAGTTTAGTGAATGTTAATGTAACATTGAACCCTTGTATGTTCAAAACCATTATTGTCAGGAAATGGAGAAAAACAAAACCTGTGTTTCAATGGATCCAATGTAGTTATTATTTAGTCCCAAGTTCTTATAAATAGGTTTCATTGTACAGACAGACTTAGCCACTTTCACGTTCAAAATGTTTAAAAACTACAGACATTTGCAGATCTACAAGCTTGTAGATGAACTTGTAGATTGGCTACTGCCACTATTGTTTAAAATAATTTGAAAGTATGAAATTACTAAGGATATAGCCTGGTTTGGCCATAGTGGCTACATTATCTATATTATTGGTGCCAGTCATTTCATTGTATATTTCAATAAACAAATTGAACAGACATAAATAGTCAGATCTCTATGCAGTCCATGACTAATATGGACTCATGACGATGAAACAGTGTGGATGTGAAACAGTGTTGTGTTTGTACCTTTATCCATGGATGATTCAGAGCATCTTGGATGGTTAACCTTTTCCTGAAGCAAACAAATACATAGAATGACCTGATTACCATCATTATAACTTATAGTGATCATATAGTTATCGTGACGTAGTCATGTTCTGGCATACAGTAGCTATTATACTGTTGATGTGCATATTCCCATCCACACTATTTATGATAAAACCCACATGGACATAATATTCTCCTCTGAAACCTTGTATCTCCATATTTACTTTGTATACTATGTTGTATGAGAGCATTGTGCAAAAGAAGCCTGTCTACAAGCTCACAACGCGCTGGGGTCCTTTTAGACTAGCGGTTAAGGTGTTAGGTAATGTCTCTTCCCACACGAGAATCCCGGGTTTGAATCTCGGGTGTGACGCTGGTGTTGTGACCTTTGCACTGAGATTGTCAAGCTCTAGGCCGGGATACAACAAGACTGCACACAGACTCATGAACACGGTACACATACATAAACATATGTGCATTTTAATGAAGGGCCGTCTGAACCAGGGGTGATGCAACTTTGATGATGCAGAGGGACACTATAATTCCACACTCACTCCAGAGGTCACTGTCAGGCAGAAACCTCTTATCTCCGTATTTCAACTTTTTTCCGTAAATTAATGCCGTACTTCGCCATTCTATGTCACACAAAAGTAGCAAAAATAGCCGATCTACAAGCTGAAAACGTTTTGAGCTTGTAGATCTGTTATTTTAGCTATTTTTGAATTGGAATCCAGATTTTTTTTGGGGCTATTTTTGAATTGGAATCCTGAAAAGTAACATTTTTATTTAGTTTCAAATGCATTTAGTTATACTTACAGTATGTTAACTTTATGAACTTAAATACAAATACATTGGACATAAAAGAGACAATAGAATTGTAATACTATTAAGCTACTAATATAGACTGAAGTAATTAAAGCGGGTCATGTTTGCATGTTTGGAATCATAACAGCTGAAATCAATAATATATCAGTATTCTGATATTAACCTGCGGGCCACATTAAGTGAAGGTGGGGGCCGAATGTGGGCCCCTGGGCCGCCAGTTGCCCATGTATGGTCTGAACTATACACTACACACAATGTCATTGTTACTGTGAATTGTCTTTATTAATGTGGTTCTTTTTATTTTTTTCTCTCTTTCTCTCTTTCTTTGGATTGTTCCCGTCCCTGCCTGTTGTACTGTATCTGGTACTGTATGGGTAATGATGGCAGTAGGGTGTAAAGACAGTCTTACTTTGGGTTCATGTCAGGCTAAACCCCAGAGCTCTGTGCGTTTTGCTGATAGCAGACCAAACCCCATCCGATCACAATGATGTAGCTGTGCAATATTATCTATCTGTCTATTAACACACTCTGACATGTGACACCCCACCGCCCACCCCCCTGTACTCGATTGTGTTTTGTTCATGGAACCAAGGCAGTATACTTTAAGTTGCTATTTATGTGCTTACGGTATCACAATGTGAACACTTTTTAGAAGGTTTTAAATATTTTCTTTTTTTACATAATGTTTTTACAGTATATATTCATGTTATACTATAAAGATTGTTTGCCGATTATTTGGAGGCCCACTTGCAATACCCTCGTGGCCCACCAGAGGTCCCCGGCCCACAGGTTGAGTGTGTGAAAGGCTGCTCTAAGCACTATTACATCTTATCCCTCTCCAGCAGCTGTCTGATGAATCTCTTGGCCAGTTCGCTGGTGTGGCCGAAGAACTCCTCGTCAAAGTCGTAGTTTATCGCCGAGATGTTCTTCAGCGTGTCCTGCTTGGTCTCCCCGAGAAATGGAGATGCACCACTCAGTCTGAAACGGAAGATCAGAGGGTTTTTAGTATGATCTGCAGGGGTTCCCAAAGTAGGGGTCGCGACCCCACTTGGGGTCGCGGGAGACTGACGTGGGGTCGCGAAATAATTTTGGGTCATTAAAAAAAAAAAAAAAAAAAAAAGTTTTTTTTTTTTTTTTTTTTTTTTAACTTTAAATTCAACAGAATGGATGAAATACCATCTAAAATGATCACAAATGGTACATTTTACCATTTTAATACATTACAAATGCGCACCGAACATGCACGTTTATGTTTATAAATGACCTCCAGGTTTAGGTGGGGTCGCGAGTCAATTTCCGCCTTATTTTGGGGTCGCGGGCTGAAAAGTTTGGGAACCCATGATCTATAGTATGACAGCTAGGGGAACGTCGTGTGGCTAAGGCTGAAAATATCATCAAGGACATTCACCATCCCAGCCATAATCTGTTCAAGGCGCTGCCGTGTCCACGGCCGGGCAAACGGTATAGGAGCCTGGCGAGCACGAGCAGTACCACCAGATTCTTGAACAGTTTTTAACCAGCAGCAATCCGGCAGCCGGCTAACAGAAACTAAGTCTGGTGACACTGCACAGACTGAACTGTGAAATGTGGTTAACCCTTTTTTTTTTTGTAACCCAAATCTTTGCTTCTGGGGGTCCCTGGAACTAAATATTTTGAGATGGGGGTCCGCGGCCAACACCATATAATTTTGGGGGTCCTTGACATGAAAAAGTTTGGAACCACTGACATTATAGAAACATACGTTTTTTGTTTTTGTTAGGATTTAGAAAGACATTTGTAGAATCCCCAGAAACAAAGATTTGAGTTACAAATGTTTGCTTTAAAAAAATCTTGTTTTTTCAATAATTAGCAGATCTACAAGCTCATAGCGCGGCACTCGTGCCGCACTATGAGCTTGTAGATCTGCTATTTTTGAATAGCCAAAGAAATCGTACGTTCCCGGTCTTAAAGGGTTAAGGGGACTTTTTTATAAACACATTCATGACTTTTTATTTTAATGCACTCAGTCACATTTTTGTATATGTAGATTAGTCATATTATGCACTTTATGCCTCTCCTCTCTCTCTATGAGATGACTATCGATCGTTTTTAACTGCAATTGATGAGCCTGTACAACCAAGAATTTCACCCACCTTACTTGTGATGTGACAATAAAGATTGATTCTGATTCTATATTCAGCCCCTCAAACCGGGACCCTTACATCGATGTGCACGTTCATGCACATGCACATGTATACGCACCATAGCTGTTGCATACAGGCGACAATGACTGATTGACAAACATCAGCCTCAGCGCGGAATTCAGACACGCAATGTATTTGTTCATGTTTTCTGATTGGTTTAGGTGAGCATGTTCACATGATAAAACACTGAAATCTATCACCTATTCTTAGTAAAAATGGAACCCGAGTTGCAACTGTACATTTTCTTTTCACTCTACACCAAATCTCTGTGCCAATTTTTCTTTATTTTTTGTGTCGATCGGCAAATGTTGGCAAAGTACCCCCAAGAATAAAGATGCTGGGGTTCATGTGGTTAAGAACATACCAAGGAGTAAAGGACTGGCTCCCTTTCTGCCAAAGGGTTGATTTTAAAATGCTACTGTTGGTCTATAAAGCATTGAATGGTTTAGTCCCAAAACACATCTTATGCTTCACTATGAATCATCCAGACCTCTCAGATCATCTGCTCCACCACATCACTCCACTGACTTCCTCCACACATTTCATTGGTTTTAAGATCTTACTGTTTGTTTTTTAAAGCCCTAAAACATGATTTTTATATGTTTTTGCCCCTAAATGCCAAAAATAGGGACACCAGGTTGAAAATGGGTGAAAGAGCATGGAGCAAATAATGATGTGGAAATAATGTCTCTGTTGGCTGGAAATATATATTATTATCATCATCATCATTATTATCTTATCATCTTATTATCTTACTACTACTGTATAATTGACAAAAAAAAAAAAAAAAGTTCGTCCGGGATTCGCAAGCACAAGATCCCTCCACATGCCTCCAAGACCCGCCACAGACTGTTGATCAGAGCTATGGCTATGTTTTAGACATCTTACGCCACCTCCATCAGTGATCAGACACTCGGCTTGATTGATTTTCTGATTTGCCTATCAGACCCTCAGCCTGATATGGCAGGTTGCCATAGCAACCATATACAGGAAGTTTGACCTCTTTATCACAATTACGGCAAACTCAAAGAGTGACGGTGTACTAGCAGACATACCTGACCCACAGAAGGAGCCGGAACTGCATAAGCCGGTGCGTCAATCCATGCTACATGGACGCTGTGGGACAGCCAACCCTAACAGCCCCTGCATGGTCAATAACAGCTGGGAGGTTGGGACTAGAGGGCCGCGAAGCGCCACGTTATTATTATCATTATAAACTATTATATTATATTATGTCCAAAACTGTTTCTTTTCAAGATTCAAATTCAAAAGCATCAAAAGTAGCAGATCTATAAGCTCGAAACACGGTGCGAGCTTGTGGATCTGTTACTTGTGATGCTTTTGTGTGACGCTAATAATATTAATAAACTCACAGGATGTAGGTGATGATGTCATAATCAACTCACAGGATGTAGGTGATGACTCCGATGCTCCACATGTCGGCCTCTAGACCCAGAGGCTCATAGTTGACGATCTCTGGTGCTGAGGATGGCAGATGGCGAGGACAATACATCAGCTCTACTGTAGCGTCCAAGGTGTAAGGTCTTAGGTGTAGGCCTTAAAGGGCAACACCACTTTGGTAGAGGTTTGGGTTGTGTAGTTACTAGGCCTGACCTCTATTAGTCGAATAGTCGACTAATTAGTCGAGGGGTGTCTGAGTCGACTGCCAATCTCTTAGTCGTATTAAAAAAAGTTTAAATTTTTTTTGATTATTCGACTGAGAGGTTGGCCTAGTTTGTTATATTAATTAACTAATACTTTGCCAAAGATAGGATATACATCAAGATTTATTGGGAGAAACCAATAGTATATGTTAAATCAGACAGTAAGCACCCCTACAGCCCAAATGGAATGTTCCTCTATTGCATAACATATTTTTTGCATGATTTGACTGAGAGATTGGCAGTCGAATCAGACTTATTCCACTGACAATCTCAGTCGGAAAAAAAAGTATATACAAAAAATATATATATTATTATTTTATTTTTATTTTTTTGGGGTGTTGCATTAGTCGACTGCCAGTCGACTATTGGCAATTAGTCGCCAATCAGATTCGACTATACAATCCTTCGTCGGGGACAGGCCTAGTATTTACCTTGCCATGATGTAACACCAAAGGCGTTAATAAAGAATAATTGCTTCATTGATTCGAAATTGATAATTCAAAATATGCTCCTCATTGACTGACGCTGAAACAGCTCTCAAAGTCACTCTTTTTTAGCACATAAACGAACACAAACAAAGCTGATTCAGACAATATAGAACATTAATAATGAATGTCATAAGACCTTTAAAAAAGAAGGAAAAAAAGATGCACATGAAACCACACATACAGGAACTCTATGTGACACTTTAAAACCACACAACCCCACTGTGAGGTAACCTGAACATACAGACATTCTAAAGGTTACATAGCAATGCAAGAACTAATAAATAGTGTATATTAACCCATTGAGACCTGAAGCCGATTCTACACGTCTCCTAAATCCCAACAGTATTCTGAAAAACGTATGTTTCTATATCAGTGGTGCTCAATCTTTTTCATGTCAAGGACCCCCAAAATTATATGTATTTGGCCGCGGACCCCCATCAAAATATCTTGTTCCAGGGACCCCCAGAAGCAAAGATTTGAGTTAAAAATGTTCGCTTTAAAAATATATATACAGTATTCGAAGATTTGCACACATTTTCACGATTTTTCAAAAATAGCAGATAAAAATGAGATAGTTCCAGGTCTCAATGGGTTAAAATGTATTGTCTTTTTAATCTCCGAGCTGTACCATGACTTACCCACAAACTCAGGTGTTCCGAAGATGTTCTTAAACTCAACGCCAGCTTCTATCTTGTGGGCGAGTCCAAAATCGATGAGTTTGATCCTTGGCAGGGGAACGTTCTTGTCCAGGAGCATGATGTTCTCTGGCTAAAGCGCACAAAGCAACAGCATGGTTTACTGAGGGTCGTGAGGGAGACAGTGTTGCCCGATTCTGCGAGTAAATAAGCAACCAGGTCCATGAAAACAAGCCCAACAGAAGCAACTATAGGCCACATGAGCACTTTAAAGCTATGTGACCCCACACAATAAAGGTCTTCTAGGCATTTGTCATTTTCGTTGTCATATGAAAGCAGGGAATCATAGCTACAAATTGACATATTGCTTGTGCAGATTGACCCACCAGTTTTCGAGATATGGCTTATAGAATGATGCCTTGTAGAGATTCAGTGAACTGAGAAAACTGCATTCAAAGATTCACTTCTGTGATCTGTAAGATTTGAACACCTATCCCAGCATGCGTTGCTGAAAGGTGGGGGTTTGAGGGGGGCCAGGTAAACACCTCAGATGTGTCCCAGGGTGCATTGTTCTCAAATGGGGGGTGGGGGGCTTTGATAGCTCCCAGGGTCTTTTGGTGAACACTTCACAGTTTTAAAAGAAATGGCAAAACTTAGCAAATCTACAAGCTGTAGGCTAGTACCTAAATATGTTACCACTACTGGCTTACTGTACCTATAAAACATTAAACAATACCCAAATGGGCCACATACATCGGCTATTTGAACATAGCCGATCTACAAGCTCACAATGCGTTGTGAGCTTGTAGATCTGCTATTTTCAAATAAATCTTGAAAAAAAGGCGACAAATGTGGAATATTTTTAAAACATTTTAACAACACAAATGGTGCGGGAGTACCAAGTACCACGCTATGAGCTTGTATGTCTGCTATTTTTGAAAAATCGTGAAAACACACACACAGGCACACCTTGAGGTCAAAGTGTGCAATGTTCCTGGAGTGCAGGTAGTGAACTCCTTCTAAGATCTGTTTGATGAACTGTGTCGCCTCCTCTTCACTCAGAGACTCCTTCTGGGCCAGGAAGTCAAACAGTTCTCCTCCAGAAACCCTGCAACACGCACACACACACACACACACTGTGTTAAAACATTCAAAAAAGTTCAAAAATGTCGCGCTGTGAGCTTGTACATCTACTGTTTTTGAATAGTTTGCCAACGCTAAAATCTAAAATGACGCAGGGCATAGCAGTGGCGGCCATTTTGTGTTTCCACAGATAGAAAACCCATACATTTTGCCCATAGAGATTTCCGAAAATATTTATATTAATTGTTTTAAGCCTGGAACCAAAGCCATGTAGACTCCTGGTGAATCATGACCATAAAACATTTGACTCTATTTTTTAAATATATTTATTATATAATGTAATTAAATATTTAAATATTTTTGACACAAATGTCGGTTATGGTTATGATGAATGTTTTTTTTTTATCTGTGGCACCACACAATGGCCGGCACTGCTATGCCCTACAGCATTGGCTCTCAAACTTTGTCATGACAAGGACCCCCAAAATGATATGTATTTGGCTGTGGACTCCCATCTCAAAATATGTTGTTCCAGGGACCCCCGGAACAACATACCCACCAGATTTGAGTTACAAAGATTTGAGTTACAAAGATTCGCTTTAAAAAATATATATACTGTATATTCATAGATTTGCACAAATATTCACAATGTTTCAACAAAATCACACCCTGTGTGAAGGTAGCGGCGCCTTTGATACATTCTGTCAGGGATATGTGTTTATAATGTGTTTATAGCCATGTGTCACGTGAAGCTTGACCAATCACTTTGTTGACGGGTCTGACCAATCAGAACGTTGACGGGTCTGACCAATCAGAACGTTGACGGGTCTGACCAATCAGAACGTTGACGGTGAACACGGACAAAGTCAGGTATAGAGCAGGATCCACTCTATACCTAAATGTATAGAGCGGCTAGCGCCGCTAAAAATAGCAGATATACATGCTCATATGAGCTTGTATATCTGCTATTTTTCAATAGCCCAAAGTATAAAAGGTTAAAGCGGTTAAGATCATATTAAAACATTTTTAGCTGGGGACCCCCTGGTACCCCCCCCCCCCCCCCACCCCCCGCTCACAGCTCCAGGATGAGCACCACGTCGGTGCGGTTCTCGTAGACGTCGTGCAGCGTGACGATGTTGGCGTGCTGCACCTCCCTCAGGATGTCCACCTCCCTCTGGATCTCCTCCCTCCTCACGCCTCTCAGGCTGGCCGAGCTCTGACGCTTCTTGATGAACTTGGCGGCGAAGGGTCGCCCCGAGCTCCTCTCCACGCACCGCTTCACCATGGCAAACTGACCACTGTGACACGACACACACACACACACACACACACACACACACACACACACACACACACACACACACACACACACACACACACACACACACACACACACACACACACACACACACACACACACACACACACACACACACACACAGACACACAGTTTAACAATGTATGTATGTCCACACACAGGGAAAGCTTACAGGGACACAAATATTTTAGGTGCAGCTAGCCTGCAGCTTGTCCAGAATGCCGCTGCGCGCATACTGACAGGAACCAGAAGAAGAGATCATATCACTCCTTCATTGGCCTCTTTGCACTGGCTCCCGGTTAAATACAGAATAGAGTTTAAAGTTCTCCTCCTCACATACAAGGCTCTCAATGGACAGGCACCAGTATATCTCAAAGAACTCATCGAGCCCCGTAAACCAGCCAGAACACCACTGCGTCCACAGTATGAAAAAATGCTTACGGTTCCAGTAAACCCCCAAAAAACTAGAACAGGAGGTAGAGCATTTAAGTTTCAAGCACCTCAGCTGTGGAACCTTCTCCCAGTCTCAGTCCGTAAAGCAGACACACTCTGTATATTTAAAACTAGACTAAAAACCTTTCTCTATGATAAAGCCTATAGCCGAAGTGTATAGACTCAGTCCCCCTATAGTCATCCTCTCTCCCCTCGTCCTCTCTCTTCCCGTCCTCCCTTTGGTTGTGTGGGTTTGTGTCCCATTGGTACAATCGTAATTAACCCTGTACGGATTCACGCTCTAGTAAGGCCTGCCACTAATTCTACAACCGGGGACTCGTTCCCCGGAGTTTCTTCTACCACCCACGTCGCAGGTCCATGGACTATTACTATGGACCCCCAGCTGCGGCTCAAGACTGTGACTGCGGACCGGGCCTGGGCCTCTCCATGGAGTCTTTGGACTGTTACTACGGACCCCCAGCTGCGGCTCAAGACTGTGACTGCGGACCGGACCGGGCCTCTCTCCATGGAGCACGACCTGGACACGACCGTGGACTTCTACTACACTATACCGCATATTATATTATCTTAAACATTTTTATATTATTCCATTATATACTGCATACACACTATTGCTGTACTATATTATACTATCATATGCTAGTATCTTACACTATTATATTTGCTATTATTGTTATTGTTACTGCTTGCACTGTATCTCTTTCTGTCTCTCCTCTGTCTCTCCCTTTCTCTCTCTCTTCTTTCCCCCAACACGGTCGAGGCAGAAGGCCCCCGCCCTAGAGCCTAGGGTCTGCCTGACGTTTCTTCCTGTTGAATTAAGAGGGAGTTTTTCGTTGCCACTGTCGCAAAATTGCTTGCTCAGGGTGGGATGTTGGGTCTCTTCTCTACATGTAAAGTGTCTTGAGACAACTTGTTGTGATTTGACACTTTAATAAAATTGAATTGAATTGAATTGAATAGAGGTTACATTCACAAACTCATGGACAGGGACGTGCACAGATAGACTCTAGGTGGTGCTAGAGCACCTGCCCTTTGCCCTCTTGACCAGAAGTGCCCTTTTTTTTCAGTTTACAGCAGGGGTCTTCAACAGGGGGTCCGGGACCCCTAGGGGGTCCTCAGAGTTACTACAGGGGGTCCGCCAAATCTTTATGTGATATGATTTTTCTTTTTACCATAACCACTCGAAACCTAGCATCCCTTTTCTGAGGAGAACTTTAGCCAAAAATAGCAGATCTACAAGCCCACAACGCCTCGCAGCGCGAGGCGTTGTGGGCTTGCAGATCGGCTATTTTTGGCAAAGAGGTATAGGTGTAGAGGGAAAAAAGAGCAGATCAAGTAAACAAAAAAAAGTATAATTTACTTGAGCACCTGCCCCTCAAAATGTCTGTGCACGCCACTGCTCATGGATATGTGTCCTCATGATACAACACGCATGTCATTCAGCACTCCAAGTAGGGCCGGCGCTGCCACATATGGCAGCAGAGACAGCATAATACTTTGCCAGCCTTTCTGCCTCGTGCATTCCAAGATGTCGAAACGCTCCAACAACCAGTCCGGGGGTATAATGTCCTTGGCTGGATCACCAGAGAAAAAAAACAGAATAAGTTCTTAGTCTTGCACTGCTGCTTGGTGTTAAAGCGCTCTCTGTAGTTGTTCTCATGGGCCTGGAGGTCCACCCGTTGCTATTCCGACAGCGGACGGACACACCGCTGGAAGGCCGCCAGGTCTGTTGCCTCTCTTCCCGGTAGCTGTTCACAGGAGGGAGGGGCCGTCAGGTAGCATCGGCTGTTGGTAGATTCCACCGGTGAGAAGTGCCTTCTTGTATGCAAGCTGCATAGTCCACAGAAGTTGCAAATGCATCCACTGCACCTACTATATTAACGATGGTAGTTACAACGGGGCAGTTTAACGTCATGCCCAGGACACTGGGCATGACGTTTTGTTTTTGATTTTTACTTCAAAAGATTTTCATAAATTACAAAATGAATTCAAAAGAATTTCATAATACATTAATACTTTTTATTTTATTTTTCATTTTTTTAATCTAAGAAGTAGTGAAAATAAAGACTGTTTTCACTATTTTGGGACATAAACGTTCCCTTTTGGGTCTCAAGCTAAAAAGGTTGGGGTGATTAGAGACTGATTAGAGATATAGGCCAGGGGACCTTGAGGGGGTTCCAGGGGATCCCCAGCAACTACTTAAACTACGGCTGGGCACTTAACCAAAAATATATAAAATGTATCCATGGTCTTGATCCTGCTCATGTAGGTTAACGTTGTTGTGAGCTTGTAGATCTGACAAAAACAAAAAATCTCCATGAATTCTAAACTTCATGGGGTGTCATTTATAGAAAATAAGAGATTTTTTTTTTGAATGAACTACTCCTGTAAAGCGGTTAAACTGATTCTGATGCTATATTGACTAATTTTGTCAGGGACCCCCTGGAACGCCCTCAAGGACCCCTGGGGGGGTTGAGAACCACCGCTCTAAAGCTATTTCCACCACAAGCCAACTAACTGGTCTATTCAAAGCGCTGTGCTAATTCTGTAGCCTCATGATAACTTATGACTGGACTCCAACAACACACACGCACACACGCGCACACACACACACACACACACGCACACACACAAACACACACACACACACACACACACACACACACACACACACACACACACACACACAGCGTTGCGATGCCACGCATTGTGAGCTTGTAGATCTGCTATTTTCAAAAGATGTTTACACATTTGAAAACTTGAAATGGGACATTCTGCATAAAGAGTACTTTCACTTTTGGTACTTTAAGTACATTTTCATGCCAATACTTTTGTACTTTTACTCAAGTACATTTTGAATTCCGGACTTTTACTTGTAACGGAGTATTTCCATATTGCAGTATTGATACTTTTACTTAAGTAAAAAAAATCGAGTACTTTTCCCACCCCTGACAGGGAGTCAGCTGTAGTGTTGTGTTAGGTTGTCAGAGGTCACATGACCGTGTTGTGACAGCTGCACGCTCAGTAAGACAACACTTCATCACGTCATCGTGCACGGAAATAGCCGATCTACAAGCTCACAGGGCACTGCACTGCTGCCCCGCGCTGTGAGCTTGTAGATCGGTGCAAGACACCGGCACGTAACTGTAAGTGTAAACCAGGCTTCCTCATTCTATTCAGGACTCAGCTAAAGATAGCACCCTCCTTCCTTTGACACAGCAATGTGTGTGTGTGCGTGTGTGTGTGTGCGTGTGTGTGTGTGTGTGTGTGTGTGTGTGTGTGCGAGTGTGTGTGTGCGCGCGTGTGCGTGTGACACCACACACACACACACACACACACACACACACACACACACACACACACACACACACACACACACACACACACACACACACACACACACACACACACACACACACACACACACACACACACTCACACACACACACACACCACCCCTGGGTGCTCTGCAGTAGAATGGAGATCGTTTCATGAGCACAGAACTACGTTGATTCTTTAAAACATTTGTATGGGTCGCGGGTAAATGTACATTTTTTTCTCGTTACCTACATTTTCCTACACACAAAAAAATAGAATAAATAAAAATAATCTATATAATTTCATAAATATATATATATATTTAAGACATTCCACGCGTTGAAAAAAAAAGGAGAAAGAATAATACTTTTAAGAAGTTGAAACTATTTCCACTAGTTCTGGTTCCGGGCAGGAGACATCACATTTCTACTTTTGGGACTTGACTCAAAAGGTTTGGGAACCAGTGTATACCTGTACATGGACTGCACTGACAGTGGCGTGCACAGACATTTTGAGGGGCAGGTGCTCAAGTAAATTATACTTTTTTTTGTTTACTTGGTCTGCTCTTTTTTCCCTCTACACCTATACCTCTTTGCCAAAAATAGCAGATCTACAAGCCCACAACGCCTCGCAGCGCGAGGCGTTGTGAGCTTGTAGATCTGCTATTTTTGGCTAAAGTTCTCCTCAGAAAAGGGATGCTAGGTTTCGAGTGGTTATGGTAAAAAGAAAAATCATATCACATAAAGATTTGGCGGACCCCCTGTAGTAACTCTGAGGACCCCCTAGGGGTCCCGGACCCCCTTTTGAAGACCCCTGCTGTAAACTGGAAAAAAAAGGGCACTTCTGGTCAAGAGGGCAAAGGGCAGGTGCTCTAGCACCACCTAGAGTCTATCTGTGCACGTCCCTGTGCACTGATGAGCACATCATTTCCTATTGTTCCACATGGCTTCAAAAATATAAACAGAAGAACACATCAAGTACAAGTATTGGTACCTAAAGCCGCTTTACAACAAAACAAGAAAAAACGAGTTAAAAGGCTAAAAACCAAGCAAAGAAAAAGAAAAACATCAATCTATGCGTTGTGAGCTTGTAAATGTCTTTGGGTAGATGCAAAAGATCAGTATTAATAAAAACACTTTGAGTGCCAGGATTGCCAGAATTATTTCAGAATTGATTCTGAAAAGTGCCAGAGTTTTTTTCACAGAAAACAAAAAGTGCTTAGGAAGCGAGATACAGCCTTTTTCAGTTCTAAGTTAAACAAGGAGTGGATGGAGCTGCACATCTTCAGATGATGATATCTTGGGTTCTGAACATGTTTTTCAAAAAAATAAAAAAATAAAAAAATATTATTATTATTATTTTTTTTACTATTTTTTCAAAAACACGTCAAACACGTTAATGGCACCCAGCGCCATAGCGGTAAAAACACGTGAAACACGTTAATGGCACTCAGTGAGTATTAACATCTTGGACTGACGCTCCAACATGAGCTGAAAGAAAGTGAGGACAGACTTTTCGATAGAAAGCCTCCCAAATAACAAACACACACTAAACACATTACCTCAGCACTTCCATTAGCAGCATGAAAGACCAAAGAACATCAACAGGTGCACACACGCACGCACACGCACACACACACACACACACACACACACACACACACACACACACACACACACACACACACACACACACACACACACACACACACACACACAGTAGGAGGTATCAGCATCAACTGTTATAAAATATAAAGTGGAGGCATTGGAAATATTTCCAATAGTAAAAATTGATTCAAGTTAACATTCCATACCAGTTCTTCACCCAGTAAGACCGCCATTTTAGATTTTAACCACTTTAACCATTATCTTATACTTTGGGCTATTCAAATAGCAGATAAACAAGCTCAGCTTGTAGATCTGCTATTTTTTGAAAAATCATGAACATTTTTGCACATCTTTGAATATATATATTTTAAAGCGAACATCTTTAACTGAAATCTTTGCTTCTGGGGGATTCTACACATTTTTGAAAAAAACGTATGTTGCTTAATCAGTGGCTCTCCAACTTTTTCATGTCAAGGACCCCCAAAATTATATGTATTTGGCCGCGGACCCCCATCTCAAAATATGTTGTTCCAGGGACGCCCCAGAAGTAAAGCTTTTAGTTAACATTTTTCGCTTACATTATTTTTTTTTCAGATTTGCAAAAATGTTCACGATTTTTTAGCAGATCTACAAGCTCATAGTGCGGCACTTGGTGCAACGCTATGAGCTTGTAGATCTGCACCGATTAAGACACACATTCTAAACCTAATTTTTCCATCAGATATACAGCCTATTCATCCACTGCCTCTCACAGTAGTTACAAAACGACAAACACTTTCTGACAGAATAATCGTCTGTGTTTTGCAGTTCAGACTTTAATGATTACCTTCCCAGTTCTTCACCGATGTCATAGAAGTCCTCCACTTTCTGTTGTCTGAACGACGCCATGCCTGCAGTCCTCACTTACATCAATTTAGAATGATGTCCTTATCATCCCTGAGAGGTGAAGCGTCACCCTGGGAAAACATACATTAATAAAGATTAGTAAGAGGACATAGCAACAAAGATTTTATGTTTTACCTACTTTTTTTTATCCCACGATTTGGTAACCCAATTTTCACCCAGTGCCAATGCCTAAACTTGTAATCCTGGGCACTACTCTCCCTCTGCCAGCCTGGGGAGAGCCCCGAACTGAGCTCATGCTTCCTTCAATGCATGAGGAGTGAGCAGGCCGCTTCTTATCACCTGACGGAAGCGACAGGGGGTAGCGTGTGGAAGGAACACGTTATTATATATATTATTATAAAATATACATATTTTATAAATATATCTTCAAAGATTTGCACTCATTTTCACGATTTTTCAAAAAATAGCAGATCTACAAGCTCATAGCGGTGCCGTGCCATGAGCTTGTATATCTGCTATTTTTGAATAGCCAAATAAATCTAAAATGACAGAGATACTTTCCCGGATTGAATGTGTTTAAGCTATAACTAGGCTAAGTTTGAACTTAGTGTGAGGTGGTGCAACTGGCCCTCACTAATGCTCATTGTATGATGGTTGTGCCAAGTCCGTCTACTCACTCTGTGTCTCAGAGGAGGGCTGTGGACAGTTCAGAAACCTGCCTACCAGTGACATCATCGATGGCAGGTTCGGTCATTAAAAAAAAAAACATTTCAAAATGTATTATTATTTTGTAATTAATGCAAGAAAAAGTGGCTTCTATCTCAGCATTCTAACTTTCCAGGAAGAGAAAGGTTGTAGTTTATGATTTCTTTTTTTCTTCTTCTATTAGCTTGGAATCCTTCAAATCAACAGGAAGTTAACATTGTCATTAATAGAAAATAACCGTGCTGTGTTTGGTGATGTTCTATATTGTCTGAATCAACTTTGTTGGTGTTCGTTTATGTGCTAAAAGAGTGACTCTGAGAGCTGTTTCACTGAACACTGTAAGTCAATTAGGAGCAGATTTAGAAGGATCAATTTCAGATCTATGCATTGATTTCTTGTCCACCTTTAGTGTTACATCATGGCAAGGTAACCACACAACCCAAACCTCTACCAAAGTGGTCTTGCCCTTTAAGTACAAATGGACTGGTGTGTAACTCTGACAGTGTACAAATGGAACCAAATGGACCCTAACAGTTCCATTTGGTTCCATTTGTATAATCTCAGAGTTACGGTAAATATCCCTTTTGTTTCCTACATTTTGTTCTTAATTATTGTTTCAAAACATAAACAAAACATATACATGTTTCATGAATTAAAAACACATTTTTCAAAATAATTTCATAACTAAAAAAAAAAAAAATCAAAGCAATTCCATCAATTATGGAGAGAAAAAAACCTATACAAGCTCACACATGCGTCGTGAGAGGCGTTGTGAGCTTGTAGATCGGCTATTTTTTCCTTTGAATTTTACTCTGGGGGAACCTCCCAATAGAGCCCCGAAGTCTGACGTAATTTACTCATCCTACCTGGGTCGCGGTTTATTTTCCCCCATTCTGAATCCCCATAGACGTGTTTAATATCGCTTCAAATAAGAACTGTGTTCCAAAGATAAACAAATGACCCCGGTGGTTTGACTCTTATGGATATGAAGCATCAACTGACGGGTGAGAAAACGATAATGTAACTTCTGCCGAATTAGTTAAACTTTCGCCAGAAACAGACTGTATCAAATATGAGTGACTGACTGTCATAAACGATACAGAACCTCCTCCCTGACAATATCACAGAGACAGTTTGTTTATTTTGGACAATTCTCATATGAGACGATTCTAAGATGACCCAAAGTTATTCTACATAGAGAAATTACTTCCACGACCCAGGGGATGAACGAGTGACGTCAGGACTTCTACTACGTACTCTATAGCAGTGGTTCTCAAACTTTTTCATGGCAAGGACCCCCAAATTGACACTTATTAGCCGGTGGACCCCCATTTCAAAAGATATGCCACGGACCCCCATAAGAGAAGATTTTTTTTACGGCTCTAGCAGTGATTCTCAACCATTTTAATTTCAAGGACCCCCAGTTTGACATGCATTAGGGCTACAGACCCCCATTTAATAGCATTTATATCACTTGGACCGCAATTTATATTGTAAAATCTATGTCAATTTAACTCTGAGAGTGTACAAATGGTTAGGGTCCATTTGGTTCCATTTGTACACTCTCAGAGTTACAGACCCATAAGGGTCCATTTGGTGCCTAATCTATCATTTAGCTGGGGACCCCCTGGAACCCCCTCAAGTACCCCTGGGGGTCCCCGGACCCCACTTTGAGAACCAACGCTCTATAGAATGTGGTTAACAGGATGTTGGCCGTTAGGTCCCGCCCTCAGCCCTCCACTTCCGGTCCACGTGTCTTTGTTTACATCCCTCACATTCCTAACTCTACACGTTGTAACAGGAGCTCCTGACAGATTGAGCTGCAGAGCTCTGAATCTGTCTGGAGAGATTTACTCTTGTGGGTCTCTTTTGCTCTGACGTCTATAAGTAGCCTACCGTGTGTAGCCTACTATATCAGAGCTACAAGTCATTAACCCACAGCATTTGACTGTGTAGTGGACAACAGGGGTCTAACATTATAATATTATAATGGTATTAATAATAATAATAATAATAATAATAACAATAGCCAGTGATGGAAGTACTCACACGTTTTACTTAAGTAAAAGTATCAATACTGTAATGTAGATATCCTCCGTTACAAGTAGGAGTCCCGTATTCAAAATGTGCTTGAGTAAAAGTACAAAAGTATCGGCATCAAAATATACTTAAAGTACCAAAAGTAAGAATACTCATTGTGAAGAATGTCTCATTTCACAAGTTCAAAAATCTTTTGAAAATAGCCGATCTACAAGCTCACAATGCGTCGCATCGCGACACATTGTGAGCTTGTAGATCGGCTGTTTTCAAATGGCCTAGGGCGGTATAAATATAAGTGGTTAGTGTGTTTTGTAATAATAATCAACTAGTTACAAAGTAACTAGTAATGTAGTGGAATAAGAGTAGAATATTTTCCCTCTGAGATGTAGTGCGGTAGAAGTAAAATCATTGAACATTGTAAATACTGAACAAAGTAAAAAATACCGCAAATTTGTACTTAAGTACAGTACTTGAGTACATGTACTCAGTCACTTTCCACCACTGACAATAACAATATTGCAAAAATAAAAGGTTCTTACCGTGATCCTGTGGACGGACGGAGTGTCCTACTGCTCAGGGACACTTGTTCCCTGCACACACACACACACACACACACACACACACACACACACACACACACACACACACACACACACACACACACACACACACACACACACCACCTGTTCCCCTGCGCGTCACCCTGAGAGACACACACAGAGAGAGAGAGAGGGGAAGAGAGAGAGAGAGAGAGAGAGAGAGAGAGACAGACAGACAGACAGACAGACAGACAGACAGACAGACAGACAGACAGACAGACAGACAGACAGACAGACAGACAGACAGACAGACAGACAGACAGACAGACAGACACTTCTAGACGGACAAGACAGGGTTATTATTATAACTATATTAGTACTATAGTAGTTTATTTGTATAATAAGTTATAATTAGTAGTAAGTTCATTATTAAAAGTTTAATAGTATATAGTTTATTAGTAGGCTAGAGCAGTGGTTCTTAAGCTGGTTTGACTCAGGTCATCCTGAATGACATAGTTAATTTCCAGAACCGTATGTCATATTACGATACCTCTTTCCCCCTAAGATACAGTTTATGTCACAAGGAACACTTGTGAGAATATAAGTTTCCTTAATAGACAGATTGAATATTATACTATACTGATTGAATATTATACTTGACGTTTAACCACTGGAACCCCAGCATCCCTATATTCTGGGCGGAAGCATTCACCAAAAATAGCAGATCTACAAGCTCACAACACGTCACGTTGTGACGCGTTGTGACGCGTTGTGAGCTTGTAGATCTGCTATTTTTGGTGAAGAGATTTGGTGTACCCGGAAAAAGAACGCACCAAGTACAGTGAAAGTCAGGTCCAAGTCCAAGTACCAAGTCTAGAGGGTATATAGGTGGTTAAGCTAAAGTGATATTGATACATTTCAAATATTATCAAAGTATTCTGCAGCACCAATGGACTTGCATCATGACACCCCTAGGGTGACACAGCACCCACTGTGAGGAACCCTGAGCTACAGCACATTGTATCAACAAGCTTCCTCATTCATCCCAGGAACTGTCAGCCGTTACCATAGACATACATCATAATATTTGATTAACAATACATATCAATTAACCAATTACATTGCCACATCGTGCCATGAGGTCACTTGTATATCATTTAGAGAGGATTGATCCAAAATTCATGTTTTTGCATCAAACAATTACATTTTGTGCATCTGTGGCACCCCCTATGGATGAAAGTGGAAATGCTCTTAGTGCTTCGCTGAGTACACAACCCTTGACATGTGATAAAAATGTGGGTTTGATTGGACGTTTTGTTCGTGATTTTTTTGTCAAATAGGCCCCTCCCACTAACTTTGGAAGCCTATTACGGATGAACGGTATGGGCTATCAACATTCCACTTATTTATGTTTATCACATAGGTCCAGAGATCACGTGTACCAATCTTTGTGAGATTTGGAGACAATCTGTAGGAAAAGGAGCAAAAAGTGTGTTTTGAAGAAAATTCAAAATTAGCGGACAATCTATACAGACGGAAATGTAGAGAATGTGAAGGAGACTCTAACCTCTGTTAGAATGTTGATTGAATACTTTATTAGTCAGAAATGTAAACAGGACAAGGTAGTCAGACATTAAGGCTAAAAGGATAACACAGGAAGCTTGTTTCCATTGTGGCCCTATCAGGTATTCAATTCATCAGCATGGCATAACAATAACACAATATGTCATCAACAATACAAAACACTACACAGTATGTACAAAGGAGAAAAAGGAACGTGTCGGCAGAGAATGACACATCCTTTCTGTGGGGAAAATTGCGTTACCTCTGTGAGCTTTAACTCTTTGCCTGCCACCGACGAGACTTCTCATCGTCGTCGAGAAGGACGCGATTTTGTGTTTTCAGTGGTTTTCCACCAGTTGGGGCTGTTGTCAACCATATGAATGATGCTTTCACTGCCAGATGACGTCAGACCCGGTAAAAAAATAAATGTCTTGTTTACTTCCTGTTTATTTCCTGTGGAAAAATCTCCGTTCCTCTTGCTTAACGGCAAAAACAAGCTGGATTCAAACGGCCACAGCTGTGCAACGGATTGCCCCGTGCGGATAAAAGAAAAAATCCTCTACTACGAGAACGCCGTTGCGTGTGATGAGGCGATGTTCATTTTTCTGAAAATCGAGTTTCCCTTTAAATGCACAAAATGTGTCTGTCTTGTCTGAGAGCATTCCCCGCTCATACAGCATCTTGAGATATATCTGAGTGGGATGTCAGTCGGATCAGCGCTTTTTCCAGAATCAAAACTCCACAAATGTCTGTGGCTCTGTCTGTATCTGTGTCTGTCTGCCTGTGTCCTTTTTATGTCCATATATGGAGATCTCTGATGTCATGTATGATGTCATAGTCCTGACATCATAGACTGGCCTCCCTGTAGGCTACTATGATAATGTGTACCTCACACAAGTACGACGGGTATTGCATAACCGATGGTCATGTTTTCACTGCTGATCAGATCATTTCTAGTCATCAGACAACATTAGGATCCTCAACAGAAGACGGTTCTATAAATGATAAATCAAGGTTCGTCCAAACCCAGCTCCTGATGAAGGGTGGGATCCTCTTCATGAAGAGCAGTGAGCATCTTCAGAGATGCTGCGTTCCCTTTCCTTCTCACCGTGTCGATTAATTGTCGCGCTCTCTCTTTCCTGTATTTCTCTGCTCTGATCAAGTCCATCTCTTCATCGTTGAGAACGTTCTCATGGAACAGCTTGTCTAGCAGGCCTTTGATCACGGCCTCTGACACTCCTTCAACGAACTCTGACCGCACACACCGCAACGTCTGCGCTTCCTGACGTGTCGTCACGTTTGGCTGACTGGGACCGGCGTCTGGAGAAAAAAGAATGTATTGTTTTCAGTTACACTTTATATACATTATTAAAATGTCTGACTGACACAGACTGACTAAATGTCTAACAGACAGATAGACTGACCGAGGGACTTTTATACCTCTTAAACACACAACGTGTAATGTACCTTTGACGTGTCGTTGACGTGTCATCGTCGCTGTCGTCACATTTGACTGACTGGGACCGGCATCTGGATGAAAAAGAATACATTGTTTTGTTTAGTTACAATTAATTAAATGATTAACTGACTGACTAAATGTAAAAACAAGGTAAGTGATGACAACCATGCAACACATCCTGTGACTGATCTGAATGAGTTCACGATCACACTTAATTAACGTTCACTTTTAAACATGCAATTATCACACTTAATACTTTTAAACATGCAATAATCACACTTAATACTTTTAAACATGCAATACAACAATCACATGTAATTAACGTTCACTTTTAAACATGCAATTATCACACTTAATACTTTTAAACATGCAATAATCACACTTAATACTTTTAAACATGCAATTATCACACTTAATACTTTTAAACATGCAATACAACAATCACATGTAATTAACGTTCACTTTTAACCATGCAATAAAATAAACACACTTAAAGGACGACTTCACCACTTTTCAACATATCTTCATATAATAGGTCCTCACTAATACTCATGATAAAATTATAAAAAAAAATTCTACTTGGTCTGTGTCTCATAGGAGGGCTGTGGACAGTCCAGAAACCCGTCTACCAGTGACATCATCGTTAGGCAGGATTTTTTTTTCCAAAAAGGTTACAATTGTTTTATTCAGATTTTTATTAAGGCGAGAACAATGGGATCTATTATTGCATTGCAACTTTCCAGGAATACAAAGCCTGCAGTTTCTATTAGCTTGGATTCCCCATCGATGATGTCACTGGTAGACGGGTTTCTGAACTGTCTACAGCCCTCCTCTGAGACTCAGACTGATTAGAAAAAAATTGTACCATTTTATCATGAGCATTAGTGAGGACCTATATGAAGATATGTTGAAAAGTGGTGAAGTCGTCCTTTAACACTTTTAAACATGCAATAACAGCAATCACACTTAACACTTTTAACCATGAAAAAAGAACAATCACACTTAAAACTTTTAACCATCTAATACATGAGAATAAAATAAAATGACCCGCACACCGTCTGCACTTGCACAATAGGAACACCTTTATTAGTTAAGCGTTAACGTTTCGGTCACATACTGTAGACCTTCTTCAGGCATCTGAGGCCTGATTCAATTCTGAACATTTCTGTCATGGTCATTTTTTATTTGCGACTGACAACGGTGAAAGATTTGTTTTTCTTTTTTTTTTTATATTCAGACCAATTCCCAAAAGTCAACACGGCTCCATTATTTTTGTCTGAATCAAAAAACAGAAGTCACGTGACTTTTCTGTTCACTTGGTCACATGGTGAAAGAAAAGGAAAAAAATTGCCTCTTAAAAAAATATATATATGTATTTTTAAATTAATTTGTGTTTGTTTTGGGAGGACGAAAATCACAAAAAAAGATACTATAATGTGTATGTTCAATTTGAATCCAACAAAACTAAAACCCCCAGACCTGATCAAGGTAGGTATAGGTAACTACACCCACCTTTAATGATCCCGTGGGGGAAACTCAGCCGTCTTGGCAATTATGTAGTATTATGTTATGTTATACAGTACGTATATGTATGAGGAACAACAGCAGAAAAACATTATTTGATCAGTTAATTTTAAGAACATGGAAGTCTTTGTGTCATCATCAAAGATAAGTAAGCGGTTATTAATTAGAGCTTTGTAAATAAAAACATACTAAGGTTGATAATTTTTCACGAACTTTTACATATAGTAGACACTGTAGTAATATAACTAGTAATTAATCTCTCATAATGAATATTTAAGGGTGGTGGTAGCAGTGTGTCTATAAATTCTATGTTTTAGAATGGAGTCAGGTTACCTCGACATGTTGAACATGTGAAAGGATGTTTGATCCTTCCTCATGTCATTGTCCTTTTTAAAGTTTGTCATCTATCCAAATTAAAAGATAGTTATGATGGGGAAGATAAAGTTTAATAATTCTGTATTTAACAATCAGTGGAATTGTTTCCGCCCAGACCTTGTTGTCATAAGGTCCCAGTAATTTCAATTTCAATTTCAATGAGTCTTCTGCACTGAGATCCATCGTCACCATAAATGCTGGATGGTAATTTGGTCCATAGTTCAGATGATACGGCACAGCGTCCTGAAAACATAGATAACTTTTAGATCACTATATAACTATTGTAGAAAGTGTTACCGTAGTAATCACCAGACATGACTCACACTGTTTTAACAAACAATGAACTCTAAACTATAAATGATGTTTAATGTGTGATACCTCAGGTTGTACTTCCTGTGAAGTACTTTGCAGTTTGTAGTCTTGGTATGGGATGAGAACACAGTTGGAGGTGGTCTCGATGTGTTTTTTGTCGTTATGATATGACATCACCTACAATGACAGCAACACAACTTGACCAGATAGTTGAACTAGAAAAATGTGCTCCTCGGAGCACAGGTCTCCGCCAGGCCTACCCATAGCTTGCAAACTTTGGAAGGCAGTCATAGCCACTTGGAAATGGCATCTGAAAAATTAAACTCATACATCTTGATCACATTACTTCAGAGATCTTGTGTAGCGATTTCCGTGAGTTTTGAGCAAAATCTGCACAAGTAGTAGCGAAACGTTTTTTTTTAATAGAAACACAAAATGGTTGCGTCATGATCCACGGAATCCAGGAAAAAAATAAGTTTGATCATATGACCCACGGTTAATATATGTGGGCACATTTTTCAGGTAACTTACTGTTGACGGCACGTACACTTCTTAAGGTTTCATTGTTGAAATTGTTGAGTTTAAAAAGGGTCTCAAGGTGCACGGCCCGACAATATGAGAACAAGATAACAGCCAGCACTCAATGAATGTCCTTTTCACATAGATTTGTTTTGCCTCACCAAGACATGTTTTGAGTTCTCTAATAAAACACGGTTTTCTGAACACAAGAGCTCTATCCGAAACAATGACGAGGAATCATCCGTGGCCAGACATTTCAATGCTATGGGTCATGATGTCTGCACCCTGAGGTTTAAGGTGATAGAGGTGGTCAGCCCTTTAAAGAGAGGTGGTGACAGGGACACCCTGAGGTTTCAGGTGATAGAGGTGGTCAGCCCTTTCAAGAGAGGTGGTGACAGGGACACTGAGGAATTAACTTGGTCTCGATTGTGTCATACACCTTAATAATTCAACTGTTGTTTTGACCGCTGAGGACATTCATCGAGTGCTGGCTGTCTTCTTCTTCTCAGGGTTTCGTTGCTAACATCAATACCGGGGTATTTTGACAAAAGCTCCTTTGTCTTTATATGCCTACTACTATGTATACATTTTGGTTGTCAAATGGGTTGTTAAATTGGTTGTCAAATGTGTACACACCTACAGACTAGAGTCTGGTTGTCTTTTAAAAAAAAATAATCCTTGTCATGTTTTAGTTCAATAAGTCTAAACAGATTCAAACTCTCTGAGATGCTACTTAACAGATAACATACATATATACATATAACATATTTTACCTCTTTGATAGGCACGTTGCTCGGCAGCAGTAATACACTCAGTTTCCGTATCTGACAAGTCGGTGGTTGACGGAACAGCAGAACTTGACCAAAGGTTGGTTTGATGTAGTTGTAAATCCTCCACAGGAGTCCAAACAGAGACAGGTGTTTCACATTTACAACCACATGAGTCTTGGTCACTACCAGTGGTTCTAAGAGCTTCTTCCCATCGTCTGTGATGTGGACCACAACCAGGTCACCACCTGTGAAAGGTTTTTAAAACATTATAGATTCCATTTCATGGTAAAAAAAAAGCTCAAAAGAAACATGTGATGTCTTTAACAACATGCTTAAACCGTCTAAGTTTAAGACATGAAGACATATTCATGACTGTCGTCAGATACTTCAATCAAGTATGGATTTCAACATATTATTTGTTATATTATGTTGCGTTTTGCTTTTGGTCTGGTTAGTGTTCACACAGGACATTGTTAAGCGAACCAAAATGTGTAAAAAAAAACGCGTGGTCGTACAGGCCGTTCACAGAACATTTATAGGGAAAATCACTTCACTGCCAAACTACAGTGTACAATGGAACAACGGCAGCGCATTGTGATCGTGCTCACGATTAAATATTTGTATTCCAGTCAAATAAGAACAGTGGAAGAACAGCTTTAAAAAAAAAAAAGAAAGTAGCCAAACAAACACAAGCATTTCAGGATCGAGACTGGGGAGTGGGCAGTGTGTTTGTGTGTGTGTGCGTGCGTGCGTGCGTGCGTGCGTGCGTGCGTGCGTGCGTGCGTGCATGAAAGAGAGAGAGAGGCTCTTTAAAATACATACAATATGCAATATTAATCAGAGGAGAGAGAGAGAGAGAGAGAGAGAGAGTGAGACACACACACAAAGTGATAGAGACAGGCAGACCGACAGAGACACACAAAGTGATAGAGACAGACAGACAGACAGACAGACAGACAGACAGACAGACAGACAGACAGACAGACAGACAGAGAATATCCCTTATCCTTCATCATACAAATAATAATGGGAATGCTTGAGCTTGAGCATTTTTGTTAATGTAGTAACACAATGGGCAATGACTAATAAATGTAAACTATTATCTTCCGATGGGCCACTGTGCGCTCTGAGCCGCTCAGAACCGCGGGGAAGCTTTCCCGAACGGGAAGGAATCGTGGGGGAAACAGTTAGGAACAGGTGTTGTCCCGGAACCTCAGTTTTTTTTATGGAGAGTAGCCAATTATTTTTAACCCATTTTTCTCCCCAACTTAGTGGGTATACAGTACCAATTGATTCCTCCTCACACACATTTCTGTGTTGTCACTGCTGTTGTATCCTACTGCCAGTGAGGAGACCCCACCGGGAGGACGTAGAGCCTTCGTTCTACTCCTCCTGCCCAACACTCCCTGCTGACAGGTGCCGCCCCAAATCATTACAGTATTTGCGTTTTGAGTTGTACGTCTGCTCAAGGTGTTCTGTGCTCAGATCCGGTCTAAAGCCCACCTACCATATCCTGTCATTTCCACACACGCATACATGCAAACAAAGAGACCGGTTCCAAATCCGCTCTAAAAGGGAACAGCATCTACCAGACAACTGAGATTAGCAACATGCACGTCTTTTGCTTTCTTAGTTTCACTATTAAGAACTAACAAACCGCTTCTCAGTGATGCTGGCTACAACAACACTGTTGGAAATAGATCGTCAGCGATGTTAGCAAAATGGCGGAGGATATATTTGTTGCTTTGGGAGGATAAGAGGAGCACTTGTTTTGTCTTACAACAAGACTCATTTGTTTCAGTAGGAGGATGAGTGAAGAGGAGACAAAATAATAATACTAATTATTATTATTAACACAATGGCGGTTCAGAGAAAATGTTCTTTTGATAGCCTAAAGCAAAGGCCCGATGTGATTGGCCAGTAGCAAATGAAATGGCCTGTTCAGAGACACATTCTCCGAAATTAATGTGAAAGCCAGAGGGTTCAGATTTGCTTGTTTGCTTATTTATTTATTGGGTGTAGAAGGAATGCAGGGGAGCCCGAAAAAACATGTGAAAAAGTTAATTTCATGGTGTGGCCCATTTAATGAAGCCCAGACAGCTCAGGAGTCTTACCTGTCTCATCTGGAGGCAGTTCTTTGACATAGTTGGAAGGGAAAAAACCCAACTTGTCATTCAAGCTGCCGTACCACCAGCCAGCTTCAACCTGAAGGCACAAGACATAAGGTGTTGTTTGTCCACCTGTACTCGCAGTATGCACTTTGATGTATTGTTTAAAATGTCAAGTTTAACAGTTGGACAACATGCACCCAAAGTACATTCGGAGATTAACATCTCCAACCAAAAGTTATGAAGAAAATTCCAAACATGAAACATAGGCTAATAATACAAGATGAACGTGACACACACAGAAATGTATGGTCACATTTATGTTTTGTTTGTATATTTATTGTGTTTATTTTGAAGATGCTATTTCATTTATTTATTTATTTATCTATATTTATTTCCCCTACAATTCAGAGTAGCCAATAATATATATATATATATATATATATATATATATATGTTTAATACTTTTATTGCAAGATATTCATGTTTATATTTTAATTACATTACATTTCTTATCTTCTTGCAAGCGTTTTTTTTTATTTTTTTTTTTATATCTATACACCCAGTGTTAAAAAATAAAATGCAATAATCAGAAAGTAATAACTATAAATAAAAATAAATAGGTAATTACACATCAATCAATGCAAATTATCCTAATACTAATGCCTATTAAATTATAATAATAATAATACTTGTGATATTTAATAATGCTAACTTAAACAAATGAAAATGAAAAAGGGGGGGGGGGGTGTCCTCTATGCTGCCAACACGTTTTGCTGTTTTTATTTTTTTATTTTTTATATATAATTTAAGTAGAAGATCACAGCCCGAACTTCCGATGTGGAGTTGGTGCTGGGTCTCACTCATTCTCCAAACTTAGCCAATAATATTTTGACCCACTTTTTCTCCCCAATTAATTCCTCTCCACACACATTTCTGTGTTGTCACTGCTGTTGTATCCTACTGACTCAGCTGCCAGTAAGGAGCCCCCACCGGGGGGGGCGTAGGGCCTTCATCCTATTCCTCCCGCGCAACACTCTCTGCTGACAGGTGCCGCCCCAGCCCGTAGCAACTTGAATGAATAGATCGGAGCGGGCCGCTTGTTCTTTAGATCTTATATAACTATGAGGCTTACTAGCTGTCTAGCTTACAAACTACAATCAGGGCACTGACTCCAACTAGGACCCACGGTGACATGGCATGCAAATAAACTGTACAAAACCAAAGATCTTACAAAAGCATCTAAATAGAACAGTAGCCTTGCGCCATTACCAGTATACCAGTACCAGTAAATAAACACACCATGACTTCAATGACGAGCTCTCCTTCTAACTCCACATTATACATACAGGGCGTGCAACAAAATGCAGGGGAATGGCTGAGATGTAATAACAATGACAATGCAATTATGATATATTTTCCCCCTTTTCTTTTCATAAGTGTAGTAAGTTTGCTAGCTTGTAGTTAGTTAATACAGTACTGTAGCTGTCTCCCTGCTCCTTAGTGTGTTAGCCAGGTGGGGGTAATGAATGTACCTCTTTATTGGTACAGTCAATGATGTCTCCCACTTTGAGCTCCAGATCATCCTCATAAAGTGGCTCATAGTCCCACAAGACCTCCCACAATACCTCACACTGCCTCTTGTTCAGCTCTGCAAGGACAAAGACAGGACAGAATATACCAGTTAGACCACTAGCCTGCTCAACGGCAGAGAATATAGAGAAATCACGTGCGCGCGAGGATGTGCGTTAGTTGTTTTTCTGAATGGGTCTGTTTTATCAAATCATTGTCTGATTGACCCCACATTTCAAGGGTGTATTGATGGCCCTTTCACTTCTGCCCATAGTGTGAATTACAAATGGAAAACGTTTGTCATAGAAACACCATTTACCCCCAAGGATTCCTTGGGTCATGACAGCTGCAACACTTGACATTTCCCTGAAGAAGATGCCCTAACGAATGGTTCCCCAATAGGCGACCCACGGGCCAATTGCAGCTTAAGAGAGCCAATTGTACATGTGTCATAACTTATTTAGACATTTTCATGTAAATTAAATCGTATAGTGGGGTTCAACTTTGAATTTTTTTAGGGGGCAATTAATTTGTCCTACAAATAATAATAAACGCTTGCAGTGCTCGGGCCCTAATACAACATATACAATTATAGAAAATAGATATACCGTATATGACTTACACCACTTGGGGTGCCAGAGGTTTATTAAAAAAATGTACGTTGAGCATCAAAAAACGGTTGTATTCCCATAACCGTATATATACGGTTTTGGCACCCAATGTGTTAAGCATCATAGTGTGCTAAATGCTCAGTATGCTAAATGCTATGATGAACAAAACAAATGCCTAAACCATCTAAACGTAATACAAAATCACACAGTGTATTTCAACAAAGTATTGTCTGTTATTCTCGGTCCCTTTGAACAAGGACATTGAAAGTGATGACACAATGCTAAGAGCAGCCAGTACTCACCACAGTGTGGCAGGTGTAGCTGGCGGACTGACTTCTGAGGACACTTGATGTCAAACAGAGGACCTGCAGGAGTCCCTTCTGTTGACTGGATCCTTTTTTCATCCCACTGAACAGTCCTGTAGAGGACTTCTCCTTCCCCTGTCGTTCCAAACATCAACCCTGTCTCATTGCACTGGAACAGCCCCGCACCGGGGACATGGAACCTGTGACACAAAACAATCATTTGTTTTGATATAAAATGTATATGATATAAAACAATCATTTGTATTGATATAAAATCTATATGAGATAAAACAAACATTTTCATTGATACAATCTGTATTATTAGCTGTCATGTTGCCACTTCACATCAAGTTCCTTTACAATACCATTTTTTCTTTTTCAATGTTTATTTAACAGGTACGATGTTAAAAACCTTGATTCAAGTAACATCAGACCGATTTATTACATGGAGGGTTTTTAGACAAGGCTAATGTGTGACCCATGATTACAGACACATAAAAGGAATATGATTAAAACAAAGAGCAATGAAAATCCTGAAATAATCATCTAAATTCATAAATCAATGGCATTCTTAATCTGTGTGTGTGTGTGTGTGTGTGTGTGTGTGTGTGTGTGTGTGTGTGTGTGTGTGTGTGTGTGTGTGTGTGTGTGGGTAGGTGTGTGTGTGTGTGTGTGTGTGTGTGTGTGTGTGTGTGTGTGTGTGTGTGTGTGTGTGTGTGTGTGTGTGTGTGTGCACGCGCGCGCGCGTGCGTGCGTGTAGAATGTGGTGTTGCCTAAGTAACAATGGTTGCTAAGCTAGGATTGGACAATAGCCATTGTGGGGTGGGTCTTAGCGATTGGTCTCTTTGATATGTAGAAGCTACCAATGAATATGTTTAGGACGACTGACCTGTATTCATTGGTTGTGTGTTCTGTGTGCACGATGGGGGAGAAACTGGATGGAACTACTGGACTGAAAGACACAAACAAAACAAACAAACAAACAAACAAACTTAGATTTTGGAGATTATAATATTTGAGCCCACTTGAGCCCTGTTTTATACTACTTACAGAATATAAAAAAATAGTGAAAGTAGCTATAATCTACAAGCGCACACCACTTGTACATATATTTTTGAAGATTTTTTATTCACTAAAACTAATTTTCTGTAATATTTCAGTTTTAAATAGTTTTGTAAACACACAATACAGTTTATGTTAGTTATATGTTTTCTGTAAAGCTTTGAAGTTGTTTTGATTTCAGTTAACTACATTTTTTTTCTAGTTGAAGTTATTTTTTATATTATAACCCTCACTATAATAACCCTGGTTGTCTGTTTTATTTATTCTCCAGACTTTGTATTAATAGTAGTAATAGAATAAAATCTTACAATATTTAGTCAACTAAATACTAGACTAAAACATTTCACAAGATTAAGATATGACTAAAACTAATTGAAATTTGCTGTCAAAATGAGCACTGTCTATAAAACATCTACATGTTATATACTGAAAATAACAGATCTATAAATCATCTACATGTTATAGACCATGTTATAAACACCAAAAATCACAGATCTATAAAACATCTACAACACCTTGTAGATCATGTTATAAACTACTGCACATATAACTTTTAGGGTTAAACAAGTGCGTGCGTGCGTGCGTGCGTTTTCAACTTACTCTATCTGACACAAAGACACTGAGGAGGAGGAGCCACGGTACACATAGAACCCAGGATAGAGAGGTTCAGTGAATGTGGTCTGGAAGGTGTGCAGGTGTGTGTGTGAGTCAGAGGACACTCTGTAGAAAGACAGGATGCCCTCAGGACAGTCCACATACACTGCTACTCTGTTGGAGCCAGAGGGACGGACAGGGAGGACAGTTGTCTTCTTATTGTGAATGACATAGTATCTGTTGCGTCTACCATCACAATCCAGACTCCAGGACTTGTCATTGAATCCAAGCAAATTGTCAAGACCCCTTCCACTCCTGTTGATTCCTCCGTAAGTCACTGCTACTAGAGCCCCTCCACTCCACTCTACCTCCCAGTAACAGCATCCAGTCAGACTCTCTCTACACAGAACCTGTGACCAGTATTGAAATCTGTCTGGATGGTCTGGATACCTCTGATCCTCACTGGTCTGTGTCACCTTTCTGTTGTTCTCAGACAGAGAGAGCTTTCTGTGTGCTGTGTTTGTGTCCAGTGTGAGAGGACGGACACCTGATGGAGAGAACAACAAACAATATTTTACAATAAGTAATGAGTTAAAGTACAAAGTAGCATTATGACATTTGACAGTACGGTATATACCAAAATACCACATTATTATGGTAATTAATAGTACCCCCCCCCCCCATCTCTTTTAATGAATCATATAGCCAGTGGTGGACAAAGTACTCAACCCCGATATTTTAGTCAAAGTATAGATACAAATATGACTCAACTACCAGTGAAATGTGTACTTCAGTTAAAGTTTGGAATACATGCAGCAGTGGCTGCAGTGGCTCAGGGGCAGAGTGTCCGGGTAGAGTGAACTGGAAACCGCAAGGTTCCCAGTTCGATCCCGGGCTGGGGCGCTCCCCCAGAGTTAGTGTCGAAGTAGACTGAAAGAACGAGCCCAATCGATGGTCTTGAAGGGCGGATCCAAACCCAGGCGGGTGGATTCCTGTGCCGCTTCCTATTGCTTCACCAATCTATGTCCCCGCCCCCCCCCCCCCCCCCCCTGTGCCCACGGACCACGCTGAAGTCACCAAATTTAGAGCGACGCCCCTCTGCACTCTGATTGGTTAGGAGATAACAAGGTCCTAAGACCAGCGTTCCTGCAAGGTTCTCCCAGCCTTTTTTTCTTTTGAAAAAAAAAGAAAAAGGCATGGGTTTCCGAGGTGTCGAAGTGTCCTTGAGCAAGACGCTGAACCCCTAATTGCTCCCGATGAGCAGGTTGTTGCCTTACATCGTTTCCTCCGCCATCGGTGTATGAATGTGTGTGTGAATGGGTGAATGTAATGCACAATCTATGTAAAGCGCTTTGGATATAAGCGCTATACAAATGCACCATTTTACATGCTTATAAAAATACTTAAGCCTTCGAAAGTTCTCTCTCTCTCTCAAAATGGTCATCCTAAAATGTTGACGACCTCGTGTGTGTGTGTGTGTGTGTGTGTGTGTGTGTGTGTGTGTGTGTGTGTGTGTGTGTGTGTGCGCGCGCGCGTGTGCGTGGGGGGGGGCTTTCCTGCTGGAAACAGGCAGAGAGGGAACCCGGGATTCTCTGTCAGACATCAGAACCATGTGGTACTAGTGGTGAATTGAGAATGGGCCTGCCGGCCTGGGCAAGACAGGGTGGGCACTGGGCACTATATTTACTGGACAATAATCTTTAGATCTTCCCAATTTGTTATACATAGACTACATGGTTTGAGGGACATCAAGATACATATTAATTATACATTTGTTCACCCATTGAGAAAACACAAATCTTAAAGCCAAAATATTAACTTTCCACTTCTCCACACCACTCATTATCAAAGATCAACACAGATAAGCACCACTTTATGTGCTCGCATGTGTGTGTGTGTGTGTGTGTGTGTGTGTGTGTGTGTGTGTGTGTGTGTGTGTGTGTGTGTGTGTGTGTGTGTGTGTGTGTGTGTGTGTGTGATTTATTTCAGCAAATGATACATTCACCTTGTCTGTTTGGTTGATAGGTTCCCCTAACCCAGCGTTATGGCACTGTCTGTACTGTACCGTACTATAACAGTACAGTACAGTACAGTACAGTACAGTACAATACAATACAATACAATACAATACAATACATTACAGTACAGTACAGTACAGTAACTGTACTACGACTGTACTGTACAATACAATACATTACAGTACTGTAACTACTACAACTGTACTGTACAGTACAGTATTATAACTGTACTATAACTGCACTATAACTGCACAGTACAGTACAGTACAGTACAGTACAGTATGGAAGCAGTCTGATGGTTTTACTAACCATCATGTTTGCTTATATAACATATCTGTATGGTTTACATAAGACATATGTATGGTTCACTGAATACATAAGACATATCTGTATGGTTCACAGAAGACATAAGACCTCTAAAGTTAGTATTTTCTTCCTCTATAGCAGTTTTAAATCAGTCATTTAGTCCATTTATCTTCGTTTCACCGTTTTAAGTGTACCGCTGCAGGCAGCATTAACAAACATTTGCTTGTTGGTGTTTGCAGTTTTGCGCGGCTTGTGCATCAAAGTGTTTGTGGGTTGTGTGGTCCCTTACAACACCAATGGCAGAGCCAAAAGAACCGACCCAAATGTAAAGATGATTTATATTAGGCAAGATGATCACCATAAAAAAGAAAAACGTTGTTTATAGCTCCTACAGCACATAGGGACGTGCAGAGAAAGAATAGAGGAGCAGGGGCTGAAATGTCCAAAAGGGCAGAACATTTTTGACAATACTAGCCAGGTTTGGAGGAATATCTCATTTTGAATGAACACTAGGTTTACACAGTACTTGTCATGAAAAAATAAGTGCACATTACAACAACCCAGTAGCATCAATGGTTATCAAAGCGAAATTAGCAGTTGCAGTTATTAAGTTAGTTTCATGTAATGCATTAAGCAATTGTGGAATTTTTGATCAAATTAGCAAGTTGTGAAATTACACTGGACAGAGAGAGAAAGAGAGAGATGGGGGGGCTACATTACAAAATAAAATTTAAATGAACAGTATCTTTTTTTGTCCACACATACCTTATATGACTTGTTGTGTCTGTGCATTTGTGCGATAGTGGACATGTGCGTGCGCATTAGGGTTTAACACCGGGATTCCCGGGATACGGGAATCCCGGGAATCCCGAGGCTATTTACCGTCCCGGGAACTGACTCCGGTTCCCGGGATTTTTTTTTTTGTTAGAAAAGAATACTAATTAGTAGAAAGGCCTATCTACAGCGCGGAGGAATTACTATTATAATTAGCCAAGTTACTTGCCGCGTTTCCAACCAGGGCAGGGTCCCATCGTCCCGTTGTGAACCATATGGGACGCACTGAATGTAACAATAATGAACAAAATAAAACAAATAAAAAAAAGTGGCCGTGATGCCCCATGCCTGCCCTGCGCAGTGCGCACGCTGATTTCACCGTTTCCTCTGCTGTCAATACGATACGGTAGACACCAGTTGACTAGTTGAGATTCAACATCAAGTGAAACGCTGCATAAACAGTGGGTAGGTTTGATTTCGAGCCTATATTCCAGCTTAAAATGCGAGCAAGCCAGCAATGCTTTTGATAGAGAGAGAGGAGAGACCGGAGAGCTGGAGAGAGAGAGAGAGCAAGAGAGAGCGCGTGCGAGAGAGAGAGGGCGAGAGAGAGAAAGTATTAGACCGATGTGGTCCGATTTTTTAATCACCATTAATGTAGCCTACCCTACCAACACTTGCATTTTAGAACGTTCAAACTACCATTTACTAGAACTACCCAGTAGAACAAGTGAACTGCACAACAGCTGTGTGTCTCATTGATTGTCAGTGGCAGCGCATGCATGTGCATGTCAAAATCACACTATAAAACCCGACATTTGATCAACAACAAAATATAGATGAATACATTTGACAACATACAGCCAACATCCCAAAATGGAGTCTTAATGTCCAGCAAGTAGCCTAGCCTAATACAAATTAATAACTGCAAACAAATTACAAGTTTAGGCTATCAAATCAATATCCTACAAAAGTAGAGATAAGCTGTGACCTCACCGGCGCTCTGATGGACAATACATAAAAAATCATTTTGCAAACAACATCCATGTTCTGTTCTCTTGTCAATAATGATACAAATGGAACGTTTATTTCAGCAGCTAGAGTTTGACATTGTTTGAGTGCGTTTTGGGTGCACAGCGCAGCTCCTTGTTTAAGTTAATTGTCTTCACCCGCTGCTGCGCAACAGGGCAGATCTCCGCCAGGGCACTATATTATATTTATATATTATATTTATTTGATTTTAAAAATCAACTTAAGTCATTATTAGTGCAAGTTCATAGGTGGACACAATAGGGACATTTGGGCACCTCGATGTAAAATTGGCTATTTAAGTATCTACATATAAATGCATTTTAGTGGGCCGGGAAAAGGTCTGAAAATTCCCGGGAATTAAAATTAGATATTTCCTGGAAAATGTTAAACCCTAGTGCGCATGTGCGAATTTTATTTGTTATTTTTTTATATGGCTGCTGTGTCATAAGATAAATTTCAGTGAAAGGGTAATAATAAAGTAATATCATATGATATGTTATCACATGTCTGTACTCACATGTTTTAAGGAGTTGAGGTGAATAGTCTTCTTCTTGATCCAACCTGTAGGAATGAAACACACATTTATATGACACATGTACACACTCACACATAGACGCACATGTATTACTGTATATGACACATGTACACACTCAAGACAGACACACATGTATTATATGCAGTGTTGGGTAACGTTACATTTAAAAGTAACTTGTTACATTACAGGATTACTGCCATTAAAAAGTATTCTGTTACGTTATAGGGAAACGTAACTAGTTAGATTATTTTTGGGTTACCGACGATTAAAACCCATCTGCGAGGAAAATAGTGTGAATACTTCCAAGACCGTAGCCTACTGAAGGGCAACATTTCTGTCTTCTTTCAATCTCTGCCATGTCGCACACGTGCGACACATTAATGTAAACAAGACCAGTACCATCAGCCAAAAGTGGCAACCTATTGGAATAGAATGATTACGCAATCACCACAGACTGCAAGGCATCGGTCACCGATTTCCGTGTAACATCCATGCAAGTCTCCGTTGACAAAGGCAAGCTTGTTCGTTATCAGGAAACAGTGCAAATGTTTTTATTGGCATTTGACAAAAAAGCATACACATGACCATATATTTGTACATATGACAGATGTGACAGATTATCAGATTATCATCAATTGTTTGAAATTGTTAGGGATAATTTTGTCTGTGAGGGCATTGTTAAGATTTGGGAAGTCTAAAAAATAGCCGGAAAGCTCACGACTTTAACACATTGCCTGCCGACGTATGTTTACGTCCTTTCAAATCGTTTTTTTTTTTTTATTCCACAAGAGGGTGCTATAACAGCTTAGGAATGATCCCTTGACTCAGAGAAGGACGGATGTGACGTCACCTCCGTCCACTCCTATTTTAGGATTTGTAGAAAAACACCTCTAGCTCAGATTTCTTTTTTTTTTTGTGAAAACGAGCCTTATTCAACGGCGATAGCAACAAAATGGCCGATGGCGGTAAAAATGTTTTTGCTTCGGTGGATAGAGGAGATCCTCCCCCACCCCCCAGACACCCTTTGTTTACTTCCGTGTCTACAGCGTGGCTCCCGCGGCTCTCCAAAAATTTTCAATTTAAGGTAAAAAACGCTGGCATGGGGATGAAAAACAATGTTTTTCTCAGGCAGTCAATGTGTTAACTTTATGAGCTTGTCGGCCGGCTATTCCGGATCGGGACGACTATTGGACCACAACACAAAAAGACCCCCAGGGCTTGTTGTGTTATCTTTTTAACAAAGCTTTTTGACTGTACTACCGTATTGTTAACTAACTTGTTCTTCAAGACCTACTTCTGGTCTCCTAAATAGACTTTGGGCCCTAACTTCCGCCCTGCACTATCCTTTGGCACTACCCGCTACCCGTTAATTACTCACAAGGCAGCTGGTGCTGTCCCCAAACGGTATCTTACGGCCGCGCTACCCTTTATACACTATGCAGACTCCGTTATTTGCGTCTGGAGGTGTGGCAATGGACATATTGTTGCGCTATTCCTAAAATTGCTAGCTTGCCCACACATGTACAGTATGGGAAAGCGCATAGCGGATTCTAAAACCACCCGCTATGGCAAATCCATTTGGTAGAGCATGCCTGCAATGGAAATGTTACGAGTCGGGCCGGGCGTACAACATTCAGAGGTCTCCCTCACTCCTACTAGAGTCAGAGAGTGTCAATTCCTTGTGTGGATTGTGTTTATAAAAGGTAAATTGTCTGCTTCCATTCAAAGCAGACAATGATTTGTTCTGCGCGATGCCATTCGCTCCAAAATACACGCTTCATTTTATTAATCCATTGTGCAGGAAATAAATAACGGATTACAATAATATAACATTCTCTATAATCAGTAACATGATAGGTCATCATTATGTCTATCAAATATGGTTTTATTGAAAGGAAATCAAACGCTAGAGTGTATTGTGCAAATGTTGGTTATAGTGTGTGACATTACATAAGTGCCTCAGTGAGGCTGAAGAGTTTTCAGCACAACACTTCTGAATTAAGTGATTGTGAATGTGATTGGCATTACAATTTTACTGTGAGTGTTATTCCTTGTGTTAATAATCAGTTTTTTTTTATCAGAGGTTGCCAGGCTTATCAAAGACAAATAAAATGTTGTCTGATCTGCGTTTGCAATAACACCTGACCATTCAGTTTAATGAATTAGGACACAAGTGATTGCTGTAATTTAAAGTTCTCTATAACCAGCAATGTGTGAGTGATAATTCTTTGTATTATATATAATTTTATTCCAAGGCCAAGTCAGACTGCCTCTTCACTCTTCCATAGGCAGAGAGGGAGAGAGCTTAGATAGCACTGGACATAACGGCTTGCGCAGCCTGCTCTGACATTTGGCATTTTGCTGATTGGTTTTATTAATGTAACGCCCAAACCAAACTATGCATAATGTAACGCGTAGCGCAGGTGTTTAAGGCTGATGTCGGAAGATAGCAACATGGCGCAACGGGAACGCCCCTTGCGCCATGTAGCAATTATGAGTTGCTACACGCCATGCTAAATCTCCAAATAGTGGGTAGAGCGACTTGGGTTAAAAAATAGGCCCCTATGTGTTACAGCAATACTTTTGATGTACCCTCAGAAATTGCTCATAATAAAATTACTATTAGCTCATTGTTCCCTCCAAGTTGATATCACAGTCTTGCTCCTGCATTTGTAACCCCAGCCAACACATCGCGCCAAAAAATGACCCACCAGATTCAGAATCTTCAAATACTTTTCAATCATTCCCCAATAAGTCAGTGCTGAAATTGGTTTGTAAATATGAAAACAAGGCATGCATATCAACTCTGAACTGTAGGTACTATATCACATGACTTCCCAAAATGTTTTACATTACATGAGCTGATCGCATAAAAGCCTGTCTTTAATATTCATCCAGTTAGCCTTATAATTAACAATTAACGGAAACAAGTTAAAATGATCTCGTTTTTAAACATGGTCCTGTTTTCTTTTCCGGCTGTGTTAATAATCCAGGAAGTGGGGTGTTAGAATGCAGCTCTGTCTGCCTGTCTAGAATTCAAAGGGAGTTGACCTATATTTAAGTTGGCTTGTGGACAGGTAGTCTCTTCGTTTCGGTTTTTCTGCCTTTCTAGTTTCTGTTTTTCTTTTGTTAAAGGACGACTTTAGACTTTAGACAGTTCAGAAACCCGTCTACCAGTGACATCATCAATGGGGAATCCAAGCTAATAGAAACTGCAGGCTTTGTATTCCTGGAAAGTTGCAATGCAATAATAGATCCCATTGTTCTCGCCTTAATAAAAATCTGAATACAAAAAGTGTTATCTTTTTGGGAAAAAGAATCCTGCCTAACGATGATGTCACTGGTAGACGGGTTTCTGGACTGTCCACAGCCCTTCTTGAACAGTGGTGAAGTCGTCCTTTAAGACTTAAATCTGTTTTCTTTGTTTGTCTTGTATGTATAATTAGCTTCAGCCTATACCTTTTTTGGTCATAACTATGTAATAATGCATTGTTGTTGTTGTTGTTGTTTTTTTTATTGTCTACATGGTTGAACTGATGACCAAAATAAAAGTCAAGTGAAAGTGAGATACCACAAACACAATGTTGTTTTTTATGTTTTATCACAAATGCAACTTTTCTGTTCAAATCCAGTTGTCACATAAACCATTTCCAAGACTTGAAGGCACCGTAGCAGCCTGAACATCTAGTTCAAATACAAGTCCACATGTATTTAACTCTGTTGTGTCCACTGGCAAGACATTTTCACGATTCAAATATTTGATTACATTTGAATGCTTAAATTGCCATTCTGAAGTCATTTATTTTTAAAATATATATTTTTTTTTCTTTTTCTGACCTACCAATGCGAAAACAAATGCTTTCATCACGTCACGCATGATCAACAATAAAGTTTCAGTGCATGCACTGCACACAGAAAGTTAAGAATGTCGTCACTGCCATACCATCCAATTGTATCCGTTTTGTGCACGCTCGGGTTTAACATGGAAACAACGTTGCTACAACGTGGACTTGTGGCTATCAGCGCAGACAGGGCTTGGGACGGTGGATGGAGAGCCTGTTCTCGGTAGGAAATGAAGGCTGTGGTCGGAACGGATGGATCTAGCTATGATAGTACAGTATCTCTGGTCCATAGCGTCAGAAGGAGTTCTCAATTCAATTCAATCTTTATTTCAGACCCAGGTAGATCCATATCACAATTATACAACACAACATAATAACAGAAAATACAAATAAAATGCAAATAACCCACATTGTTCAGTTTCTGACATACAAACATGTGCGCCAATGGTTTCACAGTCTCGATGGGAACCTGACAGAACATTGTGTAGGGTCCGTTATGACAGCGATGATGTCATTTACTGACTCAGATGCCCTACACATAAACCTGTACATAAGGTTATGTAGCACAGCAGAGCAGGTAGAGCAGAGCATATGTACGTATGCTGTTTGTGGACTACAGCTCAGCATTCAACACCATTGTGCCAGCAAAACTTCACACAAAACTCAGAGACCTAGGGCTACACCCAAGCATGTGCGACTGGATACAAGACTTCCTGTCCAACCGACATCAGGCGGTGAGAATGGGCAGCATCATATCTGACCCCCTGACCCTCAACACTGGAGCACCCCAGGGATGCGTGCTGAGCCCTCTCCTCTACTCCCTGTACACGTATGACTGCACAGCCACACATGTCTCCAACACCATCATAAAGTACACGGACGACACGACAGTGATAGGCCGAATTGTCAACAAGGACGAGTCTGACTATAGAGATGAGATCAACTCTCTGGCACTCTGGTGCCGGAAGAACAACCTCGCCCTTAACGTCGACAAGACCAAGAAGCTGATTGTGGACTTCAGGAGGCCGTGGAAAGATCATGTGCCCATCGTCATCGATGGTGCTGCAGTGGAAAGGGTCAGCGAGTTCAAATTCCTCAGAGTACACATCAAGGAAGAGCTCAAATGGGAGACACACCAAACACGTGAGGAAAAAGGCTCAGCAGTGACTGTACTGGCTCCGCCGCCTGAAGAAGTTCGTAGTAGGACACCACATCCTCAGGCTGTACTACAACCGCTCAGTTGAAGGCGTTCCATCAGGCTGTGTTGTGCCTGGTATAGAAACTGTACGGCCCCAGAAAAGATAAGCCTACAGCAAGTAGTAAGATCAGGAGATAATGGGAGACGAGGTCCCCGCGCTCCAGGAACTGTACAAAAAAGGTGTGTAGTCAAAGCCCAGCGCATCATCAAGGTCAGGCACCACCCACGTCACAAACTGTTCAAACCCCTACAACGACCACGGCCGGGCAAGGGGGCCTACCGCAGTATCAAGAGCAGCACTACCAGGTTCTTGAAGAGTTGTCACCCGGCTGCCGTCAGACTGCTGAGCCTTGTTCAGCAGCCAGACGACAGGTGGTTCTGTCAGGCTGGTCTCGGACCTTTGCTCTTCCTTGAACCTACCTGTGAATTATACCAGGGACAAGTGACTTGACTTTTTTCTTTGCTCTTCCTCATGGACCTACTTGCAGATTATACCAGTGTCAGTCGACCTTATGTGGATTATGCGGTCGACACGCACTGACATTTTGCATCTTTATCCCATGTACAACGCACTGACTTTTGTCTTTTGTTGTGTGTTTTTTCAAGCACCTTAACTGACGTCCATAAGTATATCATGCACAGTATACATCTGCTGCTATGCTCACTCACCTTTATATCTTATCTCAGGTAATCTCAGGAAATAACGATACGATGGGAACTATGCATGAAAACGAATTTCACCCACTTCTGTACTTCTGTAAACCTGTGATGTGACAATAAAGCTGATTCTGATTCAGGTGGGTACCCCGACAATAACAAACATCTGGTCTGCACTGGAGCATTATGCTAAATCTGAGACACAGCATGTTTGCTTGGGCATACAGCTTCCACCGGTGTCTATAGATGTGCTTGTCATCTGAGAGGTCATTGGAGATAATATGGCCCAAATAAGTAATCTCACTGCACACACAGTGCCAGCCAGATAGAAGTCAGGAAAGGTTGATGGTCTGTCTTCTCTACTTCGGACAATTATGATCTTACTATTTTTAACGTTGTATTTTATATTAAAATCAAGACCATACTGTGAGCATTATACTCAGAAGCTGTTGGAGACCAGCACTATACAGACTAAAGATGACCAAAATCATCTGCATACATCAGTTGATTAATTACCGAGTCACCAACCCTAAACCATGTCCCAGATGCATTTAAAATCTATGATAAATCATTCATATAAACATTAAAAAGAAAAGGAGACAGAATTCCCCCCGGCGGACACCATTGGTCACATGAACAGGAGCAAATATTGACTTCCCCCATTTTACTCTCATCGTCTGGTGAGCATACCAGAACACCAAGATTCTGACTAAGAAACTGGGGACCCCTCTTAGCGTCAGTTTTAAAAATAACTTGTCATGATTAATGCGGTCAAACACCCTAGAAGCATCAACTAGACGCGTCGCAATTCTGGGAAATTGCAAAGTGTGGTTGCACCGACGCCGTTCGCGGGTCGCGGCTGCCGGGACTCGAGGGATACGGCGGGAGGAATACCGTCGGAGGCCACGCGACGTGCCATTCGAATCGGGTGCCGATCGGATCCTGCCTTCGTGATACTGCCGTTTTGATTTTAGGAAATAGGCCCCTCCCACTAAATAAATAGGCAATAAACTATGAACCTCCCCTCCAAGTTTTTAAACTCTGGCCTTTACGGTTTCTGAGAAAAAAATACTTGAATTTGAGTTTTTTCATTTGCCCATTAAAGTGGATGGGGAAATTTAATGCACTAATAAATCAATGTCAATTAAACTATACAGCCTATCTCTTAGCAAAGTACAAGCGCTGAAGGCCCGATGAAGCCAATCATTTTGACCAATGCCACAAAATTGGGGAAAAGAAACTGTGGGAGGAGTAGCACAACAAAATAAAGTTTATCTAGATGAAAGAAGAAAGAAAGAAGAAAGTCGGTAGAGTACTATAGTCTGGTTGCCCATTCGGGCAACCACACTAATAAGATACAAACATAGTAGAATTCTAAAATGTATCTATCTAAAATCTCTTTAAGAACAAAAATATACAAATCAGTGCCATGTTTTCGTTTGAATCCAAATTGGTCAGCAGACAAGATCAACCTCTCAAGTCTACTGAGTAGAATTGTCTCCAAGGCAATTGGCCTATGATTGTCTGAGCTGTTTAGCTTACCCACTTTGTCTTTAATGACCGGCACTAACACAACAGAGAGCATGGAAACAGGTTCTCCTTAACACTATGTGACTTTTCAGCCGTAGCGTAGCCTCTCGACTGTAATAGAAAAAAAAATACACTTTCGCTAATCACCAAAACAAAGAAGGTTTTAATATGTTGAAAGTCTATTTTCCTTAGTGGGAACACTAAGCCCCCCACCGTCAATCTAAGATACACTTTTTTTTGCCAGAAAAGAAAACATTCCATCGGATAGAAATTTTTTTTAGTTACTCCACTGCGCCCACTACAGATCTGTTCAATGGATTTTTTTACTCAACGAGGTGCATCTTTTCCTCGGACGCGCGGTAATAAGTTGTAACATAATATTACTTAGTGTACTTAGTGTACTTCAAAAGGGTTTGGTTAATCTAAAGAAGTAATACTCATTTTGTTCAAATGAAATACAAATGAAATGGAAAAATAGAACAAAATATAAATATTAAAGACAAAGATGCAAACATTTTCAATCATCTTCCATTTTCTGTGTGGGTCACATTTTAAGTTGTGTCTTGCAAAAATATCTCTCACAAACCATTTCAGCACGGAATGACTTCAAACCTCTACTTACTTGAGTGTAGCCAGTCCAACAGAGAGCAGCTGCTCTCCTCCTGAGTCTCCTTGTTGGTTGAAGCTCAGGTCGAGCTCTTTCAGTTGGGAGACGTTGGAACGCAGAGCTGAGGCCAGACAAGAAAAGCCTTCATCTGAGACCAAACAGTGTGACAATCTGCAGAGAAACAAAACATATTAACAAATTGCTTCTGATATTCACGTAGAGATCCACACAGAGAGAAAACACATTATTAACCTCAGAATCTCCAGTGTGCAGTTTGGACTCTTCAGTCCAATAGAGAGCAGTTTCACTCCTGAATTCTGTAACTCATTGGCACTTAGATCCAACTCTGTCAGACTAGATGAGTTGGAACTGAAATGTGATGACAATTCCTTACAGCATTTCTCTGTGAGGTTAGTTTGTCTCAACCTGAAAAAATAGATAGGGCGATAAGTTATTTATCCAGAAATTAAACAGTAGTGTAACACAGACACAGAGACAGAAACAATCATCACATGTCTATAGTTATAACATAATGGAACTTAACATCATCATGAACTGATCTAACCTGAGGATCTTCAGTCTACATTGTTGACTCTCAAGTCCAGGTAAGAGCAGCGTCACCCCTGAATCGGTCAAGTCATTATAACTCAAGTCCAGTTCTTGAAGACTAGAGTTGGAACAGAGAACTGAGGCCAGCTTTCCACAGCAGCTCTCTGATAAGACACAGTCACTCAGCCTGAATGGAAATAAACACAAATGACCATATTGTCTTATTTAAGTATCTTTGTTGTCTGCTCTGATGACTGTGTTCATGGCACTGGATCATAAATAAATCATATTCTCATACATACTGTACTGTCACCAGCTCTGCACTTGGTCACTGGATAATGCATAATAGATCCTGTTAGATCTGTTAGTCTCTCATGCCTATTTCAGTGTTTCCACCTGTGTTGAAAAGGATTGTTTCACCTGTATATCCTGGCCTGTTTAATTTCCTCTTTTTGCTCAGTCCATTGCTTAGTCTTTTTTTTTTGATTAATAACCTCTTCCTCTGAGGCAGAGTTTTGCCAGTTTACCCATTTATGAGCCTTTACAACTGAGCCTGATCTGTTGCTTGTGTACTGGACTATGTCTGTTAAAAGCCCTTTTAAACTGTTTCTGCCTATCATATTTCCAATGAAAAGAGGACACCTGAAGTTGAGCACAGTCAGCTTTTAAATGATGTGCCGTATGTTGAAATCTGAAAATAGTTCAGAATCAACTTTATTGCCACATCACAGGTTTGCATGTGTAAAACAGTGGGTGAAATTTGTTTTTGTGCAAGCTCTACATCGTTTTTATTCCATAAGAGAAAGGGAAGAAGAAGAAGGGGGGGCAAGGAGGAAGAGAGATAAAATAAAACAAAGTTAAAAGGAAACACATTATCTACATATTTACACATAGTACCGGATATCTATCCGGTGCGGTAAGTATCTGAGGTAAGATATAAGATGCAGTAAGTACTTGAGGTAAGATATAAGATGCAGTAAGTACCTGAGGTAAGATATAAGATGCAGTAAGTACCTGAGGTAAGATATAAGATGCAGTAAGTACCTGAGGTAAGATATTAGGTGCAGTAAGTACCTGAGGTAAGACATAAAGGTAAAGTAAGTACCTGAGGTAAGACAAAGGTGCATGAGCATAGCAGCAGATACAGTGATTGGCCCATGAGTCTTGACCCATTTCACTTTTCAAAACCTTTGCATCACACACATGACACATCTGGCACGTGGTTTAGTTCCGAAACCAACCAGGGGGTGGAGCAGGTGAGTGAGCAAACGTTCTGTTTGCCGAGTCATTTTTCTTTTTGCGTTATTTTTCTTTTTCTTCTACACTCATCGTAGTTGTCATTTGTTATTTTTACTCTTTTGTTCATTGTATAATTTCCTAAACAATGTTTTGGCACTTGCTTTGGCAATGTAAACGTATATTTTCTCAAGCCAATAGTTCCTTTGAATTGAACAATAGTTTGTTTATTTCGTCTTGGTTAGTGGGGCAAACTTATTTGCTATAAAGTATTTATTGGACAATAGAAAGACGGAGAAAGACGCTGTCAAATCCCATGCATATCGCTGTTTAAACTTGTTCAGGTTTCATTCTTCTCTTTGTAAAATCCCGCCATTCCATTAATTAATGCCAAAAATATTTCCTCCGTTTCTACAAACATGTGTGTGTGTGTGTAATAATAAATAGGCCTACAATAGCGGAACCAACTAATATAGTTTTATGACATTAGTGGTTCTAGTAGAAGCACAAATAAGTATATAAAATGACTAGTATGCAAGCATGCAACATATTTCAGGGGGAGAGTGTGAGCTGTGTGTATAGGCCTGCTTGTGATATAGCTTACGACGGCTAACGTGTGTCGCCTGCCTCCAACAATAGCCCTGATACATCACAGATGACCGTCTTGTGATCCAAGGCTACCCAAAAAACAGACATGCAGGCTATCAACGCATTGCGTCATGGCGTGTCGACAGCTTACAGATCTGTTTTGGGCAAATAAACAATGAGGCGCGTGACGGAGTATACAAATACAAAGCATTTGTGTAACCAAATTAGCCATAGCCTGTAACATTATGTGGTCAACATGGACATGGGTAACTTGTTTGTAGCTTACGTTAATGCACTGAACATTATAGCGTTTAACGAGACAGCAGCGCATCATTCATTTAAAAAATGTACTATCACAGATGATCTAATCAGCTTATCAAAAATATTAAGCATATGCCAAGTTAGATAGCTGATGCTGAGCTAAACATGTTTGTTTAATTTCAAAGTTTGTATAATTGAACGTTATGAAAGGTTGCCGCTGGTGATTATTCAGGCCGGTTGCCAGCGCGCACCAGAGATTATGTTGCACAAGACGAGGGCAAATGGACAATGATGTCGGACAAGTCATAAATGCGTCAAACGTGTAGAAGAACAATGAAGTAGCCTATATTTAATTAATTATGCAAGCATGCAACAACATATTTCATGGGAAGAGTGAGCTGTGTGCGTCTGGGTACATTGAGACAGGGGGCATCAGGCATAACTCCAAGGCCAGGACGCACAGTTGAAATTACACCCCCTATGAAAACCTCCCTTTCAAGAAAATGTAAGTCAACAAATAATAATAATAATAATGAATTGCATTTTTATGGCGCTTTTCTAAGTACTCAAACTTACTCAAAGCACTCTTACAATGGTTCATTCATTCATTCAGGGAGGGGACATTGGGAGGTGGAGCGGCGAACATTCGACGTTCGAATTAGGAGCTAAAAATGTTCAAAGATTTTCTGCTCCATTCACTTCAATGTTAAAATTCAAACGGACAAACAATTCACATTGTTTTTTGGTTTAAAACTACTGGTTTTGAGCTATATTCAAACATCACAACACATGTTAACGAGGTCAAAATGACCTCGTTGACATTTGTGAAACCACACCTGAATCTCATCTGTGATTAGAAACCATCTGGGGATCAATCATACTGGAGGAAAAAAATCTGTGGCTACGCGAACAGGTACCAAAATCGTGGCAAAACCCTGGCAGAGGCTACAGACTGTTCTGAAAAAACTCTGGCAGTCAATGTGTTAAAAGGAGCATCTTAGAAAAATACAAATTCACAAAAAAAAAACTTTGAATGTTTTTGAACAATTCAACAAAGTGTTTGAAGTGCCTGTTTCACCCACTTCCGGGGGGCGGAGCCAAAATCCGAGCCCGAAGTATTTGTTCGTAGACCCCCACTTAGGGAGGGTAGGAAAGGTTTCGGAGCGATTCGGGCACTTTTCATTTAACATGGGGTTCAATGGGGAGTTTTTAGGAGCCTTCTCCGGGGCGTGGCTTCCGGGGGAAGGGGCGGGCTTAAACGCAACCTTGACAGGTGTGTTCAGTTTTCAAAGACCTTTTATTTGATGTACGTCTATATTGGACATTACTTGGCTGCACACAGGCAGTGCACACAGTGCACACAGACACACACAGACAGAGACGCACACACACAACCCGAGCACGATTTCATAGTAAGCTCCACTTGCGCATAGTAAGCTCCAACTTTTATTTTTTTGCGAACGCAGCGGAAGGAGGCGCGCCTCCTTCCGCTGCGTTCGCAAAAAAATAAAAGAAAAAAATGGCCTCCTGGTGGCACTATAATAGGGCAATGTTCAAAGGGTAGCATGTGTTCCTCAACGTAATGCAAATGTGCGTGCAACGTTTCACCGCAATCGGATGCAACGTACATGATTTGCATTATTTTGTTTAAAACGGGCCACTCCTGCAAACTTTAGATGTCAATCTTAGCCAATCAGGATGGAATATGAAAAATTGAATAGATCCGTCTTGATCACATGACTATAGAGATCATGTCTACTGATTGCGTGAAATTTGGATAAAATCTGAAGGAGTAATGATAAGGTTTTATATAAGTCGGCCTCCTGGTGGCGCTATAAAAGGCAGATGTGGAAAATACAGGGCAAAGGTTTTTCCTTGGCCTCTAGGGAGTGCACATACAAAGTTTTACACAGATCGGTGCAGTTGTAGGTAAAAACACAAATCGGCCTGTTATAGTGCCACCATGAGGCTGATTTGAAATAGTTCAAGTGGCATTTCTTCCTCTGTTTCACGGAAATTGCATGGTGTATTCATGATTTGAGGCATTTTGTTCAAGACGGAGCACTCCTGCAAACTGCAAGCAATACGGACTTAAAACTAGAAAAATGTGCTCCTCGGAGCACAGGTCTTCGCCAAGCCCACAAACTTTGGAAGGCAGTCATAGTCACTAAAAATGTTATCTGAAATATCAAACTCATACAGCTTGATTCCTCCCCACACATGTGTGTGTTGTCATTGCAGTTGTATCCTACTGTCTCACCTGCCAGTTAGGAACCCCCACTGGGAGGACGTAGAGCCTTCGTCCTACTTCTCCCACCCAACACTCCCTGCTGATAGCTGTCAGCTTGTAGGATTACGTGCAGTGACTATTATCACCCTCCCCACCAGGCTTCCATCCCCCAAACACGGGCCAATTGTGTTTGTATAGTGAATTGACATACTGTAGCTGTATGCACCACGGTGGATTCCAACCCACAACCTCTGCAGTGGTGGGCAGGCACTTTACCACTGCACCACCCGAGCACAGAGAGATCCATCTTGATCACATGACTCTAGAGATAATGTGTACCGATTTGCATAATGTTTGGACAAAATCTGTAAGTGTAAATGTTTCAAAACAATTATTTTGTAAAATAAAATGGCCTCCTAGTGTTAGGACGATGTGAAACATTTGGGACAGAGGCTCTGCTCTGGCAACCAGTGAATATGTGTGCACAGTTTCACATGCAACGATTGGTCCAACGGTGCCGGAGATTAGCTGAGATTAGCTGCCGGAGATTAGCTGTCCACAGACGGACGGACGGACGGACGGACAAGAAAAGACGGACAAAAACATAATTATGCTCGTCCGCGCCTTCTGCCTGGAGGAGACAATGAAGATGCTTTTGTATAACAGCAATGTCAAGTCTGTTCTGCTGTGTGGTTCAGAGAGCTGGTGAGTGGTCAAAACAGAATAGAAGTTTTTCACAACAGAGGCCTCAGACTAATGTGGCAGATCTTTTCTTTTGGCCGGAGCATCACAAAGGAAATTACACACGTTTGAGATGGCTAGGACATGTGATGAGAAACAAACGTCTCCGTAAGATGGAGCCACCAGGCAAAAGAAAACCTGGGAGGCCCAAAACCATCTGGAGCAGAACTATGACACAAGAGCTGGGGCAGATGAGGAGATGGTGAGGAGAGGTGCGCAATGCAATGGAGAGAGATCATTGAAGCTTGCCTGGGTCCAGACCATAGACTTCACATTCCACTGAGAGGACTGCTTCTTTGGTCTGGCATTGTGTTAAGAACCTGCAGTTTTCCAGAAAAAGTGATTTTTGACCCTAGCTGGGGTTGGCAAAAGGGCCTTTCTGTGTGGAGTTTGCATGTTCTCCCCGTGTCCCCTAAGGTAGGTACCCTCACTAAAAACATGCAGTAATCCTGGTCTCTATACTGCCTCCCCCTGGTCAGCCGGGGCGCCTGATGGAGGGGAAAGGAACTGGTTGGAATAACGTGCTCCTTCCACGCGCTACGTCCTACGTCCTACCGGGGAAACTCCCCCCTGTCAGGTGATAAGAAGCGGCCTGTTAACTCCTCATATCATGCGTCGAAGGAAGCATGAGCTCAGTTCGGGGCTCTCCCCAGGCTGGAAGAGGGAGAGTAGCGCCCAGGATTACAAGCTTAGGCATTGGCACTGGGTAAAAAATGGGTTACAAAATCGTGGGATAAAAATGTGATTTTCCAATGAGCACCAGGTTTGGGGGTGGGTCTAACGATTAACCAATCAGCACCACAGACTGCTGTCAAGCTGTTGTTAAGTTGTGCACAGGGGCTGACAGCTGAGGTCACTGGTGTGGAGTAATAACATAGAATTATGGTTATTTTTGGTCTACAGTTCAGTTTCATTCCAATGACTCGTTCACCAGTTGGTTCAGTGCTTGGCTAGAGCTCTGCCTGTGTTGACAGTCACTCAATAATCTGAAACACAGCCAGGTAATGTAATGAATCGATCAATCAGTACCAAATTAATTCAGGATGGGTTTTGGGGAGAAGTAGAAGTGTGTCAGTGTTGGGCTTGTTACTCCAAAAAATAAATATATTGCTCATTACTCGTTTAGTAGTTGCATCCTTTCAACTCAAAAGTCTGACTTATGTTACTAGCAGTTTTTCATGTCTTTTCTGCAGGCTACACCGGCAGTGTTTTCATCTCTCAAGCAAACTTGTGGGTCTCGCACTAATTAACCAGTTGTTCCGGTTTAGGGCCCGACCCCCCTTCCGTATCCAATAATTTGCACGTACATATACAGTACATTGATGCATAGGGCTGCCACGATTACAAATTTAAGTTGACAATTAATTGTCACAAACATAATTGTGATTAACGATTTAATTGTACTTTAGGCTTCGTAATGAAACATTGCACAGGGCAGATATGACTAATAACTTAAATATACGAAGACAATTTTATACGTAATAATATACTTACATACATTTAAAGCAGAAAAAGCTGATATACAAGCTTACAACACGTCACTTCATAACGTGCTGAAAGCAAAAAATAATTAGTCGCAATTATCTCAAATAATTGCGACTATCTCAAATAATTACGATTACGGTTTCCGTATCTGCTCTAGAACCAGAGCGGACCCTTCAAAGCAACTTGATCCAGTGATATCATGGAATGAAAGTAAACAACACGCAAATTGCGTTTTCCACCAAGGCTCCTGAACATAGTAATGAGTTACTTTTGGGATAATAGTAACTGTAATATTATTGTGTCTGTGTGTGTAAATGGTGCATTTACCAAGCCGCTTTACAATGTGCAATACATTCACACACACATTCACACACCGACGGCAGAGGAAACCAACCTGCTCATCGGGAGCGATTAAGAGGTTCAGTGTCTGGCTCAAGGACACTTCGACAAAAACTCTGGAGGAGCCCGGCATCGAACTGGGAACCTTCTGGCTCCCAAGTGTCCGTTCTACCTCCTGAGCCACTGCCGCCCCTGATTAATACTTCTCCACACCACGGTGCGTCATCGATCGGATTGCTCAATCAGCGATTAGACTATCAATTCAATTCAATTTTATTAAAGTGTCAAATCACAACAAGGTGTCTCAAGACACTTTACATGTAGAGCAGAGACCCGGCAGTCCCACCCTGAGCAACAAGACACTTTACATGTAGAGCAGAGACCCGACAGTCCCACCCTGAGCAACAAGACACTTTACATGTAGAGCAGAGACCCGGCAGTCCCACCCTGAGCAACAAGACACTTTACATGTAGAGCAGAGACCCCACAGTCCCACCCTGAGCAACAAGACACTTTACATGTAGATCAGAGACCCGACAGTCCCACCCTGAGCAACAAGACACTTTACATGTAGAGCAGAGACCCGACAGTCCCACCCAGAGAAAGCAATTTTGCGACAGTGGCAACTTAAGACTCCCTCTTAACTGGAAGATCCGCTTGTCCGATCGATCTGGGAATCCCTCAAATAAAAAGATATGAATGTGTCTTGAGATCTTCTTGTAGAATATTCAGATATTTAGAGATGTGGAGATAGATATTAAATTCCCTTGAAATAAGGGGAGATACACTGCTGCCATTTTTCCTTTTTCTCCTCTGTAAATATAGCTATTTATATTTATTGATGACATACATTAAAGTGTTAATATGCTCTGTTGATTAATTGAATACATAGGACTCCAATCAATGTGCATAACAGAGATCAAAGGTTCAGAGAAATCAAACCCAGAGGATGTGGATATTCTAGGTCGGTCCACTGTTGTCTCTTATACTGTATGTAAATAACCACTGCTGGACCAATCTGCAACATAGAATTACAACCCAAAGAATGGACACCAGACAGACAGGTTCAGACAGACAGGTTCAGACAGACAGACAGACAGACAGACAGACAGACAGACAAGCACTACTAACGTCAGAATCTGCTGTCTAGAGAGTGGACTCTTCATTGCATCACAGAGCATCTTCACTGTAACATCATTCAGGATGCCACCAGATAGGTCCAGTTCAACCAGATAGGATGGATTAAAGCTGAGAGCGGAGACCAGAACCTCACACTCTGTTTCATCGAAGAGACAGTAAGCACATCTGTAATTACACATTAAAAGGGAAAATATGTGAATATTACAAAACAATCTGTTTGCAGCAGTTCCATCTAATAAAAGTTAACACACACACACACACACACACACACACACACACACACACACACACACACACACACACACACACACACACACACACACACACACACACACACACACACACACACACACACACACACACACACACACACACACACACACACACAGTTGATGTGGTGTCAAGTTCAAGCTGTCATTTCAGTCTAATTTTCAACATTCCACTATGTGTTACAAACGTCTTTACTGTCATCTTCATACACAACAAGATGTGTATTAGCTCTAGTTATTACGTTTGTCTTCAGGAAATAGTCTCTGTTCATGATTGGCTCAGCAGCAGATTTGAACTGGAAACACACACCACCTGTTTCCTGTTCAAATCTGCTGCTGAGCCAATCAAATGAAGCTATGGGCTTGTCCATATACACGCGTCGAGTCACCAGAAGTTCCATCCACTTTAATGATATGGGAAAAGAAATCAAATCCATATCATTGGAGAGGATGGAACTTCCGGTGTCTCGACGCGTGTGTGTGTGTGGACAAGCCCTGTGAGAAACTGATCTGGAACAGGAAACGGGAAGGTCACCTTATAGAAGAGGGAACTACAGTCATGCACAGAGCCTGTTAAGTATCTCAGCACATAACTCTGGTCCACTGTTCTTATAACCACATGAACACTAGCCTCCCTATTCTGGGGCAAACATTCTGAAAAAAAATAGCCGATCTACAAGGTCACAACACTTGTAGATCACACAATATGTAATGTATTCACTTCATCATTATTAATACTTTACAACTATCAGTGGAAAAGGTTCGATGGTGGAGTAAGATATTGAAGGATCCGATTTGCAGTCATAAATGGGATAAAGTGTGTTTATAAGTTTCTATTCATATTGTTAATGTGATCATCTAATTAATCATTCAATTAATATATGAGTGTATTCATTTCATGTGTGTGTGCAGGCAGAGGAGCCAAGCACAGCATATTGGATGGTCTATTATGGTTAAACAGCCTCTGTGATTTACGGTGTTTACATAGTTCCCTTATCTCTGAGCAGAGCTCGCTGTGTCTCAGCTCTCTGCTCACACTGCCCCAAGTACGCTTTTATCTAGTACATTCAGTATCTATTACTCAGAGTAATCTGATACTTTTAAGTACTTTTAGTCACGCCCCTGCCTTTGCCCTGCTCTCTGCTTCTCTGTTGCTGTATATATACCAATGTAAAGTATTTGTACTTTAGAATGTTTCAGGGAGCTGTATACATTTCTCCTTGGCCAAGTAAAACGTGAAGGAGTACTCCGATTGTGTCTTAGTGTCATCTTATTTCTGGTGTGATGAAGCCCTGAGGTGAAAAGCCAAATGATAAAGAACCTATCATTTCACTGGTCCTAACGAGCACGGATGTCAACGTTGTTCCTGAAGAGGAGAAGAAAGACGGCCGAGCTGCATGAAGCCAGGAGCCATCACCGGACCCTGCAATTGCTCAACTCGCCACCAGACATCTTCTCTTCGGGGGAACAACTGACGGCATTTTGAACGGTCATCACACCACTATAAGATAGCACGTAAGTGTGACACATTTAAGTTGTCTATATAAGCGCAATATAGACATGTGCCTAAGCACTGAATAGTCAGTGAAACTTTAGGATAGGGTTACTATGTTATAGAAGCAACAGGAGTGGTTTATTTCCTGCAAATTGTATACTGTGGAGTGAGTGAAATCACAGAGGTTGCAGTGGCAACTCTCTCTCGGCGGGATACTCACTAAGATTCTAAGGGAGTGATCCGTTTGAGCACCTCTCCGGATTATAATCATCTAGAGATAACCCACGGTCCAGACTTGGGTGTTTTGCTGAGAAATCCGGTGAACGTGGTGAAACTGTGAATGTTTATATTGTATGTTTTGTGCTTAATATTACTAAAAGTGAAATCACAGAGATTGTCAGACACGCGTCATCACTATGTATGACACATTTAAGTTGTCTCTATAAGCGCAATATGGACAGGTGTGAAGCACTGAGTGAGTTATCCGGTCTAACAATTCTCTCTCCGATCCTCACTATGAGATCATAAGTGATAATCCGTGAGCACCTTTCCGGATCATAATCATCTAGAAATAACCCACGGTCCAATCTTGGGTGTTTCGGTGAGAAATCCGTTGGAACGTGGTGATACTGTGATATTAAGATGTGTTATTAATGAATGTGTGAAGTGTGATTTAGCCAGTATACAGCAGTGTAAATAACGCTCGAAATAAGTGTGAGTGGTGGTCACGGTGGTTGAGAGACGAGTGTTTTTCACCCCCCCCCCAGGAGATCCTTGCGTGTGTGAGGTCTGTTTGGGACAGTCGCGTGGACTGGTGACTTCTGTATGAATTCTATGAGTGAAAGTACAGTGAATGTGTGGGGATCCCCGTTGAAAATGTGTGTGTTCCTGTAGAAGCCTATGAGAGATTGTGAGGACTGTTCAGTGGAATATATGTAAATGAAGTTGAAGTACATAGATACAGTAATTTTGTCAAGTTCTGTGTCAATTGTAAGACCTTGTGAATGAGAGAGAGCAGACAAAGTGCGTGATTTAGAGAGTTATACAGACTGTTGATCCATTCTGTGTGTATCAGCTGTGTGCAGAAAGAGTGGGACTGATTGAGTGTGTCTGCCTCTCTGTCGTGACTGTGAATGAATGAGCTTTTCAGTGTCTGTGTATGTCCTCACGAGTATAGGAATACAAGTGTGTGTAGTGGTAGAAAGTAACTGAGTACATTTACTCAAGTACTGTACTTAAGTATCAACCACTAGGGTTGTTGTGTGTGTGGAAAGTGACTGAGTACATTTATTCAGGTACTGTACTCAAGCGTGCTGTGTGTGACTGTGTGGGACTGTGTGGGAGTGCGCGTGCGTGAGTGCGCGTGCGTGTATGCAAGATGGACGTGAGAGAGAACGAAAGAGAGTGGGGTGATTTTGATTACCAGGGAGCTAAGCGAAAAGGGAGGAAAGGGCCCACAAGGGCCCCCAACGGATGTTTTCGCTGTGGCCGTACTGGACATTTCGTAGCCGATTATAGATCGCGCACTACAGTTAATGACTGGGACGATAACAGGCAGGAGAACAGACAGGCCCCAAATACACGCTTTAGGTGTGGGCTCACGGGGCATGTTGTTGTTGATTGTAATTCAGGAACAACTGTGGAGGGCTGGAATGACAATAGGCCGAAGAACAGAAGGCCACGCAGGTCTAAGGGCAGAATGGATAAAGATAAATGGCAGGACATTGGTTTCATCGGGACAGAAACCCTTATATATATATATATATATATATATATATATGGTGAGGGTACAGTTTGGGTATTAACTAGCTCCGATGTCTTGGCCCCTTTCCTGTTTACAGTAAGCCTTTTGTCTACAGCTACAGTTAAATGCCCCTTGTAGATACCCAAAACTTTCCCAGTAGTCAACTAGTGACACACAAGAGCGACAAAGTGTTTGAGGCCCATAGGGGAGGAGCCTATCTCCTGTTTCCTTAGTGTCAGCCAGTTTTGATGTACAAGTACACCCCCCTGGACATGATGTTAAAGATGTGTTATGACTTCTGTTCTGTTGCAACAACATTGCATTAAATTAAGGCCTGTAGGTGTTTACTCTAGAAGAGTGATCAAAGTAGCACAGGCCCTCACTCAAGTGTATTAAGCACATTGTTACAGTAAGTGTGGAGGGACTCAAGTGTAGATTACACCTCAGTTGAGTATTACATGTTACTGTATGGCCCGGGGTTTGTGTGTGGCTTTCAGGATCGTGGTGTGATCGATGGCACTGCAGGGCCATCGAGAGCTCCATTATAATGAAAAGTGGCTCACAGACTTTGGGGAGATAGGGAGCTTTTTTTTTTTGTATTAAAACTATATTAAATATTTTTGTTTTCATTAAAAAATAGTTAAAATACTTAACCGAAGATAGTTCTACTTTTGTAAGTGACATTTGTGTCTTAACTAGCAATGGAAATCTTTTTCCAAAAGATGGGAGAGCTACAAGCTGTAGAGCAGTCAGCCTGTACTGTCTACAACTGATAACCGATGTGCCCTTCCCACGAGGTTTATAGACACCTGGCGTGAATTTAAAACAGCAAGTGTTAAACTACTCAAGCTTCCCATAAGACTTATTTTTGTTATGACGGCCTTCAGGGCCACAAGCCCCAATTTCTCACTTTGAAAAATCATGTCTTGTCCCCTATATTTGAAGTACCCAAGCAGTGTTTTAAGGCGATTGTTTTTTTGTTTTTTTAATAATTATAGTGTCTTAATTAATTAATTGAAATATATTGAACCAATCATCTGAGTAATGGTTCAACAGGAGGGATAGTACACGTAATTATGAAGCATATTCACACTATATTCACACTTATATTTTAAAAAGTAAGCTAAAGTGGCGAAGGCCATACACTGTAAAAATAATATTGTGTCAGAGAACCAGGATTCTGCCAGTTTTTTTCTCTGTCTTCCCACAGGTAACACGGACTGAAGCCTGGTGATCTGGTGCTGATAAGATAGCTGATAAGGTCGCCAAGCCAAACGGGAGCCCTCCATGCTGGAGGATCTATGTCCTGCTGAGAAGCCGTTTCTGAGTCCTGGTCTGCGTCAACTGCCATCAAGATCAAGGAGCGAGATACGTGGACTCACAAAAGTCACACAACCTGGTGCGGACACTGTCAAACAGTAAGCAATAAGGTAGCACCCAGCGATGGATGGGGCCTAGCGTCTAGAGCTGGGTCAGATCTAAGCTTGGAAGAAGAATTCTTACCCCCACTCACAAATCCTTGTTGCACTTAGAAAGAACAATGAAGCGCCAGTGGACCTCGGTTGTGTTTTTTATTTTTATATTTTCCATGTTTTCTTATAGTTCTATGTTCGTATATTTTTCTATGTATCTTTTGTCTTTATTATTAAAGTTAAGCAGGGGAAGGCTAAAGCTAAGATAATTATGACTGTCATGTTGCAGATATATGTGTTCCACATCCTACATTTCCTGTTGCTGTTAACCGGTAGTAAGTAAGTGCCTCGAATCCAAAATAGTGAGTGAGCCTTGGGTCAATGCTATTTGCCGTGCAAAACGTATGATCAGTTTAAGTATAACCTGAGCAGCACATAAATAAGAGCTTTTATGTCACTCTGAAGATGACTAAATATGAAGCGTGTGGTGAATGCAATATCATGGGTCAAGCTGGAAAAAGCCAACTGGTGTAAATGTGTTAGTAAGACGTTTATGGTCGCTAAGAGCTAAGTGTGGAGCGAGGGCCCATTTAAGGCTTCCTCCCAATCGGGGAGGGGCGGGTGCCCCCATCAGATGACCGATCAAACGGTCATCATCTCGGCTAAGCCACACCCTAATATGCCATCAAAACACCGTGTTTCTATAAGCAACCCACATGACCCACTCTGGGGATCCAGTGTTCCTGGTGAGAAGTACTTTTCGAACAAGTACCTGTTGTGTTTACATTTCAGATGACATTAAGTCTAAGGAGGCCAATAACGAACAATGGTACTCTGTGCTTTGGTGCTGTTTCGCGTGTTATCGGTCTGCATCAGGACCGTAGTGAAACGCATGGTTGCTGACACGTTCGTTCAAACGTATGCGGCGTTATCTCAGACTGAGCAAGACTTGAAAGATGACGGGAATGTGTTCTCCCTCTCGAGGCCTTTATGATGAAAATGACACAGACATCTAAGTGCTCTGTTAATGTTTGAAAATGAATTGTCAATTCATGATGGTCAAATTAATGATACAACCGGTTGAAGGTTATTAAGTTACAACCACTGCTCACAAGAAAACCATACATTTTGAGAGTGATAATGTTCTTTTCCTATGCGTAGGTTTTTCAGCATTATCTACAATCGTTTCTATCATTATTGACCATGATCAAGTGACATTCTACTAATTCTCATCATGTGCCCTGATAACAGCTTTGTGCTATGCTCTGTATGACAAAATGCGACAAGCGGATAGCTTAAGTCCCAAGGCCACTGAAAGCGAAAGAGGCAAGCGTTATATGGTGTTGATGTGATTAATAAAATCCTGTTATAATGTCCATTTTTGAAAATGTGAAAGCAAGAAGAATGTGAATATTAATTATTTGATCAACAGGACGGGATGAAGGATCCGATTTGCAGTCATAAATGGGATAAAGTGTGTTTATAAGTTCTATTCATATTGTTAATGTGATCATCTAATTAATCATTCAATTGATATATGAGTGTATTCATTTGATGTGTGTGTGCAGGCAGAGGAGCCAAGCACAGCATATTGGATGGTCTATCTAACTATATAAATGGCGACCGACTTCCGCACCCTCGGTGTCCACACCCCACAGCTCTGTTATCGAATAAACAACGCACCGCCAGACCACATGTCGCCAACTGACTCGCCACGGCGGCCGCGCTGAATTTACGCCTCGCGTAGGGGACATCTCACTGTTCACTACACCTTTTCCACCGCGCAACATAATTAATTCTACTCACCAAATGTCGGACAAAACGGAAGGGGAGGCAGCTTCGTACCGTTTACCGTGCGCACGACCTCATCACCACAACAGCAGGCAGCCGCTGCGGGGGTTTTTTCCTTTTTTTCCAAACTTTTTTTTTGGTCACCATTTTCTCCAGGCACCATTTCTGGTGTAACGTCGGGTGTTTCTTTTCACCAGCCAATCACCTTTCACGTTGCCACGTCCGTTGCCACGTCGCGCTGACGTACGCTAAACAAGCGCTGCCGTGCGCACAATGCAAACGAGCCCAAAGGCGCGCACAAATAAGCCGACCATTGCTTAGACACAAACTCAGACCTGGCAACGCAGCCTACGCCAATCATGTGTGAGAGATCTACAAGCTATGGGGCAGAGACGCCACCGTATCTTAGCAACAACTACAGCGATCACTCTCATTGGTCCTGTCACGCTAAGAGCAGTCTCCAGACAATGGCATCGCAGACAGCTTGCTGTTACTGCTGTAGCCATCACAGGCAGTTGCAGCACGACGGACAGGGCGCTGTGATAGCTGCCATGTCGCTAACGCTAACCTGGTTGTCATGCCTGCAGCGGCTGTGCAATCACTTTGTCAACAATGCACGTTCGTGTGGTGAATGTCTATATTGCTGCTCAGTTCGTCCATTGTAGATGGTGTATGTTTGTGTGTGTCTTCTGGAGAACTATGTAGCTCCACAGCAACTACAGTAACTAACGTAATGCCAGGACCGCCCCGTGCAACGCATGTTACGCTGCATTATGGTCATGTAGTAATTTCAGATAATTTCGCTCCGATTAGAGCAGTGTTTATCAACCCTTTCACGCCCCCCCCCCCCCCCCCCCCCCCCCCCCAAATACACGTACTTGATCTGGGACCCCCCCATTCTGTTTGACTCCGTTCCACAAGTAAAAATTGTGAAAATAGCCGATCTACAAGCTCGAAACGCCTCACGTTGAGAGGCTTTGTAAGCTTGGAGATCGGCTATTTTCTACACGATTGCCTCTTTCTTACATTCTTTGCCAATGTGGCCCATGTTTTCATAGCATAGTTTATTGACTACTTCTGTTGCAGAAATGGCCATTTCCTTTACTTTCGGTTTTTTATTGTCTCCGCCAGGCCGAAAGGCATGGCGCAAGACTATGTTTCACCCCCTGTCCGTCCGTCTGTGATAGCTAATCCCTCACATCGTTGACTTGATCGCAGCAAAATAACAGCCCGATGTGGAGAGTCAGTGAGAGCTGGATAAACGACGTAAAATGTGTCAAAAGGAGTCTGTACGGCTGTCGATAAATGAACACATGACGTCGGTGGGAGAGGAGATATTGTGTCTTTTGGACAAACAGCAGCGTGGTGCTGATGTTTGTTGTGTGAAGCAGCTTAATGTCAGAGTCTTTGTGTTGGAGCGCCTCAGTGCGGCTGCAGAGTTCATGTGCAACCTCTTCCACAGAGACACAGAGACACTAGAAACTCTGCTGGGGAAAAAAAACACTGCTGGGCATTGACTTTCCTATGGACATTGATCTACACACTGCAGGTATATCTGCTACACACACAACATCAAACTACACACTGCAGGTATGATGCAGCGTTTGCATTACAGCCAGCATGCCAGCGTAGTTCCCATATGGTTTCAAGGTGGGCTAAACCATATGGACCCCATGTCAGCAATGTCAGCGGCATCCACTTCAGTCCCAACTCCGATGCCCATGCAGGCTATAAGTAGCTTCTACCTGGCCCTTAGGTGGGCCCCAACTAGCCATGTTTATGTGGGACCAAGGCGGGTCCTAACTGGGTTTGCCCATGCAGGCTTTAACTGGGTTCTACCTGGGCCCTAGGTGTACCCTAACCAACCACAGTGCAGTGCCCATCGCTCCAATTGTTGTGACGTCAGGGCTCTCAATACTGCACATTGCTGGAGGAGGAGGGGCCGCAGGGCGACCGCACACATCGCTGAACCAATGGTAGCCCACGGATGTTTCCTCTGTGGATTTACAATCTGCCCCTCTATGCCACATATCATCCGCACTACAGGGTCTTCACTGACCGAGCCACGGCCCCACTGACCCTCATGACGCTACGCCACTTAAACGTGCGGCAGCATGCGCTGGGTTGCCAGGTTTGCACAGCCTGCGCCAGAAACAAGCAACCACCTTCATGAAAAAAAAAAAAACACCGAAATGGTCCGCAATGTTCCAGGGGTGTCCCCGCACGTCCCAACACTCCACAGGGGGTCAGTGGACCATCAGGGGGTCCGCGGACCCCCTGTGGACCCCCTGAAACATAACAAATATTATTTCTTCAAATTTTTTCCTTTTTCAAAAAAACTTTTCCACAGTTTCACTCCGGCGATTTGGGTCCCCCAATATACACACGGCCACGCTGGGCCCCGTGCGCGGCTGGGGTTGAGGGGGGCGTAGCCCCCCGAAACTCTAGTTATGGTTAAACAGCCTCTGTGATTTACGGTGTTTACATAGTTCCCTTATCTCTGAGCAGAGCTCGCTGTGTCTCAGGTCTCTGCTCACACTGCCCTAAGTACGCTTTTATCTAGTACATTCAGTATCTATTACTCAGAGTAATCTGATACTTTTAAGTACTTTTAGTCACGCCCCTGCCTTTGCCCTGCTCTCTGCTTCTCTGTTGCTGTATATATACCAATGTAAAGTATTTGTACTTTAGAATGTTTCAGGGAGCTGTATACATTTCTCCTTGGCCAAGTAAAACGTGAAGGAGTACTCCGATTGTGTCTTAGTGTCATCTTATTTCTGGTGTGATGAAGCCCTGAGGTGAAAAGCCAAATGATAAAGAACCTATCAGATATACAGACAGACAGACAGACAGACAGACAGACAGACCTCAGAATCTGCACTCTACAATGTGGACTCTTCATTGCATCACAAAGCATCTTCGCTGCAGCATCATACAGGCAGCTACCAGATAGGTCCAGTTCAACCAGATAGGATGGATTAGAGCTGAGAGCGGAGACCAGAACCTCACACTCTGTCTCACTGATGTCACAGTTAAGTCTGTAATTACACATTAAAAGGGAACATGTGTGAATGTTACAAAACAATCAGTTCATACAGCACCACACAGCCAAGAACAGCACTATCACAGCTAGCACTACATATATACTTACATACATACATGCACGTACACACACACACACACACACACACACACACACACACACACACACACACACACACACACACACACACACACACACACACACACAATTTCACCCACTTTTTTTACTTCTGTAAACCTGTGATGTGACAATAAAGCTTCTGATTTTACCCATAAGCCTCACTGCTCACTGATCCTAGGCCAATCACAAGAGCAAAACAACAGTTCAAGCTGTCATTTCAGTCTAATTTTCAACATTCCACTATGTGTTACAAACATCTTTACTGTCATCTTCATACACAACAAGATGTGTATTAGCTTAGTTGTTAAGTTTGTCTTCAGGAAATAGTCTCTGTTCATGATTGGCTCAGCAGCAGATTTGAACTGGAAACACACACCACCTGTTTCCTGTTCAAATCTCCTGCTGAGCCAATCAAATGAAGCTATGAGAAACTGACATGCACAGAGCCTGACACCGAGCCTCTCATTACATAACTCTGATCCACTGCTCTTTTAACCACATGAACACTAGCCTCCTTATTCTGGGGTAAACAATATCCAAAAATATCCAATCTACAAGCTCACAACACTTTGTGATAATATGTGTGCATACTACGTGAACATCAATGTGAACATTGATTACCACTACTGCTATCATTATTAACACTTTACTACACTTTACTAACTAATATTACTACTACAGAGGTTATTATTATATCAATAATAATACCATTGTAGATGTTGTGTCTATAAACTCATCTTTTGCAGTATTTGTGTAATTCAATATATTAAATGTTTTACATTTAAAAGTACAGAAACAGTTTAGTTGAATCTTTAATGGCAATATGACAGATTGTCAACATGTTGTGATGACTGACTGACTGAAGCTTCAGTATGATTTCCTCCGTTTTGTTAAAATTCACATGAATACTAACCGAGTCTTTCTGCAGTTCCTCACAGCAGGGAGCAGTCTCAGTCGCCCCCCCGGAGATGTGTTGTATGACTGAGGGTCAAACTCATCCAGAACCTCCTCTGACATCAGCAGCATGGAGGCCAGAGCTGAACACTGGGTATCAGACAGTTGTGTCTTAGATCTGTCCCCTGACTTCAGGTACTGTTGGATCTCCTGATGTAATGAGTCGTCCTTCATCTCCATCAAACAGTGGAAGATGTTGATACATCTGTCAGGGGAGGCATCACCATCATCACTGTTCATCTCCTTCAGGTTGTCGATGGCTCTCTGAATGATATCTGGACTGTTGTCTGTTTGACCAAGCAGGCCTCCTAACAGACTCTGATTGGACTCCAGTGAGAGGCCATGAAGGAAGCGGACAAAGAGGTCCAGCTGACCGTTTTTACTCTTCAGGGCTTTAAGCATGGCTTTGTTCAGGAAGTCAGCCAGGGTATAGTCAGCCAGGGTATAGTCACTGTTGTAATCTTCCAGAAATGGCTTCAGCACCTTCTTGTTCCTCGCAGTGAAACAGTGGAGCAGGTAAACTGCAGCCAGAAACTCCTGAATGCTCAGATGAACGAAGCTGTAGACTTTTCTCTGGAAGAGCACACTCTCTCTTTTGAAGATCTCTGTGCACACTCCTGAGTACAGCGAGGCCTCTGTGACATCAAGACCACACTCTTCCAGGTCTTCTTGGTAGAACATGATGCTACCTCTCTCCAGATGTTCAAACGCCAGCTTGCCCAGCTTCAGAAGAACTTCCCAATCAGTCTCCACGAGCTGCTGTTGATTCCCCTCATCTGTCTCATCATACTTCTGCTTCTTCCTCCTTGTCTGGACCAACAGGAAGTGGATAAACATCTCACATAGGGTCTTGGGCAGCTGTCTTGTCTCGTCTGTCTTCAACATGTCCACCAGAACGGTAGCAGCAATCCAACAGAAGAGTGGGATGTGACACATGATGAAGAGGCTCCTTGTTGTGTTGATGTGTGAGATGATTCTGCTGGCCAGCGTCTCATCACTGAATCTCTTCCTAAAGTATTCCTCCTTCTGGGGGCCTGTGAACCCTCGTACTTCTGTCACCCTATCAACACATTCAGGAGGGATCTGACTGGCTGCTGCAGGTCTGGTAGTTATCCAGAGTTGAGCTGAGGGAAGCAGATTCCCCTTGATGAGGTTTGTCAACAGAACGCCCACTGATGATGTCACTTTGACATCAGAAACAATGTCATTGTCTTGAAAGTTCAGTGAAATTCTGCTTTCATCTAAACCATCAAAGATGAACACAGTCTTCCAGGCAGCAAGCTGCTCTGCTGTCAGCTTCTTTAATGTTGGATAGAAATCATGGATCAGTGTGAGAAGACTGTACTGCTTATCTCTGACCAAGTTCAGCTCCCGGAATGAGATCAGAATCAGGAGATTGATGTGTTGATTGGCCACGCCCCCCGCCCAGTCCAGAGTGAACTTGTACACAGAGAATGTTTTTCCAATGCCGGCGATGCCCTTCGTCAGAACTCTTCTGATGGGTGTCTCTCTGCCTGGTAAGGGGTTGAAGATGTCAGAGCACATGATTGGCTTGTCAAGGAGAGTCTCCATCTTGGATGCTTTCTCAAGGTGCCACACCTCATGTTGCTGATTAACCCCTTCACTGTCTCCCTCTGTGAGGTAGAGCAGTGTGTAGATCTTGTTGAAGGAGGTTCCAGGTTTTGGTCCAGTGATGTCTTCTCTCTGACCTTCTAACCTCTTTGTCAGACTGATCTTTAGAACCTTCTGCAGACTGACATCCACTGGAACACAACAGTTCATCAATGTTAAACACACGTTCAGTCCCAACTTCATATCCTATGGAAACAATGGTTTAAAATGTTCATCCCCAGAGAACAGGATAACATACAAATAAAACACTGTCTGACACTGAATCAACTATTAACGGCCTCGAAAAACCACTGGCTCTTAAGACATTCACCATTGGCGGAGATCTCCGTCAATTAAAATAATAATTCCACAAGAGGGCGCTCTAACGCAACTTAGGAATGATCCCTTGACACTGAGAGAAGGAGTGGACGGATGCGACGTCATCCCAAAAAATGTCACTTCCGTCCACTCCTATGTTATAAGTAGTAGAAAATCACATCTTCTTTTTTGGGTGAAAACAAGCCTTATTCACTGGCCGATAGCAACAGAATGGCCGATCGCGGTTACAAAAATATTGTTCCGGTGGATAGACCATACCCTCCCCCACCCCCCAGACAGCCTTTGTTTACATCCGCATGCACATCGTGTCTTCCGCGGCTCTCCGGAGATCGTCAATATAAGGGGAAAAAACGCTGGCACCAGCAGACTAATTAATTAATTAATACCTGGCAGTGAATGTGGTGTCTGCAGTCCAGGTGTTTGTGTGAAGGTCTCTCCACACTTGGGGCAGCCATCTTCTCCATGTGGACCAGACTGGTCCCAGGATGAGGTGAAACATTGTCTGCAGAAGCGGTGTCCACAGGGAATAGAAACTGGATCGGTCAGAACCTGGTCACACACTGCACCCCTGGACGACTCCTCGGTCAGGACATAAGTACTCCTGTTCCCCCACACGCACGCACGCACGCACGCACGCACGCACACACACACACACACACACACACACACACACACACACACACACACACACACACACACACACACACACACACACACACACACACACACACACACACACACACACACACACACACACACACACAAAATGTAAACTTCTGTTATGCACTACCTAATGTTGGCTCAGTATGGTTATTACCATGAAGCTGTAACTAGTGATGGACGGTACAGACTAGATGAGTGCTAGTTATGTAGTAAATGTGACCCACCCATAATGTGTCACATTTTTGTGTTGATTTATTTATTTTATTTTGTGCTTTGAAATCGTTTTTGGAGCTGTCAGTGTTCATTTATCAGTATGATTATTCAGCTTGGTCAGTAGGGGGCAGTATTAGAGTGTTTTCTCCCTCATGGGATACTATTACCTGCAGACAGGAAGCTCACGTCATTCCAATGAGAGCAACCAGTCTGAAAACAACTAAAACATTCTTTGTGCGTCTTTCTCCTGTTAAACAGGTTAGTTGTGGTGCATCAACTCACTAAATGATATCAATGTGATCATTATAACATTAAGTACACGTTCTGATGGTGGAGCCTAACTCTAAAGTGTTTACAAGATGTGGTTATTGTTTGTGAATGAATCCAGTGCAGAACACAGTAGTTTGGCTGGAGCAATCAATGCAAAATGGCGACGTGAGTGCGCAATGTTTACATAGGACCTTCTGATCCTAATTCAGACTCCCATTAAGAGCTCCCGTTTTTGTATCAGTATCAAGAATGTATTTTGGTATATTTTGTGTGTTCTGTAAGAAATTTGACAATCTATAGCATTGTGTTTGGACATGGTTATATAAGTTGAACTCTCAGGATTTGGTCAATGAACATTTCAAGTACAGTAACTTAAAGCTGCTATTAGTAAGAAGAAGAAAAGTATAATTGCTTAAATGAAAATGCTAAAAGTGCATTAAGTTAAAGGTGAATATTCATGAGAAAGACAAGACAGTTAATGAAGGTCTGATTGGGTATTATTGTATGTTTTGAAGTGAGGATGTGTAACAGGTTGGCTATGTGAAAATATATGGAAAAGTATATGGGAAAAACATGCAGTATTGTAATGGTGATTAACTCCAGTGATACAGTTATGGTTTAATTGAGTGTTTTGGTGAAAACTGAGTTGAAGATAAAGCAAAAGACATTGAAATGATAATACAAAGTAAGAAAATAAATGGGAAACGAAGTAAATGTGAATGTGTGAATTCTGTGAATAAATTCCAATGAGAGCAACCAGTCTGAAAACAACTAAAACATTCTGTGTGTGTCTTTCTCCTGTTAAACAGGACATTATTATCTGAATGTTTGTCCTGGCCACCTGGGACCTGCAACATAAACACTGAACTAGTTATGGACAGAAAGTCATGAATCACATGTTTGACTTTCTGACATCCACTGTTCCATATCTGTGGTCAAAATGAACTTAAAGGAATAGTTCACACAAAAAATTACTTATTTTCTATCAATTACTCAGCCCATGGAGACTTGAATTCATGGAGATTTATTTTGTTGTTGTGGCATTCCTAAGCCAATAATTTGATGACCAGCGGGAAGATGCTAATGTCTCCGACGCCGCCGACGCCCATCAAATTATTGGCTTAGGAATGTGACAAAAAAAAAATTCTCCATGAATTCAAGTCTCCATGGGGTGAGTAATAGATAGGAAAAAAGTCATTTTGGGGGTGAACTATCCCTTTAATTCAGTTTAATCTGAGACAAAACTACGGTAAATCAAATTGTCAGCGAGATGGAGGGCAACATTTTCACTGTTGGACAAAGCCCTGTGACATTAAACAGTTTGTGTGAAATAAGATGTGTGGCTGTGGGTGTGATCTGGCAATACTATAAATATGTCACTGTCACAAACTTTACACCCATCCTGACATTACTATTCTCATTATTTAGCAGAGTAGCCAATCATGTTACCCCCTTTTAGTTTACTAACATACATTTCACAAATTAATTAAAGTTTACAGTTACTTACTTTGTCTGGGAGTCTGGTTCATTGCTGTGTTCTGGAGACTCTGCTGTCTGTCTCTGGTCTTCACTTCTGGAATCATAACAATCACACAACACTCTGTTTCTGACTTATACCTAATAACATGAACTAACATACTTACTTTGTCCCAGTGTCTGGTTCATACTGAACGTTGGAGAATTATTTCTAAACCAGTCTCTCATCTAGTACTCTATCTACTTTGATGCATTTAAAAATATATATTTTGGGTAACTGGAAAAAAGTAATTGAAAAAACACAGCCTCCTCATGTATTAGAAGGACAATATCAGTCACCAGAACCAAGGACGTGTGTTTTAGTCTAACATGGTTAAAATGGAGTTTGAAGTTACAATGTGTCTGTATAGGAAGGGGTCATGTCTCTTAAAATGAATATCAAATATCGAAACACTTCTTGATCTTACCTTGAGTCCGGTGGTGTGTCTTCATTGCTGGCTGCTGGAGACTCTGTTCCAGTGGAGCGGAGTCTGGACTTTGAGCTCTTTAAGCCCATCTTCTGGACACATCTATGATGCAAAGCACGGAGAACACACAATAGCAGTTACAGTGGAAGGACTTGGTTCAACTTGATGCCATCATCTGGACTTAGAAGGAGTTATGACATCAAAATCAATCGTGGTGCAAACTCTTTTGCCGTGATAAGTTAACTCTTTGTTGACCTTTCTGCTCTGTGCGACCACAGCTCAGATACCTATTTTGACCTGTTAACTTTGAGAATTAGCCAGTGTCTGCCTCTCCGTTTTTCTAACTGGCATATAATACTGGTTTTACAGTAGCTTTAGCCACTAACTTCTACACACTCTGCTGCTGTCTCTCTAAAATCTCTTACAGTATTTCACCCTCTGCTGTTTATTCTATCACTTTGCATTTAATTCATTTGCACATCTGAGTTTAGCTACACTGCTCTGCTTTGTTTGGCCTTAACCACCGCACTGAAGGACTGACTGAGTGACCAATTGTACCCTGGTTTCAGGTACCTTGATCTCTCCAAAGAAGACCCAGAAACAACTGATCTATTGTTGTGTGCGTGTGCGTGTGCGTGTGTGTGTGTGTGTGTGTGTGTGTGAGAGAGAGAGTGTGACATGTCATGACAAACTGTCAGTGCATTTTAACCATTTGTTGACTGTGGTCCTTTTTCAGACCGATAAAATACAAAATTTTTCGCCACTTATGATGTGTGTGCAAAGTTGCACAACTTTTTGAGTACGTTTAGGTCCTCAAAAACACGATTCATTTGTTAGAGGAAAACACATTTACAATTTCAATAAGACTTCTCACTGGTGCTGTGCTCGGGCCCTAATAAGTTATAAATTAATTGTAGGGCCGGGACTTTATCGCGTTAATTTCGATCAATTAATTACAAAAAAATTATCGCGTTAAAAAAATTAACGCATTTTAATCGCGCCTATTTTTTCACCGCGGAACGTTTCTCACTGGACGAGTTTCACACGGACCTATTATCCGCTGGTATTATCGGCCCGCCTGAGAAGCTGTCTGAGAAGTGAGAACGACGTGGTTCTCACAACAACAGAGCAGCCACTGAATGAAGACGTGCCGCATAGCCTGCTTGATAATGGATGCCGCCCCCCCACGCGCGCGTTTGTCCCGTTTGGGGGGGGGGGGGGGCGGGGGGAATGGTGGGAAATAGCAGATCTACAAGCTCACAATGCCTTGTGCTTGTAGATCTGCTATTTTCACATGGTTACTGTATGTTTTATAATATTAATCGAAATCTACAAAGTAACTTGTAACTAAAGTTTTAAAATAAGTTTAAAAGTAAAATATTTGCCTCTGAGATATAGTGGAGTTACTGGAGTAGAAGTAAAAGTATTAAAAAATTGGAAATAGGCGTATTCGAGAGTCAAGTGCAAATACCTCAAAATTGTACTTAAGTACAGTTCTTGAGTACATGTACTTAAAGACGTTTAACAAAATCCATTTGAAAACATTTTTTTTCATTGATCTCAGGTCAAATATTGATGTGCGATTAAAATGCGATTAATTTAGATTAATTAATTACAAAGCCTCTAATTAATTAGATACATTTTTTTAATCGAGTCCCAGCCCTAATTAATTGCAATGTAAATATTATAACTTTGTTTTGTCATAATGTTACAATGTAGGCAGTGATAAAGGAAACTTTACTAGAATAATAACAGCGTACGTCTGAAGACTGTGTTGTTACATTGGCCACTGACTGAGCCTAGAGAAGGAAAGTCAGCTGGAGCCTGGGCTTCCACACAATCACGAGTCGCGCTCGTTCGCGAACACACACACACACACACACACACACACACACACACACACACACACAAACACACACACGGTCTTGAGGGGGTTCCAGGGGGTCCCCAAAACAATTACTTAATACAGCATCACTATCAGCTAAACCACTTTAACGCAATGTTACACTCTGACTGTGTGTGTGTGTGTGTGTGTGTGTGTGTGTGTGTGTGTGTGTGTGTGTGTGTGTGTGTGTGTGTGTGTGTGTGTGTGCGTGTGCGTGTGCGTGTGTGAGGTTATGAGGAAATGGCTGCTACAAGTAAAAGAGGAAGTGAGAGTTGCATAGCTCCGTTTCCACAGCCCCACACAGACACAGGCTCACACGTGAGCAAGCTGACGTTATATTGTTATACAACTAGATGGCTTATATTAGCAAAATGTTGTTTGAAAGTTGTATTTCAACCTTTGTGAAATACTCGGCCCAGGAAAATAAACAAAGACATATCACACATTGTTTTCTGCTGTGTTGCTTTTCGATGTGTCCACTGTATAGGTTTATTGAGCTATATAAAGAGCACAAAGTAAGTTCCTAAACGTGCCAAAGTATCGTGAGACAATAAAATCTTGCAATACTGCCGAGACAGAAACCAGTGTTGCCATGTCTGCTTATTATAAGAGACTTTGGGCTTATTTTTCTGTGAAGTTGCTAGTAAATATTGGTAGTTGTGGGTTGCTGTTTTACGGGCTTATTTGCTTACTTTGGCTTGCTTCACAATTTCAAATGTAAATTTTAACCTCTCCTGGCTCTCAAATATTTTCATGTATTTGTTCCCTTGTGCCAGGGAGCCCCGTACAATATTTGTGTTCTAAAAAAAATCCTCCAAATATTCCACATTTTATTTCAAGTTTATTCATTTTATAGCAGATCTACAAGCTCACTTGGATCGTCTATTTTCAATGTATACAGTATATAGGTTTAAGGTGCTCATAATGGCCTATGAATGAATAAAATATTTATTTTGAACATGTTAAAAAAGTTTGGCAACAAAGTTAAAAAAACAACACAATAAAAATAAATGCAATATGATAAAAAAAAAATGCAAAACAGCATCTCAAAACAAAACTATAATTCTACATGTTCAAAAAGGAGTAGGATAAAGTATAAAACTTATTTAATCCTACCCCTTCGTTCCGCTTACCTCAGCGTCATCTCATTTTTTTTCATATACCAACATGGTATACCGTTAAATAAATCACATCTTTCAAATTAAACAAATAATTAAATAAAGTAATTCATATATAGAAACTTAGCAGTATTTACATATTCTATACATATATTCTAACTATATTGCTATTGCACCAAACACAGTACCCTCCTTATCTAGTGTATTACTGTACAGTATATACAATGTTAGTAAACATATAGATTGTTAATGTAACTCTTCCTCCCTATACCTCATAATAATGCATTCTTTATATCTTTTTAGCGGCGCTAGCCGCTCTATACCTAAAAGGTATAGAGCGGATATTAGCCCTCTATACCTGGCTTTTGCGTCAAGGTTCTGATTGGTCAGGTCCGTCAACGTTCTGATTGGTCAGGCTCGCCAAGGTTCTGATTGGTCAGGTCCGTCCACGTTCTGATTGGTCAGGTCCGTCAACGTTCTGATTGGTCACTATTCATGACATCATAGTGATGTCATGAATAGTAACATAGTAATGTCATGAATAGTGACCAATCAGAACGTTGACGGACCTGACCAATCAGAACGTTGACGGACCTGACCAATCAGAACCTTGGCGAGCCTGACCAATCAGAACGTTGACGCAAAAGCCAGGTATAGAGGGCTAATATCCGCTCTATACCTAAAGGTATAGAGCGCGAAGTTTGTATATCTGCTACAAAAAGCTACGAAGATAGAAGCTGATAGAGTGGGTACCTAAAGTTTATTTTTTAGGTACCCACTCTATCAGCTATGACAGATCAGTTTTTGCCACTTACCTTGGAATGCATTTGGTGATTCGCTTCCAATGGCACTATTTAGTGCCACTGGAAGCCTTTTAATATTGTTTCTCTAGTAGAAACACATATCTATGACAAAATATATCAAAGGCGCCGCTACCTTCACACAGGTGTGATTTTTTAAAAACCGGATCACATTTGAACACTGCTTGAGCTCCACATTCATACTGTTCCATAGCTTAACTCCACATATAGAGATATGGAACGATTTCAATGTCGTCCGAGCACCTTAAGTTTTGAAATTTAACTCCCCCTTTAAATTATAGCCCCCCTCTCTATCAGAGAACATTATTCCTAGCTTTATACATTATGAGGGCAGTTTATATTCTATAATATCCCTGAATTTTAAGAGATTTGAATTTTAAAATAATATATTTGTATGATCTCGATATCCAGCTTTATGTATTGTTCTTATACAGTAATTTAGATATGGTAAAACCAGGGAACTGTATAGCATGCAGAGTAATTTATAGTCCAAAACGTGCTTTGCTTTGCTCAGAACTGCAATGCTTCTTGATAGTTTAGTATGTATATATTAAACTAAACTAAAATAAGCAACTAGGGCCTAGTGCCATTTGTCAATGGCGTCTGCCCGGAACATAGGCTGACTGCACCTTCTTCTATCATAACAGATGTAACAATGACTCTTTATCTGTTGTGGCCTTAGAGTCGTATAGGGCCATATATTGCCCGTCTTAAGTACCAGATCTTATGACTATATACAAATATTTGCACACATTTTCACGATTTTTCAAAAATAGCAGATCTACAAGCTCATAGCGCGGCACTTGGTGCCACGCTATGAGCTTGTAGATCTGCTATTTTTGAATAGCCCAAAGTATAAAATAATGGCTATGGCTAAAATCTAAAATGACACTGATGCGTTCCCGGATTTAATGGGTTAACTTATGACCTGGAGGTGTGGCCAATGCTGTTTGGCCACTCAAAATAGCCAAACAGACAATGAGTGCACCCACACATGAGCGTCAAGTTGACGCTAGGGTCGCATGCTAGGGCCGTTACTCAATAAAAACCGGAACCCGGATATGCTTCAGACGCGAACTGCATTATCCCATATTGTTGAAGCGCAAAGGGGGGCGGGTGGGGAGAGAGTCAGCGCACTGAAGTCAAGGCACAGACTACTGTGTTGTTGATGGACAACGGATGCACGCTTATGAGAAACAACAACAATAAAACCTGGTGAAACAGTTGCGTGCAACAGTAGCGCAAGATGAGGATAAAGGAAACATTCAGTCTAAATGTCCAGTTTGCTAATTCTCGCCTACTACTACTACTTTTGTATTTGAAACTTTACATTTCTCTAAATATTATACACTTTCAGGACAGCCTAAGTACAAATATCATTTATGAAAAGGCTACCATAGGCTACAGTGAAGTCATTATTCAGTCCGACTTCACTGTAGCCTATAGTAGCCTTTTCATAAAATGATATTTGTACTTAGGCTGTTCTTGCGCTAATTAACTGTTTTGCCAGGTTTTATTTGTGTTGTTTCTCATAAGCGTGCATCCGTTGTCCGTCAACAACACACCTTTGAAAGGCAAATCCAGGTTTGACAAGCCTGCGCTGTTCAGCCTGGTTTATTCAGTTCCACAAACGCCAAGCCGGGCTGAGAAGGAGTGGTTTGTCGAGCCAGGATCGTTAAACCAGGCTGAATTTGAGTTCACGTATTCCTATAAAAGACCATGAAAGTCGATAGCAGAATCCTTGAACTTGACCAATCATGGAGCCCAAAACCAGAGTGGTGTTCTTCTCTGTGGCTGAACAGCAGCACTGCAGCAGCTCATGGAATCATACAAGGAATTAAAATGTATAATAAGCAAGAAAGGAAACACGGCCGCAATAAAGAAAGAGAAAGCGTGGCAATTTGCCACGCTTTCTCCCTGGATCTATATTTATTTAAAACTTGTGCATTTAATTTGTCGGCAAATTAAATGCACAAGTTGTAAAAAAATATATGCAATTCATTTATATACAAGTCCATAAATGTATAATTCAGTTAGGCTTAACTGAGTACCCGGACCCCCGTTGACCCCCGACAGAGGTCCGGGGTACACAGGGGTCCGGGGGGTCCACGTGGGTCCGGAGATCCATGGGGGGCTGGGGGTCCACAGGGGTCTGGGGGTACACGGGGGGTCGGGGGTCAACGGGGGTACACGGGGTCCGGGGGTCCATGGGTGGCCGGGGACAATCGTAAACCAATGAGTTTTTCCACACTTATTCAATTCTTATGCGAAAATTGAAGATCTACAAGCTCGAAAAAAAATTGTCTTATGGCGGCCGGGGGTCCACGGGGCCCCCGTGGCGGCCGGGGGTCCACGGGGGTCCCCGGCCCACCGTGTACCCCTGGACCCCCGTTGACCCCTGTGGACCGGGGACCCCCGGCCGCCAAAAGGCAAGCTTTTCACTTGTAGATCTTCGATTTTAGAAATCAGAAAGTGTGTATAATTATAATTCCAATATTCACATAAACTCCTCATGTTTAAGCCTAACTGAATTATATATTTATGGACTTGTATATAAATGAGTTGCATATTTTTGGACAACTTTTGAATTTAATTTGTCGGCAATACTTTGCCACGCTTTCTCCCTGGATCTATATTTATTGCGGCCGTGTTTCCTTTCTGGCATTTTATACATTCTAATTCCTTGTATGATTCCATGAGCTGTTGCAGTGCTGCTGTTCAGCCACAGAGAAGAACACCGCTCTGGTTTTGGGCTCCATGATTGGTCAAGTTCAAGGATTCTGCAATCGACTTTCATGGTCTTTTATAGGAATAGGTGAACTTACATTCAGCCTGGATTAACGATCCTGGCTCGACAAACCGCTCCTTCTCAGCCAGGTGTGTGTGTGTGTGTGTGTGTGTGTGTGTGTGTGTGTGTGTGTGTGTGTGTGTGTGTGTGTGTGTGTGTGTGTGTGTGTGTGTGTGTGTGTGTGGGGGGGGGGGGGGGGGGGGAGAGGACAGCTGTTCTAACCTACATACAATTCTGATGTTTTTCTAGTTTTATTTCATACTCGAGTCTGGTAATGAAAACATGAAATGTTTCCCATGTGAAGAGGAACCACAATGGAAATAAAACCTCAGGGCTTTATTGTGTTTTTATCCTCAGTGATATTGTGTGGAATGTGCTCTTTACTTTTATCACCACATGCATTGAATCAATCAATCAATCAATCAATCAATCAAGCCAATATAGACATATAATTGCAACTAGCACCTCATCCAGTCATACAGCTCTAATAAACATTTGTATTGTTACAGTTCTGTTATAAACAAGTCTGTTATAAACATGTCATTATGAGGGTTATGAGGAAATGGCTGCTACAAGTAAAAGAGGAAGTGAAAGTTGCACAGCTCCGTTTCCACCAGGTCCACAGCCCCACACACACACACACACACACACACACACACGAGCGAGCGAGCTGGCGTTATATTGTTATACAACTAGATGTCTTGGCAGAATTTAATTAACATTCAATTATACGCAGCGCACTGCGACTAGACCCTTTCATGCGTTTTTGTTTACTTCCTAGTAGCTCTGCTTCCTGTCATTTGGGTGAATCTCTTGTCCAATCAGAGGCTGAATGGCCAGATACATTATGCAACGCATTGCAGCCACCATAAGGCACGCTATGTATTCACCTTATTCATCTGGAGTGGCCTTAGAGCCATAGGGTCATAACAGATGTAACAATGACTATTTAGCTATTGTGGCCTTATTTTGCCCATCTTAACACATTGCCTGCCAGAGGGTTTTCTATAACAGGATCAGCCAGTGCCAGGAATTTTGACCATTCTGACTCATCTTTGAGGACCCACAGAATATGTTGTGCTATGACTATGAACACATGGAATATCTCAAAACAAAGATTAGAACCTCTTCTTTCACCTTCTTTCAACTTTCGAGACATTTTGATAAATCTCGGAATATTTAAAAAAAAATGCACAAATCAATATACAGTGTACACATCGAAAAGCAACACAGCAGAAACCAATGTGTGATATGTAGCCGTGTTGCTTTTCGATGTGTACCCTGTATAATTTTATAGAGGTATCTAAAGAGCACAATGTGTTTCTGAACGTGCCAAAGTATCGCAAGACTGTCCACCATGTCCTGTGTGGCAACCAAATATTGCGATATGTGTGAGCCATTTATTTTTAGGATATGTCCTTTTGCACACCTACAAACGGACAGGTGTGTCGGAGTATGAATGCTGAATATGGAAGAAACAGGGAGAAGGGAGAGGGAGATACCTCCGAGCAAGAAAATATATCTGTCCACAATTATGTACTGTCCATATCGAAAAGCAATTGATTAGAAAACAACCTGCGATATGTCTTCTTTTGTTTTCCTGAGCCGAGTATTTTATATAGGTCTCAATTGTTCAGAAATAGTGTTTGTTCATGAACTGTCCAGCCGGCTCTCATAGACTACAATGTTATTTCACCGAACTTCCGGTGTGAGTTTACGTTTTGTGGGTCTATGAAAATAAGCCCAAAAGAAGCAACTATAGAGCACTAGGCCATATGAGAACTGTAAACCATACTGTAAACATTGAAAATAGCCGATCTGCAATATTCTAAAAATGGCAGATCTAAAAGCTCACACGCGTCACATCGTGAAGCGTTGTGAGCTTGTACATCTGCCATTTTCAAAAAACTCCCATCTGAACATTTTCAGATGGAAGTTATAGGGACAAATAGGCTACATTAATTTGAGGGTCCATGATATGAAAATATTTGAGAACCACTGGTTGAAATAAAACAAAAAATGTGAAGCAATCCCAAATAAGCAACTAAACTTTAGAAAAAAGCCCAAAAAAACGACCAGCTGGCAGCAGTCCAGATTCATTTCCTGTTGCCTTTTATGGTGTGAAAAGGGGAGTGGAACAATGCAAATTAACTTCTCGGGAACGCACTTGAGATTTTACAACCAGCTGGCAGCAGTCCAGATTCATCATGACATACACCTGTGATCCGCTCATTTGAGGGATATACACACCCCTTTGTGAATTACACATCAGTTTTAGCTTAGAGAAAATACACTCTCCTTTAGTCACTTTATTTACACCTTATGCACGACCAGCTTAGTGAATCAGGGCCATTGTGTTTCCTGATCAGTGATCTTACTTTGAGTGTGAAGGTCCAGGTTCATCACTGACGTCTGAAGAGAGTCCAGTAGAAGTGAGAGAGTCGATGCCACTGGTTGTGCTGCTGGGAGCTGGAGCCTCTGGTCTCTGACTCTGGTCACCTCTGTAATCATCACAATCACACAACACTGGTTCATACAGTACATTCTTGATGGAAACTCCATGAACTAACATGAATTAAAGTTTACAGTTACTTACTTTGTCTGGGAGTCTGGTTCATTGCTGTGTTCTGGAGACTCTGCTGTCTGTCTCTGGTCTTCACTTCTGGAATCATAACAATCACACAACACTCTGTTTCTGACTTATACTTAATAACATGAACTAACATACTTACTTTGTCTGAGTGTCTGGTTCATTACTGAACGTTGGATAATTATTTCTAAACCAGTCTATCTTCTAGTACTCTGTCTACTTTCATGCATTTTTTAACACTATTTTGGGTAACTAGAAAAAAGTAATTGAAAAAACTCAGCCTCCTCATGTATTAGAAGGACAATATCAGTCACCAGAACCAAGGACGTGTGTTTTAGTCTAATATGGTTAAAATGGAGTTTGAAGTTATAATGGGTTTGTATAGGAAGAGTTTGTGTCTCATAAAATGAATATCAAATATCTAAACACTTCTCGATCTTACCTTGAGTCAGGTGGTGTGTCTTCATTGCTGGCTGCTGGAGGCTCTCTTCCAGTGGAGCGGTGTCTGTACTTTGACCTCTTTAAGCCCATCTTCTGGACTTGGACACATCTATGATGCAAAGCACGGAGAACACACAATAAAGACACACAGTTACAGTGGAAGCCAAGGACTTGGTTCAACTTGATGACATCATCTGGAC